>NC_086247.1:87512207-87819139 GCF_021018805.1 Prinia subflava
GTAAATTTGCATTCCTTTTCTGGAATAGTCCTTCACATTCTCATTTGGAAAATGTCTGCTATGTAATATTTATAACACAAGCAGAGACACTTGTGCTAGTCTGTCAGCTTTATTACACTGACTTGACCCTCTCATTGCTAGATGTCAGTGTAAAAGTATACTTACTATTACACTTTATTGCACCAACAAAGACAAAGGTAATAAATTAATATTTTTGACTGAGTTGTCTCTACATTTATAGGAAGATCTACTCTACAGTCTGTATACATCACTTCAAAAATGCATCTGTATTAATCTGTGGTAATGGCACAGAATAAAATTTATTCTACAATTTTGAGAAATTATAGTTTAATTAAATTGATCTACTGAGTGCTTGAAGGTAGCTTGTATGAAATTTATATATAGAGTACACTGTAAGATTCAGTTGTTATCATTAAAAGGATATTATTGCATAAGATAAATGTGATCTACTTATTTCTTTGATTTCTTCTGGTATAATTTTTCTTTCAAAAATGAAATCTGTTATTTTGAGGGAATCTTTCCTACTGTTTAGCAGATTAATGATCATTCATGACATTATCGGTTCTTCATGCATTATATAACTTTTGTGTGGATTCTATACTAATATTGTACATCACTGGTGACTGACAGTTATAGCTCAGCCACCTAATTTTTTGCAGCCTGATTCCAGATATCTTACCTGACAGCAGTCTAATTTTTAAGTGCTCATTTTTCATCTAAATTACTTTTTCCCCATACAGATCTTTGCAAAAGACTACCAACAACACAATCCCTGCTACTTACAGGATATCATCTCCTCATATTTTAACTTTTTTTTTTCCTGGACTACTTGTAACATAGTCAGTTTATCACATTTAGCTGGGATGATTTCAAAGAGGATTGTACATACCATATTAAAAATATTTCTTTTTTATTTGGATGTTCTTTTGACTGGGTTAGGATGCGGGTTTTTTGGTTGTTTTTTTTTTTTTCTTGGGGGATGGTGGGGAAACTGGATCAGAAATTTGTTAAAGGTTTTATTTTAAAGTTATGATAAAAGTTTTTAGGTGAGTTTCCTATAGACTTATAAAAACCAAATTGTGTTTAGTACTAAAAAAAGAACGTAGTGTTCTGGTAGGCAACAAACTGTTGTGAGGAAATTAAATATTGTTGAACTTTTATGAGAGACCTCCAGAGTGAAAGAAGTCTTGCATAGTTTGTTTCCACTGTCTGTAGAACTTACTTCCAGTGCATAAAATGCTAGATCTGTAGTGGCCCTGCTCACTGTAGCAAACGGAAAGTTTAGTTCAAAGCCTCCCTGGACAATTTTCAGTCTTTCCTGTTTTTGCTGAGGTTGAAGACAGCGAGTCCCATGTGGGTCCATGGTCCAACAGGGTGGGCTGTGCCTGTCTTCTCAATCATACTGGCAAATAACATTCATTTGAAATAATCATATACAAATTCCAAGTGACTAATGATAAGAAAGCATTACAAAAATCAGGAGGTTAAATCAATTTGATTTTTTTTTTCAAATTGGAATCATAAAAAACATTATAATCATGGGATTTTTATGGAGTGTCACGATAATTATAATTCTTCTTCTCTGTGGTTTTATCTCTGGATATCCACATTTCCTCCAGTCATACCTTTTTTTTGCTTCTAACATCCACTCATCATGCACTTCATTAACATGTTGAATCTCTGCCTGTTTTTAAAATCCCTTTACTTCATGTGTTAATCTGTGTATTCTTTCCTATGCTTTCTGGATTGTTTTTCCTTCTCTTGTCCTAAAACAGTCCCTTTTGTGCTGTGCCTTAAGTCTTACTTCTGCTTTGTTACAGTATTCCACCTTCAGTATTCAGTTCAGCTTTTTTTTCCCTTTGTCATTGTTCCGCATCTGTAAAAGTTGGCAGGTATTCCAGAATTCATTGCTAGTAAATTCTTAGATATCTTTCTCTAATTTAAGTCATAGGATCAGCCAGTTTTTACTGCTTGTGTCTTGTTTTCCTGTGTGGCTGTTGCTCATAAGTGGTTCTGAGTTTTTTTCTCATATCTTGCTTTCAAATCTGCAGGGATTATTTCTTTTTCCTGATTCTGCTTGAGATAGACAGTGTACTTTATAGTAGCAAATAAGAAAGAAAAAGGGGGAAAGAAAAGGTGTTTACAGTCTTTTCCTGTTATCAGAGGTAAATGGAACCGAATCTTAAATCTTAAGGCTTTGCTGTCCAGCCTACAGTGTTTTGTATTCTCTTAGCATGTATACATTTGGATGTTTTCTTCATGTCTAGGAAGGTCTTAAAAATACAGTTTCTGTAATCTTCCCAGTCCCATGTAGCTGAGAGCTGTATTCCTAAGCTTTCTTCATGACTACTAGTGCAGAATTTAAATTTGGATACTGTAACTGTAGCAGTATTTTGTGGCTTTGCCATTAGCTTCTCCTTTTTATAGATGTGAATCCTAAATGCTATGTGTCTCCCTAACTGTGTGATGCAAAAGGGTATGATTTGCCATTATAGTTCCCGTCTTAAATCCATTCAGCTTCTGAGTCTTTGTGAACAGCTTCATGGACGTAAAGATTGGGATTATGAGTCATAAAAATGCCATTTTATTTTCTGTATATATATTGTGGTCAAGGAAGAACCAAAGTAATGTTTATAAAAGAACACCCTGGGAAAAGTTATATTGATTTTATCTAGCCTACCCATGCTTTTTCATTTTTAATCTTAGTACTTTCTCTGCAAGACATGAATTTTTCCTCTTTTAGTGTTTTCAGTAGCTTAAATTTACTCACCTTTGGTCACATCAATGATGGTTGCCACAACAGCTCTCTTAGGTTCCTGGAGCTCTATGAAGATACTCACTGTCATACTTATAAAGGGGTAGAATAGAAAAATCAATTTTACTTAGACGGCAATTGGAAAAAAATACATTTTTGTCCTGCATTCTACTTTCAGGATGTTTTATTCAGCCTGCTTTTCTAGAATTAGTGTTGTCTGAGTTCTGAGTTTTGTGATTTTCTTTAGAATTCACTTCATGCTTGCAATATTAATAATTTCTTTCTCTCAAGGTTTTTTTTTTTAATTTTAATATTTTCTGAAAAAAAGAACTAAAAGCAGTATTGGGTATGTGCCATGGCAGTAAATGTTTCCTGAGGCATGGATGTATTTATTTAAAAGGTTACTTACAAATTTCATTTAAACTTCTACAGGATGAAGCTGTACACTCAGTCATGAGGATTCTGAATTTTCATGGCTTCGGGTTCTAGGATTGTTTGAGACTAAAGTGTGAAATGGAGTAAATCCATTCCCAATTATTAAATCAGCCACGTCTTGCCTTATATTCAGGAAAAGTAAAATACAGTAGTGCAAAGGTGGATAAAGCACAAAAGCACATGAAGTTAGTCCATCCGTTTCTCCAACTGACAGCAGTGAGGCTTCAAGAGGACTGCTGCAGCTGAGATAAGAAACTCTTCCTTGTCTCCCCTATAACCTACTTCCTTTGCCTATGTGCAATGTATGAGTGAGAAAAGTAAGAAGGGAGAAGAAAGATTTTTCTAAATGTCAGCTGCCAGGAAAGGCATTGAAACTTGGGTCAGCTCTGTGTTTTTGAGAAAAGGAATTTTACTGTACATAATGTGAGTATATATTTATATAACTATATTAAAAAGTTAGATACTAGCAATTATCGATGAGCACATATAAACCTGTGAGTTTTCAACATCAGATCAGTCGTGACTGAAACTATCTTTTTGCTTTTTCTGTGAATATAAAAAACATGGAAAATGGAAAAGATTATGTATTCAGAATACATTGAATTCAAAGTTATTTTGATTTCTGGCCACAATTTCTCTAAATTTTTTTTTGCCTAGTGTTCAAGGATGCCCGAGTATCTAATGAAAGCACAAACATCTTCTAAGTTGTTGATTTGAGTATGAAACCTGTTTTTTTTGTGCTAACACATGGATGGATGTTCTTCAATTACCTTTCTTATGTTAAGGAGTTGCTACTCTTAAACACTGGGATTCTCCTTGTAGCAACTCTCCACTTTCAAGTTTTAGCTAGTGGATCCTTAAAAAAAATGTGCACATAGTGCTGTGCACGAGAAAAAGGAGTGTTATGGTTTCAGCTGAATGTGCTCTGTAAAACCACTTTGCCCCACCATTCATACATAGTCTGATCCACCAGAATACTCCACTTAGGAACATTTAGTCATAGGATTGACCCTGTAATCTCTAATTAGTAGAAAGTGATTTTTGCACAAAATATTTTTTACAACCTAAATATAGGTTCTCAAGCTCTTTTTGGTGTTACAAGATTCCAGCCCCACAATGTTGTGTGGCACTACCCCGGAACATGAAACAAAAGCTGGAGCTAACTGTCAGGGCTCCTCAATCTCTAGTTGATGTTGTTTTGCTGTTTATACAGAACACTAGGTCTCTGGATAATGAGGATGATGGAGAGATGATAGCTTGATTATCCCGCTGCTGTGCTTTTGCTGGGAACTGATGAATCCTTCACACTTTTTACTATCTCAGGCCAATGGTGCTGGGGAGGATGAGAAAAAATCGTAAAGATGACATGTTTGCTGTCCTGTTCCCTGATGGGGCTCCAATGTATTACCTGGATCTAATTATCTCATCTCCAGCTGACAGAGAGTCTTCCATGGCATGCTTTCCATCACTGGGAGCCTCCGCCAAGCTTCCAGTGGGCTGTCTAATAGCTTGATATATTTTTGGACCTCCTGCTCATTGGATGAACAAGCTGAAGTAAATCATGTGTTGACCTCAAAGCATTTATAAACTGTAGAACATTATATTCTCATCAGAGCCATAGGGGCAGTAAACTATAGTTTCTCTGCTGTGAAACATGGTTTTGGTTATGCACTGTGTTACCAGGGTTGTACTTAAACAATAATATATCATTTGTGGCACATGTCGCCTTCTTTATTGAAAGGCAAAACAAAGAGTTGAGGACAAAAATCATTACTACTTTAGCAATTTTTCACAAAATGCTTTTGTTTTGTACTTGACACACAGATGGGACATTGTACTGCAGTGTAAATGATGTATAGCAGCATGACAAATTTTATTTCCTTTGAAAAACAAGAATAAAAATAGTGGATGAATTTTGGGAAATGGTGTTAACTTTTTGTTGTTGTTGTTAGTGTTGAAAATAAATTAAGTAGGGGAATAAATAAAAAAAATTTAAAAATTAAAAAAAATAAAAGAGATCAATTCTAAGGGAAAATTCTTATTGGAAACTATTTGAGCCCTTTAATTGTCTTGGCAGATATTGATTAAAGCGCTTAAATGAAAATATTGAAAACAATAAACTCACTTATGTTAGAGCTTTTGAATCACTGTGATAGTGATAATCCATGACCAAGGAAGAAATTCACACAAGGTGTTACATGTTACACCACAGCTGGACTAAGCAAACAATAGAAGATCAATTCTGAGGAAAGTAAACTGTATTCTCAGCACTGCTTTCAATCACGGACTCTTTGGTGCTTCAACCATGTTAAAAAAATATAAATGCTGCTTCTCAGTCTTCTTGCTTCAATTTAAGTCTGCATCACTGGGGTGTATTACTGTGTGGTATGTCACACTGTGAAAGGTGTCTGGTTCTGGAAAAGAGTTTTGAATTTGATTTTGTTCATGTGGCATAGCTTTGCCTTTTCCTTTTATAGTGGATTTCAGGGAAACATGAACAAAGTCTTTACTATGCTTCCAATCTGCAAATTTTACTTAACATTTCCTTGTTATTAATCTTCAGTAAGAAAACAAGAATTGAATGACTGTAACATGAGAATGTCCCAACTCATGCACAAGCACCAGGACCCCATATTGTGAAGTGTTGTGCACACATGAAACAGAGCACAGATGAATGAGAAAATTTCCACTCCTTTCCCAAAACCTTGTGTGAAAGTGTTTTGTTCTCAGTCATGTTTCAGGTGCAGCTGAAAACCAGTCCCATGGTCCTAAAATACAACACAATTATTTTTCTCTTTGGTTCAGCAGGTGCTGAGTTTTTCCATTTTCACAATAGCTAAAGCTAAGGAACTTTGTAGCTATTTGGCTTTGTGACCACCAAAATCCTCAGTCTGGACTGCCAGACTGAGACTTAAACTTTTGTCTACTGATTGTAGACAAAAGTTTAAGGTTTTCCATGTCTATCAGTCTGGGGAGGCTGTCTTAAAAAGATAATGTCTGTCTGCAAAGTATGGGTCTGAATACGAGGTGTCCTTTGAAGTCTTCTTTCCTCTCTGCTACCAAAATTTTGAAATATTACAAATTTCTTTGAAGCAGGTGAGGAAAAGCTATCCATGCTAGATAAGTGGAAAAAAAAAGAAAGAAAAAGGACTAGGAAATTTTTCTATGAGCAATGACCTTGTGAAATCTGTGGTTAGGTCCTGTGTGGACTCTTTCATAGCTAACAGTGAGGTTACTGATGGTGCCATCTTTTCTTAGTCAAGGCAATTTTTTGGTCTTTTTCTGAGAGATTTGTTTTGGAATTAACTTGCTGTATTCAAAGTCTTAGAAACTCAGACACACACACACAAAGGAAGAATTATATATGCATGATTTCCCCACTCTGAAAGAATGTATTGTGTTTGTATAACCAGAACCAGAGACTGTAGAGATATGCTTTATCTTTTCCCCAGTGTTACTGTGTTAGAAACTATGGGCACAAAGCTGGAATAAAATCATGGTACCTGTCTGTTTTCCCTGCAAATTCCCATCACAAATCCTGTATGATGCCATTTATTTTGTCTACAATTTTAGGTATGAACTGTAATGATTTGTGCTATTTTTATTGTTTTGTGGTTAAGGGTGTTTCCTTATTTTATTCCCTCCTGTCTGTTTCTACTTAGGCATAAGAGCTTCAGTCTTATCCTCAGCTGGTCTAAGTTGACACAGCTTTGCCTACATTAACCGTGCTGCAGTTATTTACATAAACTAAGGATATGGCCATGTATAAGGGATCAGCATGAGTCTAGGAAATGACAGACAACTTACAAGGAGGTATCCAGGACAGAGGACTTGTCTTGAAGTAAATAATTGGCCTTGACGATAGAATAGTTTTTCTCTAAATGGTCTCCTTTACAGTATGTTAAATAAAGTTGTTGGATTTACTTTTACCAAGGTTTATTGATGTATTTTGCCAGCATGTGGTCTGCAGGTTCTTCCAGGACAGCAAGGTATGTATCACCCCTGCAGCCTGACCTTGTACAGTGCTGGGTCCCTCAAAGCCTAGAGAGAGGGGGGATATATGAAAGAGAGATGCAACGGTCATCACACACCTGGAACTTAGTCAAAGGCTGGGCAGACCATATTCACAACCCTAGTCATAGCTGGATCTGATGTTTTAATAGCCCTTGTCCAGGATATACACTTAAAAATCCTCCCTTACGTACTGGGCAATACTAACTTGAATGCAGAAGATTTGTTCACTTGGATAGTAGGAAACATGAATTTCTAGCATTTGTCCAGCTGAACACTGATTATTGTTTTCTTTGTCAAAAACAGCTTCCTGGATGTCTGATGTGTGTATCTGTAGCACCTTCTTCTCTGGCAAGATGGAAGATGTCTGACAAAAAAAAATCACAGTCAGGTGAACTTATCTCTCTGCTGTTGTAGGCAGAAGATGTGAAAAGACATCCTGAAAATCTAGAGAGACTTCTGGGCTAATTGTTCTCTCTTCTGCTATGTCCCTGTGGGTAGTGCCTTTTGACTTCCTTATGTGTGAACATCTAAACTAAATGGAATCAGTCTTTTCATGAACTGGGCTGTAGAATTTGTTGCCCAAACTGGTATTTTCTCTTGTTAATGTGCTGTGTGGTGTTACCTCTGCTCCTGTATCCAGGGCTTTGTATTTTTGGGTTTTTTGATGGTGTTCATCCTTTTCTGAAAGAGAACTTCAGTAATGGAAATCTAAGAAAAAAAATTAATTTCCTTGAACTGTAGAGTTGACACCTGTTGGAGTGGCTGTAATCACATACATTAGCTGCTAAAATGCCTATTGAGGGTTTCAATTAGAAGGAAACTTCTGACAATAATGTTGAGAAGGTGAGATCCCAAGGAGCCCAAAGGATAGTGAAGAAGCCAGTAGTAATTATGTTTTGCACCTGGAGAAAGAGAAGGCTTCAGGTAAAGGAATACATTTCGCATGAGCCATGTTACTTTCTGTAGAGAGATGGAGCACATTGACACCAAGCCCTCTAATAACCATAAACTGCCAGCTGTGGCCAAACCCCTATGAATCACAACTTGCCATGGTGATGCTTGGATAGTAATTTAAAGAGAACAAGTCTTAATTTGTTTTCTTTTTGACATGCAGCTGCAAGTCTAGGGCAGGCTTGACTGCATAGGACATGCTAATAATATCCAACCATTCTCTAGACATGACAACAGAGCAGAGAATATCAAGCCTGGCCTCGCTTAAAAATGAGCAGTGTGTTGAAAGTGAGGTACATCTTTTCTTTCAATGACGGGAAAATGTGTCTGGAAATTTCATACTCTGGGCCTCTGTGCCATGCCTTACCTCTCTTCTCCACTGATCAATCACCCCAGATCAGCTGTCTGCTACATCTTGACCTGGTAGGTCATGATGAAAATCAGGTATGAGCTGTTATCAGTGTGCAATGAAAAGATGGTGATAACTTGAAAATGAGGTGAATTGAGATTTGGATTTTAAAGGTCAAAGGATTCCGAACATCTTTTCATTCTGTGTGCAGTATTGCAAATACTCTTGAATAGAGATGCAAATATATGTAAAGTTGGGGCTGGGCTCCCTGGTTTTCCTATAAAAGCAATAGGGACCCTTACAAATTCAGTAATTTAATCTCTGAATTACTTCATCTGTGTTTGCTCATTTTTTTATGAGTGCTGATGTTAAAGATATTGTGCTAAGAGTCCTTTGTCACTACCTGCTGTTCACAGTACAAATATGATGTAGAGGGAAAAGCATATCAGGTTTCACTATAGAAAAGTTGTGAGGAGTGCCACTCCTTTTCAGGTGGAAGAACAAGATCATGGACATCTTAAATCCAGTAGCAATTTTACCAAGTTTTGTTGTTCCAGGATTGGGCCTGAAGTGACGTGTTCCTCTAGGTCTTGTGAAGTCTGTAACGATGAACAGTCTGCACAACACTGTTCTATTATGGGAGCTTATTTCAAAAATTAAAATGTAATGAAACATACCCTTACATTTTCCACCTGCACCTCAGGTAAAATTATCTTTAGTTTAAGCCAAAGTGAACAGATGTGTTTCACAATGTCATGAAAATCATCACACAGCAACATTTTTTTACTGCTATTAAGTTTTATCTCATGTGTGAGTTTTTTCCCCTGCTCTTTGACTCCCATTTGCAATGCCTCTTCAGGCTACCAGCATTTGGGACAATTTATGTCTCCTGTAGGTATGATAGACATACTCTTATCTATAGGCACACCATAGGTACAGCTGTATCTACAAATGCCTGCTGAGGTGATTGTTGAGAATTAGGACTCATTTAAGTTAAAGATAGCCAGCCTCTGCTCTATGGAGGTGGAATTGATGAATCCAGAAGGGAAGGAAGGTGATAAGATGAGGAGAAGAAGGGAGCGGTGGCAGGAGAGTGTCAGCACGTGCCAAGGAGCAAAGCAGTCGCTCCAGTCCTGCCACATGGATGCATGGGAGTGAACAGCCATGTGTGCCTGCACCTCCTATTTCAGCCCTCAGGGTAGACAGCAGGAGGATTCTGGTCAATCTTAACTGCCTAGTCACAGTCCATCAAGTTAGCTGTAAAAACTTCTGTTTCAATTAAATATAAGCTCATTGTATTTTCACACAACAGTTAATAAAATAAAACTCATTAGGAATACAGCGTTTAGACTAGAGCAAGTGATATTTTTTTTAAATGTCACAGTGAAAACCACATTTCCTTTAATCAGCATCTGCTCTGTGTTAGGCTGCCTATAAAATGTGGTACATTGTTGACAATAGGGAAAGATGAAAACAAACAAACAGGAAATCTACAAAAGACATGGTATTAACATCAAAGTGCCTTAATCCCTCCCTTTCCTTGGCATTTGAAAAATTATTTTGTCCTTGACTCTAAACAATTTAACTTTCTTTCCACCAATTTTGATTTTGGACAGCAAGGGTGAAAGAGTAATGGAAACAAAGTAGAGGGTTTGATGTGAATTAAAAAACGAAATAAGGAGACAAAAAAGAGGAGAAGATAATACACCGGTCTGAATAAATGAAACTTTTTTTTTTTTTAAATGAAATCAGCTCTGTCATTTTGGAACTGAATATACAGAAAAGTTTACAGGGGTGGAAGTATGGACGTTTCCATGTAGTTTCCACTTGTACAAATATTAGTGTTTCTGTAGGAACTTAAAGATAAGGACTTAATGTGAAGAAATGGATGAGAAAATTGTGAGAGTACAGTGTGAAAAAGAGGAAATAATAGGCAGTGTATGGGGTTTTTTCTTATCTAAATATGTAGCTATTGTTTATTATTCAGTAAATATTAAATGTAAAGATGAAACTTGTGTAGACGATTTCAACAATGGGCTAAACGCAAATGACCACGAGTCTATTGTATTTAGGCAGTAAGCTGCTAAATACCTGGGGTGAATGAAGGGAGGTGACTTCCTTAATCATTAAACTAGTCCTTGAATATGGAAGATAATCACATCATCTCTAATCCCATTCATAAACACATCATGGTCCAAAGTTAAAATCATTGTGATTTTATTCCCCTCTGTTCCTATTAGGAAATATTTCACTGCTCTGATGGTTAGAAACCCTCTTTGTCATTCCAGCATAATTGTGGCTGGTTTATACCTGTTTGCTTTGTGTCAGCGCTGTCCTTCAATGCCAATAGCTTTCTTCCTCCCTGCTCCTTACCCCCTGATACATTTATAGACAGCAATCACAGCACCTCTTGGCCTTTGTTCTGCTCTGTTAAACATGCAGTGCACTGTTGGGCTCCTCTAATAAAATAGGTGTTCCTTTCCTTCAATTGTTTCTGTTCAGTACCTACTCTTTACACTAATCCATCTTAAACATGTTTGACCACAATGGGGCTTGGTGGTCTGTGTGATCCCCCTGCACAAATCCTTAAGCAGGGGCTGTTGATTCTTTTTTCTGCTTCTGGCAATACTGGACCTGATGCAGCCTGGGATAACACCCACAGTTTTAAGGACCCAGTGCTGACCAGTAGTCATCCTGGTTGCTGCAATTTTTCTTTCTGCTCCTTCATCTCCTCCACCCGATGATCCCATAGTTTATGAGAAGAATTGTCATCAGTGTTTCCTGAAGGAGAGCAGGCTTGTATTTCCAATTGTAACTTCAGCATCGAAGTAACAGGCCCAGGTTCCTCTCTTAGGATGGGATGACTCTGGAGATGCCCATTGCATTCCCTTCTGTGTTAGCTGAGGAACCAAACTTTGAGATGTCTGTCAGTAAAGTGGGGCGAATGCTGTGAAGGTGCACACTGCTGCCATTTTAGATACTATCACATTTCCACTGGTCACCAGAACCAGACAGGCTTCTTTTGTGTGACCACCTCTTCTGTGACAACCCCGGCCTCTGGACTGTGTTATCAGCAGATTCATTAACATTTTCCCAATTGCTGATCACTAGAGTTACTCTAGCGGTTGAAGATTCTGCACTAAATACAGATGCACAGTTTCAACCCTAAATCCTATGGAGCTGGAAAAAGTTCCTACTGATAAAAGGAGTGCTGCAAAATAATAGACTTTACAAAAAGAGCTTTCTATTGGTAGCTTTTTATTTTGACAATGCCTCTGTTAAGGTTTTAACAAGAAATTTCCACAAAAATCTCACATGTACCACAGGTGAAGAAAGTCCTTTCTGAGAGTAAAAATTAAGAACCACTGCATCTATCTGGTTTTTTCCTATTTTAAACCTAGATGGACTATATCAGACTTATCAGACTATGCCTATGGGAACAGTAGAGGCCACAGGACTTGGAAAAAAATCTGCTACTTTCAGTACATTTCTTTGAAATGTTTATGCTGGTTTTCTGTAAAGTAAATGTTGTCTATTAAAACTACAGTATTCAAATTTTATAATGTGAAGTAAGAGACAAGAGCAAAATCTTTCAAGCAGACTGTAGGAGACAAAGATCCTTTAATTTGCCATTATTTTATTCTATTATATTTATTACAAACTGTTAAGATTATAATTAATTATTGCTAGCTAGTACACATTTACAGGGCATAAAAATCAGGTAGAAGAGGATGTTTCTTAGTTTTGCATGACTACTTGTGGCAGTGTGTACCAGAGGACTGAGTCTGTTCTAGAACCCTGCTACTTCCCATTACATTTCCTGTCCCGGTAGTAATGCTACTTTGATCAGACATTTTATTTTATTTACTATAAGGAACATGGAAAAGTGTTGGAGAGCTCTTAAGAGCAGTCTCAGAAGGGGTTGCAAATGCTGTGTGAATGCTCACCTGCATAGTTCACGCATTCCTGTGTGCATGAGGAGCGTGAATGCTCACAGGCCTGCCCATAGCTCTTGTTCTGGTATGACTGGTGGCATGCAAGGACTTGTCCCCCTTCACATCTCAGGCCCTACCTGTGTGTTCTCTGTAGAAAAAGCAAATCTGACCGAGAAAGGGCACTGCTTTGAGTGGAGCTTGGGTCAGATGCCCTGCAGAGGTCCCTCATAGACTGAATTACGTAAATCTATACATCTGATTATTGCTGGATTTCTTTTACCTTCCTCTGAAGCACCTTGGTGCTGTTTACTAAGGCAATGTATTGGACTAAATGGGTTTGAAATATCATCCATCCTGGCAAGTCTTGTATTTCCATGTGCAAACAGGATTTATTAGAAACTCAATACATATCGAATGTAGGTCTTCAGGGATCTCTTATTTACTTTGGGCAGGTAAATATTGAATTGTTGTGAAAGGTATTTGACTCCATTTTGGAACATAAAGCAGAGGAGGTTAATAGAACAAAGAGAAGAAATCAACACCAGTGCTAAATGGTAACACACATTACTGCATGTTCCCTTCTGAATTTACATGTTTTGTATATCTGTACAGAGCAAACTTCATAGTATTACAAGCCTCAAAGAGGTGAGCAGGGTTGGGAGGGTGCTTTTGTAATCTCATCAGACTTGTTTGTGAGTTCCTTTCCCCTGCCAGTTATTTCAGCAGTTTCTTTACGTTTCTTTTCTTAGAAAAGACTTCGAAAAGTCAGCAAATTTGGCCTCTTTTTTTTTTTTTGTCAGTTACACACCAGATGAAATCCTGGTGGTTGCAACATTTTGTAGCCAATGTAAAATGTCACTGAGAAGCTGAGGCACTTTGCAGGGTTTCCACAAACCATTCCAATATAAAGGATAGAGAGGAATGGGAATGTAAGAGGTATCCAGGATTGCAGCTGCCCCACACTGTGGCTGGAGCCAGGGGACCCAAGGATTTATCCTGGGGCTGCAGTGAGTTGTCATTTTCACCCACTGGAGGCACATTAGTGACACGCTCGTGGCAACATCAATGACTCTGTGTTGGAATGGTTGGCTGAAGCAGCATCCGTAAGATAGCTGTTTTCAAAATGGTATGATTTCTTGATGATTTTCCTAAAACTTTATCCGTGACTTTTGGGAATTTCCCAAAGGGAAAAAAGGTAGAATTTTCACTCTCCCTTGCACAAGTTTCAGTAAGTATCCTAGCATCCTATGTGATATAAATGTCTTTCTGAGATTACCTATTATTGCTGGTAATATCATTAAAGGACTAAAAAAGCCTCCTGCAAACAATTTTCAATTAATACTTCCAGTTTATTTCAATATAAAGCATGCTACAGTTGCTGAAGATTTTAAGTTTTTTATTGCATCTAAAATAGAGAAAATGGAAATATTTGGATATGTGAGAAGTTTTTTTCTATAAGTCTGTGAATCAGCAGAAATTGATATAGGAATAATTCTAACTCACACTGTTCTTTCAGACCTAGAGATTTGCAAGCAAGTCCATACAATTATTACCATCCTATGCCATAAGTATTAAGATTATTTGAGGCAGAAACTACTGCTTAGGAGATAAATAATGCTCTATATGAAACCGTACATATCAGTAGACCTGTAGGGTTTTTTTATCTGCCCCCCCCTCCCCCCCTTTTTTTTTTTCCTAGTGAACACTACTCATTTGAGAATGACCACAGGAAAGAAATGCTTGTTTTTACTGATTAAAATGTGCAGCTTGTCTTTTTAGCTTCCCTGCCAGTGTCATTCTTTGCGCTCTCATCACAACACAAAGAGACTCTGTTATTTACCCTGGGAAACAGGTGACTGAACTTATAAAAATCACTACAGGACAAGATGTATTGAGGCCTGGCACAGAATGACAAATTCTGGCAGGGTTTGCCAAGAAGAGACATATTGATTTTTAAATGATTAATAAGGAGAATATAATTGTATTTCATTAAGATGGATGGGATTTCATTTAGTCTGTCTTCTCCTTTTCCACTTCAGATGCGAAAGGAAATCAAGTCATCATCAATGGCACCTTGTGTTAGCCTGCCATGGAAACAAGGTCATTGATTGAGTAAAAGAAGTTTCTGAGAGGCTAGCCTGGTCTTTAATGGAGTTACTCGCATAGATAATGTGGCAAAGATAACAGCACTCAGTTTCTGTCATTATTTTGAGAACAACCAAGACTATGAAGACATTGATAACATCTCTGTTATGGATTTTGATGCTTTTCAAGTTGCATATTGTCTCAACTAAATGGATTTGAATATACAAAGACACAGGATTTCTCATTTTTCCTTTTAAGTAATTTGAAACCATTCCACAGTCTGAGCCTGAGAAATTTATAGGATGAAAAAGGGAGGAGATTGAAATCCTATAATCCTATAATCTGTACGTCTTGTAATTCTTATCAAGATAATCGTGCACTCAATCATAAGTATATAATGAAATTTTCAGTGGATTTTTATGTATTTTAGGACTGTGGTTAAATCAAACATTTTCTTTCACTGCTACTTGAAGTTAGGGGTTGTGAAATTGTTAAGCAATAGCTTAGCGAATAGAAGGGAATTTCCTCTCTTGTTTTCCAGCACATGTGCCCAGGATGCTAACTCATGTTACTTCTGACTGGCTGTTGGTTTTACTTTTCCAGAAGTTTCTAGTTGTAGGGATTATTCAACTGCTCACATGGCAGTGGATAAATGTCTTTGAGGATGACATGTTAAGTAAGGTGGTTTTCATTGCACTGCCAGTTTCTGTGTCCAAGCTTATCAGTAGTTTTTGGGTCATCAATTACATTGATTACATTGCAGTTTTCATCAGAAGCTCCAGATAAAATACTGAAAAGAATTTAGTAATGGGTAAGACTGAATGAGAGGTATTTGGTATTAATTAATGGAAGATGAAAGAGTGTAGCAAATAAGGAATTAACAGGGAATGGGAGGAAGGACACACAAAGGTGATAATCATGTTCATATAAGGAATGCCTGTTCTTACTAAGTTACATATTATATTACAGTGCAACACAAACTTTACATATTATTTTGGATGCAGTTGAAGACATGAAAGACTCTACTTCTGCAGTTAGAGGAAGCTGGGTTTTCAGTTCAACAACATGGGAGTGGGTAAAGATGGAGCGGTACAAACATGGATTATTAATTAAAAACTGATAAACCAAAAAAATTAGTTTTGTATTGAACAGGTGGAGAACAGATTTTCAGGTATCATAGATGAGTTAATTACAATATAATAAACTCAGAGTGACTACTCATGCATTCAGGCACTGTAAACTGCTGTTCAAGACTACAGTTGAAAATGTACAGCATGTTAGCAAGCACATTTTCCATGGAAGAAAATACAGACAATGAAATGGAGTGGATTATAATTTGAGGCAGGTTATGAAGGATTCATGAGTTTATTCCTTGAGCTAAATTTTAATTTACTGTAAGACTTTGAACAAAAGTCTTAGGAGTCAAGTTAGAATGGGGATGTTGGTATTATTTTGTCTGCAGTACATATTCCTTGTGAGAATTAAACAAGTTTTTCGGTGCAGTTTCCTGTAAGAATCAGTTACTCCCTGCAATGTGGAGGCACAAAACTATGCAGATACACATAGCTGATAATGGAGTCGGAGAGGAATTTGTTTTTTGCATATGCTAGGCTTCTTTCTTCCATGGAGACTGAGGAGACCAATTCTCAGGATATGCAAATAAGGGGGGAAGGTAGGAATCTGGGGTGCAAAATGCAGACCACAAGTGTTTTCTGTATCTGTGTTGATACTGGTTTTGAAAGAAAGTGGGAAAATTGCTTTAATGAAGCTCTCAGCTACTGCTGGGATAGATTCTATAGTCATCTTGTTCTCCCAGCTGAAATATTTACCGTCTGTGAAACCACAGTTTCAAAGGTTGGTAAAATTACCTTATCCATCTAAGCTTGTGGTGATTCCTCCAGATTGCTTGGTGGGGCTGTGCAGCCCAGGCCTATACAACAGAAACTGGCTTGGATCCATGGAGCTGTAAAATGACTTCTGTTGCATTTTGGAGCACAGTTTCAGCCTCTCACTCCAGCACTGCTACTAAAGTACCCAGGAAATCACTTTGCTGCTATACAATGCATTATGATTCTCCGATGGGCATTTGCTAACTGATATCCTGACGGATAAGAGGAGATATATATATACATTTTTAGAGTTATTACAGAACATCCTAATTCACTAAGGCTTGACTTTTCTTGACAGGTTTCTAATGAAACGCGAAAAAAGAACAAACCGAGGCGACTAGGAAAAGGAATAAGAATGTGGTTTTGATCCTGGAGTTGGACTGTGGTGACTACAGCAGAAATTTTCTAACAAGAATGCCCTCCAAAAGTAAAATGTGGGTTAAAAAACCCTTTAATTTGGGGTTATATTGGAAAGTGTCTCACTTAAAGCAGAAATTCTACTGACAAAGTGGAGTCTAGGATGCTATGAGGTTTGTATCTGATTACTGAATCAAGCAGGAAAAGTCCTGGAATCTTTGACTCTTGCCTTTGCGGTTAATAGCTATGATGAGACAGTGAGGGTAATTTCTTATTGCATAAATTTGCTATAGAGTTGAAAAACTTGAAATTCAAAAAAAGGGTGGAATAATTTTGAAGACCCAAACCTTTCTGTGGCATGGGAAAAAACATGTAAGACCTGGCTTTGCTAAGGATGTGTTCTGTGGTTTTGCCTCAGATTTTTGGGATGTTCAGCATATCATCTTTGACTATATTAACATTTTTCTAAGAAAGATCTTATACTATTGTCCTATCTTAACTATATGGATCCTATTTGTATAAAAATTGTTTGACTGTACTTTGAATCCAGAGCAGTGTTAAAGGTAATCATCACCTAATCTTTTTTCTTGTTTGGTTTTTTGTTCTAGTTTTTCTTCCTTTTCTTCTTATGAAGCCTATGAATATGCATTCAGGTCTTCTCTGTTTTGTTTTGAGAGGCTTTGGCAGTGTCTGAGATGATTTCTTCTGGGCTCTAACATCAAAACCGAAGGATGAAGAAAGTAGATATTTAACGAAGTCTTCATTTGTTCTGTAAAGTTAATTAGTCACTCTTGACCGTCAGATTAGATTAAAATTAAATATGGGTCAATTAACACTTGTTACTTTTGTTAGCTTCATTTCTGACCAGTCACGCTGAAATTATCACTGAGAGCCACAAATTTATTTAAGTGGAAATCAAGAAGCAGGATTAGCTTTCTCAGTTTTACTACGACTCCTGGTTTTTGTTTGTTTGTTTGTTTTTTCTTCAGAAATCTGTTAATATTTTTTTTATTTTGGTCCACTGGCATGTTTAAATATGAGGCAGAAATTTAACATCAGAGAAGACTCGCACCTTTTATGTCTTATAATAGGTATGAATAGATTGTTTCCCAAGAATTTCTTAGTTTTAATGGTTAATAAACTCTCCTGACCAAACTTCATTGTTTACATGAATCACATACATTAGCACTTAAGATTTACTCCAACAATTTTCAAGTTTTGGAACTAAATCTTGCTCTTGGTCCTTTACCTCAAGTCAACCTTGTGCTGCACCTTAACAGAAAAAGATTGTATCCTTGATTTTTGCTTGTTACCAACAAGTTAGATCCTTACCTTCTTTCTGGGTGTCCAGCAGATGCCTTGCACTTACTGTAAAGTGCTTTTACACCAAGAAAACTTCTCGGGTCTACAGTTTTCCTTCCTCGTATTTCTGCCAAGCTAAAAGTTGGGGTAAGGCCTCATTTCACTTTATTAGGAAAACAGAGTGCAAGATGTAACATTTGCCAATTTGATTATCAGTTTCTCTGTTTTTACCTTCTGATCTTGTGGGATGTTGCCATTATTGCCCTGGTTATCATGGATCCCGCTAATTAAAACATACTTTCAACTTGTTAATATAATTTAAAACCAAACAAACTGAATACCAACCAAACAAACTTACTGTTTAAGGTTAGAAATTATTTTCAATCTTTGTATTATATTTTTTCTTCAAAAGTTGCCCTGCTTTCCCCACCATTTTTTCCATTCCTTCCTTTCAGTCCATAATTTATTTTTATTGGTTACAGTAAGACTGCAGGCTTTTCTACAGCTGAGCACAGCTGCTAATGTTTTGCTATTGATTCCACATGTAAGCTCAAAAGTGTATAATAATCTGCTTTAATTGTTGCCTTTGGCTTTTCCTCTTCCCACTCTGAGAAGTGCCCTCTGCCTCTGGCCTGGCATGGCCATAACCAGAAACTGATCCTAATTGCATCAAACCACTCTCTGCCAAAATGCCCAAATATCCGTAACGTGTTTGAATAACAACTGTTGGGAGACATAACTCCATCCAGCTCCCTGGAAAATGCTTCAAATTATCAACCCTAGATGTGCTGACAGAAAGAAAATCTTGTGGGCATGGTAGGAGGCTAAGCTACCTCTGGCCCAAAAGGGAATACCTCGGCAGTACAAATGTAATGCTATTTAAGTCCCCCCCTGCTTCAAATCCCTGCAGCTCTGAGGAAGCTCCAAATTATAACAGGGCTCCCAAGGGAATGACACATAATCAGCCCTGCTGAAAACATGTTGAATGGAGCTAAACAAATCCCAGGTCTAATTATGTTACTGAGGCTGCATGGGGACTGCGCATCTGGAGGTCCCCACCAAGTCCTGCGGTGGCTGCGCAGTGAAGTACAGCCAGCTCCTCCAGCACCCCTGGTAGCTCAGCAGCCATCTCCAGGAAGGAGCTGTGAGAGCCCCCTCACAGTGCAGGAGTGGCCCACATTAAATCACTGCTTATTTAATCTGTCTAACTCCTCTTCTTCAGTCTAGGGGGCATCTGCCAGGGCTGGCGTGAGTAGCAGAGCTGCGGCACTGGGTGGGAAATGGCTCAGCTGCCCTCAGCTCTTTGCCCCCCAAAACAAAGCCAGTACTTTCCCAAGCACTCAGTACATAGAAATGATAGAAACAACTTGGGGTTTTGCCTGAAAATAAAGAGGGTGGTGTTCTGTTGTTGCAATCAAGACTTTTGACACTGGTTTCTTTGGGGCTGTGTTTCAACTGTGTCGTCTCAAACACCAGCAAACACTGGGAGAATTTGCTCAGAAGGTTCAGCACCTCTCACCATCTTTTCAGTAGAAAATGGCTGGGTTTTTTTAACCTCTGGAAGTGTGGTTCCTTATCCTAATACGAGTGGCACCTTTCTGAGAAACCCTTGCAGCTACTGTCATGATTCTAAGTTGCAAACACATACTACCTGGAGTAGACCTCACTATTGGTGGCTGACTCAGACTACATGACAAGTGTGAAAATAAAGCCTCTTGTTTAGGATCCTGAAATTTCTTATGCTACTTTTTTTTCATCAGTGATTCTGAAGAAAAATATCAGTGTATATGTATCACCAAGGGGTAGAAAAAACTATTTACAACTATTTGCATTACTCTCTTTATATTTTTCTTATGCTTTGCTTCTGTTATTTGATTAGTTTGCTGTCAGAAAAGAAGATGACATGCTAATTACTTTTGTAATTGTTGTACCAGTATAGTGCTGATAGTCAATATTACTGTGGTCTGCATACAGATTTCTGTATTGCTACATATTATTATGCATCAGTGATTCTTGATGATATATGAAGTGAATATTACTAGGCTTTCCAACTTCCTAAAGAGGCCTGAAAGCACCCTGAGAATCTGAGTGCTAATTATAGAGACCACGGAGACAAATTCCTTCTTTGTTGCATTAGAAAACAGTAGAAACCAGAAAATTTTGGATGGTCAAGAGTAGCTCTGTTTAGTGTTTACAAGAACTTGTAGAGAGTATTTTGTATTGCTAAAACTTATGGGGAAAAAAGACATTTAAATTTCTCTGTTCTATGGGATACATATAGCTATTCTTTGATAAAATGCTCCTTTAATGTTGCACATAAGAAATCAGGTCTTTCCTTTGAAGTCAGAAGGAAAAAGTAAGGAATTAAATTTCCTGTTCTCTGATTCCCTCAAATTTAGATAATTTATCTTAGAACTTTATTAAAAAGAGGATTTTATTTTCTCAGGTTTTCTCTTTCCATTTGCCTGTATTTTTGTGACTCATTGCATCTAAATATATTCCTATTTCATTTCTCTATTCTGCAATTCTATCCCCGGTATTAAGACTAATTTAATTTTGTTTCAAAACTTCAGACCTTAGAAAGACTGTATAGGTAAATTTCTATCAAAGAATAACTCAGATGTCTTCCCTGCTTCTCTTGAACTGACCACAGATCAACAAAATATTCTTGATTTGCATTCTGTATTCTCAAAAAAATATTGTACTGCAAAAAATACCACTTTTCTTTCACTTGTGGAGGGCTGGTACCATGTCATGTTCTTCCCTCCTTGCAGCAGTTTCTGGGCACCAAATGGAAAAAGTAAGCTGGACCTTTTGAGTCTCACCTCTCTCGAACTTCCCTCCAGTCCAGTGGTACCTGCAGCACCTTTGCCACCAATATTTTCTGCAGCACTGTTTGAGCTGTGTGCCTGACTAAGCAACAAAACTGCTGAGTCCCCAGAAATGACATTTCCAAGTGGAAACCTCTGAGGCCTTCAAATTTCTCCCGTGGCTGCTTTTACTGATGAAAGCCCTGGTGAGGACGATGGTACAGCAGTGCACTGAGACCCCCAAGAAATTCAGAGTTGCCCTGTGATAGTCACTGCTTCTATACCCAGTGAGAAGGAGAGTGGCTCAGGTGGGTAACGCCCAAATCTTTCACAGCACGGCTGGCCAGGAAGAGTCACAGTACAAGCAGGTATTGCAATACTCTTAGAGCTTTCAGACAAGGGGTGAAGAAGCGTTTGCAGGCTGTAACTGCTGGCCTGTCATTCCTGCTCCTTGGTGATGCCCTATGTCACAGCCAAACAGAACCAAGGGAAAACCACAGGACTGGATTGGCAGGTCGTCCCCTCAGAAACCCTGACTGAGACACTGAAACTGTTCTCCTCCAGTGCTGCATGGGCTCTTTGTCTTCCCAGGCTTCTACAGAACTGGTGTTATACAGTTCTGCAGAAGAACTCTGTATAACTGTTCTGTTATACAGAACAGCATGATATACTATTTCTCTCCTGACATTTAGAAAGAGTCAAGGAATGCTGACAAGGGAATGGAGCCCCTTCTGCCCAAGGAACCCTGAGGTAAGCCAGGGCACTTCAGCCCAGCATGGGCTGAAGGGGAGAGATCTGGGTAAATACAGATCTACCTTACTTGTGGAGGAGTTAGGAGGTATCAGATGAACAGAGCAGCTGTTTCATAGAAGAAATCAGTGCTTACTAAGTACACTGCAATGCACTGAAACTATCTGCTACAGGGTGATTGGAATCAGATGTTAGCACAGGTTCAATACCTGGGTAACTTTATGGATAAAAAGCATAGTGGTTATGGCAGACACATCTGTTGAATTTAACATCTCCTAGTTAAAAGCTGGGAGAGCATTTTGGGAAAGCACCTTTCTGTACAGCTTTTCCTGTTACCTGGTTCTTTCATCCACTTTTGGCCATTGTCAGATAGAGGACACTGGGCTAAACAGACCCGTGGCTAGATCCACTCTGGCTGCTCTTAGGCTCCTGTGTTACTGTGCTTTCCTGCAATTATGTCACATCACACAAGGTCCACAGGGTATCTGTGGAGTTGCTGAGAGGAGAAACCAACAGTGTTTCTTTTCAAAACTGATCTGCTCACAGTGTGGCTTGTGCCATGAAGTAGTTGCTTTTCCAGGCTGACAACTTCTCATCATTTGCAACGGTCTTGCCAGGGCCCAGGCTTTCAGGGAGGGCCTCATGCTGCTATCCACTTTGTTAAAAAGAAGTTGATTTTATATTTAGTGGTGCATGGTGTGTACAGATGAAACAAATCACTCCTATAGACTCAGCAAGATGAATAGGTCCTGCTGAAAACTAGCAAGGAAGGCTGAATGTAAGATTAATATGCAGTCCCAAGTTATGCTTCCCACAACTTTTATTGATTACTTGGTAAGTAAAAAACCACACAATTCCTTCTATAATTCAGACTAAAATTCTTGCGCAATCATTCTTAGAAGAAAATAATTTGTCTGTGAGGAGAGTCTTTTTGACTGGTTACTTACTCTTTGAGGGGCAAGAGGTTTAAAAGCACCCCATAATTATTTTAGTGTTGTTTGTCAACAAATTCTCAACATAAGCACAGAATTCACAAACAGAAGAATTGTGCTGCCTGGAGGCTTATCCATGCTGGAAGGTTATCCCAGGCAATAAGAAAGGACCTGTGATCTATTGGTTTCTCCCACTTGTAACTGTGGTTTGTAACTATGAACTGGTGACTCCTACAGACAGTAAGCATCTCTGTTCTGAGAATGTGACGGAGAACTGGCATCAAGAAGTGCTTCAAAGTTCAGGGACTGGACAAGGCATAGACTGCAAACTTGCAGTGTCTTGTGTGAAGCCTTGATGTTCAAATGTTGTTTCCTCAGCTGCTTTGTGAATGACCTTGTTGAAGAGATGTACTTTCTGGGTTAGGGGTGCTTCTTTCTGTCAGAAATCTCACAGTAGTATGTAAATTGTCAAATTTACGCAGAACAGAGAATTGCAATGTCTTCTCTTCTTTCCCAGTCAATAAGAAGTACAATTATCATTCATTTACTGCCTTAATTATGTTTCTTTAAATTAATATGAGTGCTTCCAGAATCATCAATGCCTGGCTGCAAAGGGGAAATTCTGACTAAAATATGAATCCATAGCACGTCATCTAGAGGATGTGAAAAATTATAACCTATAAGGTCCAATGCTTTGTATTGATCTTACAGAAGAGACAAATCTCATGGGTCAAAGTTGAAGTGATATGGACAAGCAAAATCAATAATAATTTTAAAAATAGACATTTTTTTCCTTTTCTTTTACTAATTCATGAAAAAAGAGCACCATAAGACTTGCACATTATGGATGTTTTACAGATTACTACTAGTGGTTTTTTTAATTAATTATGTTTTGGAAAATATTTTGTGCCAGCGTCCTGTTGGCAAAAACACATTTTCAAAGCTGAAATCAAGTATTCCTATCCCAATAGATCTGGCTTCTGTTGTGGTATGGCTAGTACAAGGGTTTTTGGTACCTTGAACACATAAAAATTGCAGCTTTCCTTCTTCCTTCAGTAACAGTCAGAATTGCCTGTGACAGGATGGAAGGACCTCTGACATTCTGTGATGAATTCTCACTGTCTGGTTTCTGACTCTGCTATTCCTGTCTCCCCAGGCCTTTTCCCATGTGCTCTGAAAGAAAAACCAGGAGGTAACAAGTACCTGTGCTCCAGCTGACTCATTCTCGGTCTGGTGTAATGATGCAGTCCCATCTACATCACCATGGTAAGTAAAATTAGCTGAACAAACTGCTCAAATATTTTCTTCAACTGCTCCTAAGACTGTAAGTTGGAGCAGTAACCTCCAGAACTTCTCTGAAATTATCTGTGCAAAATTATTTTTGGTGCCACAGACTCTATGTTTTCTGACTGCTTATGCTAAATCATATGTAACAAATCTTAGTGGTTTTAGGTGTGGAAAGGTCTAGATTTTTCTTTGTTCTGTGCAAATAAAAGCAGATCCTCTGGGCTGGAATTTTTTGAAAGCTTTCTGTCACTGAATCAATGGTAGCAGATTTAGAATAAAGCTGATTGCTTATGAAACCTTGCAGTCAGTGAGGCCCTTGATCAGGTGTCTGGCCACAGGGGATGGGAGAGGAGGCACACTGTCCTATCTGCCCTTAAACAGAATCAAAATCTAGGAGAAATCTCCTTGGTTGAAAGTATTCCAGAGCTTCACTTACTCCTGGAGGCTGGTTTGGATTTGATCTAGCATTATTTCAAGTTTCAACAGGAAAATTTCACGCAGCTTTACCCTCTTACCCGCTCTTTGCCAGCACACAGAAATTTATCTGAGAGCTGCTTAGGTTTTTTTCTTTCTCTCTTAGGAGAATCAGGCTGTTGTGGACTTTTGCCACGTACAAATAAAGCACCTCTACCTATTAAAGAGGTCCCTCCATAGGGTTTTCCATGACACTCACTCATCAGTGTCCACCTTCTTGAGTATCTGTGTGCTGGAATGATCACATTAGTGTTCTTGTTGATGACTAAAATTAAGGCTAGTGTTCTGCAACATATGCCAGAAATTAATTTCTCTTGGCAGGCACCCTGGTGACAGCTTATCCATTTAAAAAAATAAACTAAAGTTAGAGACCAGATTTGAATTATTTTGTTAAAGGGCTCAGGAAAATGCTTCACGTCCATGTTCCTTCTTTCAGTAAGTACTACCAGTATTTTGCTACTTCCTACATCTTGTGTTGGGGCCTCTTGGTTGAAGAGAATGAAAATGGACATAAACTAAACTGCTGTTAAATGTTGTTATTATTTAAAGTCCTCAAAATACTGTACTGAATAGACTACTGTGGAAGGTGTCAACCACCAGGAGTGGTTTTGGCTCCTCCTAAGAGCCTATTGCAAAAGAGCATGCCATATACCTTTGCTGAGGAAAACTTGTCAACTGGAGACCATGTGCATGGGGGCAGGGAACAGGGTAGGAGAATCCCACACACCTAGTTATAGTCTTTAATAGCACAATGTTCATCAACCATTGAAAAACACAATTGTTTAATTTCTAAGCTCTTCCAATTGAGCATTAGTCACGCACTCTCCCTTGCCCTCTACCTGCTGTGTTAAAAATCACAACCCTAAAAATGCTTATTTGAAAGACTCCATAATTTGGGAGCCACTTAGTCCAGGATTGTCCTTTCCCAGAGACAGCAGACATGCCTTTGGGTGAAGGGCTACAACAGTATAGCCAGTGGTAGAATCCAGCTAAGAGTATAGCGTATCCTGGAATCCTTCCGTTTGGAAAAGAAATTTGAGTACAGCCAGCAGCCACTGCCAAGTCCACCACTGGACTGTGTTCCTGAGTGTCATATCTACTCATTTTTTAACACTTCCAGGGATGATAATTACACCATTTCCCTTAGCAGCCTGTTCCAATACTGACTTTCAGTGAAGAAATTTTTCCTAAAATCCAGTCTAAATCCTACCTCCCCTTCCCTCCAAGTTCAATTTCAGGCCATTTCCTCTTGGTCCATCACCTGTAACTTGGGAGAAATACCAACCTGGCAATACCCTCCTTTCAGGCAGTTTTAGAGAGTGATAAGGTCCCCCTGTGCCTCCTTTTCTCCAGGCTAAACATCCCCCAGCTCCCTCAGCTGCTCCTCAAAGGACCTGTGCTCCAGACCCTTCCCCAGCTTTGTTCCTTTTTCTGGACCTGCTCCAGCACCTCAATATAATTCTTGCAGAAAGGGGCTCAGAACTGGACACGGGATTTGAGGTGTGGCCTCACCAGTGCCAGGTACAGGGAGACAATCCCTTCCCTGGTCCTGCTGGCCACACTGCAGCTGATCCAGGCCAGGATGCCACTGGCCATTGACCTGGGCACAGCTGGCTCATGCTCAGCCACTGTCGACCAGCACCCCCAGGTCTTCTTCTGCTGGGCATTTCCCAGCTGCTATTCCCCAAACCTGTAACATTTAAAAAGTGCAGTGGGAAGTGGATGGAAGGAGTGTAAAGGAGCAGATTGAAATAGAGAAAGAAAAACAATAGGTACAAATTTCTACCAGTTTCCTCAGGCATCCATAGCAGCTGCTTAATGATACATGTATCATTATATCTTGGAGTAGTTGGAGGGCAGAAGCAGACTTGATTACACTACAGACAATTGTTTCACAATAATTCTGGACCATTTTTCATTAGCTGTCTCCCCTCACAGCAAAACAAGGGATAATTTTTTTCCTAAAAAATCTTATACCTCTAGAAGGTTGTCCAACAGTTAAAGATTTTTAATAATTCATCATGCGAAACATCTTGAGCAAAATACTAAATTTCCCAGCAATAACAACAAAAGATGAATGGAAGGAGCTGAGGTTAACTTGCTCTGATAGAAACAAAAGGGTAAATAAAAGGAACGATGCCATGATTTATCAGTACATTTTTATTACACCCTCTGCTTTGACAAGTTTTGTCACTCAGTCTGTTGAGCCAAACCAGTTCATTCCAAGGAAGCTGATTAAGTAACTGATTAAAACAAAGCAACAGATCTGTCTGCCTATAATCATTTACCATGACACAAGCATTATGTGGCAGCCCTTTATTGGTGAGTGCAGCTGCTGACATTACCTTTCACAAAATATAAGGACTTTTGGTTTTGATCACCTGTCCTAGACCAGCAGGCCCCAAGGTGATATGACTGTAGTGATGTGAGCAACAACTTTTATGGCAATTACTTTATTTTCTTCCTTTTGAACTACCTCTAGAAAGAAATGTCTCATTCATTTGTATGTGGTACTCCTGACTCCAGACTAGATGGACTGAATGTACCCAGCTATGAGCAAGGACCAATTTTTAGGGAGAGAAGCCTTGGTAATTCTTTTAGGTCTGCTTCCCAAGATACACACTCTGATTGCTCCAGCTTGGCTTTCCAGCATGGGTAAAGCAGGTGATGGTGGCGGTCTGCATAATTTTCTATTTGTTCTTAAAACTTGATTTGGGAGCCTGAGGATGCAGCTGGATACCTAGGATGTACCAGAGCATGTTAAAGCACATTATTTCATGTGTAATGAAAGGAACTGAGAGTGAGAGACTCAAACCAATATCTGTGGTTTTCAATATGAGGTAAGGGGTCTGTCTGGCTGCCTGTGTGATCAGCCACAACAGGCTCTTCCTGTGAGATGTTTTGAGTATGGCTGTGGTTGGTTAAGCACTAGCTGCCTGTCTTTTTAAAATGCCTAAACTCTGGAAGTCAAAGCAAGAGGCCATGGCTGTTCAGCATCTCATTGCTGGACATCCTTACAGGCAGCAATATGTCCAGGAGCTCTATTTCCAAAATCTGGTCTTGTGAGCAGAATGATGTGAAGCAGCTACTGAAAATGGAAAAAAATGATAAATTTTGATTCTTTGTCTGCAAGAAGAAAATGCATTTTTCTTTCTTTAAAGGATTACAAATTTTCAAATTACATGAAAAAAAAATCTTCTAGTCTTTAGCTACTGAGTCCTTCAAATACTGAAATGAGACCATATATACAAAATTATTTAAATTCCATACTTCATCTTGGTTATCAACAAAATGAAAGCCACTTCTGAATATAAGACCATAGGAATTTGAATGTGCTTCTTAAAATTGTTGGTTTAGCAACTGATTCTGTGACCAAATACGTTCTGAAATGTTTGGTCCTGCACTGTCACTGCATTGCAACCCAGACACTTCTCTAACCTTTCTCAATTCATCATTGCCTTGTTTGAAGATTGTAATTTCAGCAGGTTTTCAGAGGAAGAGAAGATAGCAGCTAACTACAGAACACAGCAAACTGTAAAACATCCTGCTATGTTCACTTTTACATTGCCCTAACAATTGATGCTGTTTCTTCTCGTGCCCTGTGAGTTACAGCTTTAGTAAAGCATTGCCAGATTCAAGTCAGAAGGCCTCTGCTGGCACTGCAGAATGACAATTCTTATCTGTTTTCTATAGCCTGACATTTTCAGTAAGGCCTGGAAGGTTTGGTTAATAGGGTTTGTCAAAAGGGAGCTACAATATAAAATGTTGAAATATGGAAGGAGAGCATAGCAGAGAACCCGTGTCACATTAAATGTTACCAAAGCAATTTTCAAGAGACTAATTATTCACAATAGATAACTAAACTGTAAATCTCTATTATAAGTGGGGGATTGAACGTGAGTTTCCTTGGAAAGCAGTTCTGAAGTCTGGTCCTTTAATAGCTAATGCATAAGGAAAAGGGTAGATGTGCCAGAGGCTCTGGAAGATGAGAGGTCAAAGGATGAATGGACAATAACTCCTGGATTCATTCCCTCTGCAAGTCCTAAAAAGACATATTTGCACTATAAAATGCCTGATAGACTTTTTTTAAATAGTCTGATATTGAAAGAATTCTTATGTAATAATTCTTTATGACTATTGATAACTAGAAAAAGGATGGAGGGACAGATCTCTAAAGAGGGGCTTCTATATATGCTTAGGCATTGCTCAGCTGGATTTTCAAAGAACAGTGATAATCGGGTACTTCCTAAAATTTCATGTCCTGCCTTTTGGGTTCAAAGTCCTTTCTAGGATGGCGATTTCACTTGCTAATGTCCCTCTGAAATCCTGTGGCCTATTGCCTGAAATAGCACATAGTGGGTAATCTGTGTCCTGAGGCAGTATTTGTTCCTGTCCTTTCTCTTGTGAGGCATTTTGTGAGACGAGAGGAAAGATAGTGGACAGTGCCTGTGACAAGAGGCTTTCTGACATATTCTTCTGTGGTAGTTCCTACAATATTTCTTGTTTCTGTTCTCTAGATGCTACTCAGCCTTATGGATCCCATTGGATGTTTTTATTTATTACTAAGTAGTTTTTAATAAATAGACAACACATTGTGGCAGAAACTGTAGGTCTGACTGTAGTTTTCCTGTTATTAACTCTGCTCTGTCTCTTTATTATTGCTTCTGCAATAAATTACATTTGCCCTGTAAATATATGGAGACTTGCCAACACAAGACAACTGCTATGCAACTGAAAATGTGTTCCTAACTAATAGAGATGTAACTATACTACAGGTTGTGTGAATTCTTCATTCTGATTTGAAGGGTATCATCCAGCTCATTACTAAAGCACACTTAAAGAAGCTCTTGCTTCTTTATGGAAAAGTTAAAAGGCAAAAGTATTCAGAGCATATCAGAAAGGTAATTTCCTTCTTGGAGTCTATCTGCAGCTGTAACACTTGAAAAATGCAGTAAGGTTGTCTCTGGCAAAGCATATGCTCGTAAGTGGGGCTCCAAATCTTGGAGTTACTGGGTATTAGTGAGAAATGTTTATGTCCGAAGCAATTGCATTAGACATGACTTAAATGTAGACAGGATGAAGGAGAGATGGATTTCTTTTCTTCTTCTTGCAAACAAATATGTAAAATTTTAAGATCTTACTGTACTGCAGAAAGTTTGCAAATCCCATTATTCCTTGCCATAAACATTAAAACATTCTTTTTGCTCTTCCTATTGATTCCCAGCAGTGGGAATATGGCTGGAAAAAACCAAACCCAGCACTTTTGACAAAGCAGTGACCATAGTGGCACCCTGTATTATGATGGTGGAGGGTCCTGTTACCTGCAAATGCATTTGTCTAGTTGATGAATTCTATGAGCTTCAAGCAATAGAGCACCAAAACCTGTTGCCTGGCCCTGGGATTAATCTGTGCCTCAGGACTTCATAGGTTTGGAATATTTTCAAGAGCTCTGCCCTGACAGACAGGATGATACTCTGCTACTGCTGAGTATTTTGGACATAACTGTGGCAGGCTGGTTATAGTTAATGTGCAGTAACTCTGTGCAGAACAGCCTTTCCTCCTGTCTTAGAAAGCACAGAGTGATGAACTGCATGCATCAGACAGTCACTGCATTTGCACAACAAAGTGGATATTGCTGGAGCTGATTGTTTATTAGGCACCTCTCGTTATGACAGGTGAATTCTAAAATATCAACTTTATTTGATTCTCTGTGCATCTAAGCTAGGATTATTCATGCCCACAGAGTCATGAACAGAAATACAATAACTCTTGTCCAGGGTAGTCTGTATTGTATCTGTATTTAGAGAGCAGCAAGCAGATTGTTACATCAAGGAATGAACTATCAAGGAACTGCAGAGAGGAAGCTTGGACTGTTTTACTAGTGAAGTAATTCTGTACACAGAAATGCTCCTAATTGTTCAGCTGTTTGCACTCTCATACTGCAGATGATTGCTGGGTTTATTCTAGGAAATCTCTGTTCTGGTGAGTCTTTAGATCAGCCTCACAATTATAATATCTATTTTTAGAAAGGTTTCTTAGACTTTATCTTCAGCAAAACTACTATTAATATCTGTCATATATGAACAGTAATTACTGGTAAGCACGTGTTTAATTCTTTCTGTGCACTTAATTTTCATTTATTAGAGTGGCATAATTTTCTGTGTATTAATTTTAATTCAGAAGAGTGGCAGTGAAATTGTACAGGATAGTATAGTAATAAAGAGTACAGCAAAATAAGTACAAAAGCAGAGACAAAATTTCTTGAGTTTGGGTAAGACGTGATTTGCTGTGCAATGGAGCAGTTCCATCAGAGTTGCAGGACAAGGGAACGCTTCACAGGTAGTCTACAATAGGTGGTTGCTACAGCAATAAAATATGAAGAGAGGTATGTAATAGAGAAAAGATAAGCCTAGAGTCTGATAAATGGACAGTGAAACGGGATTAAAGGTCTGGCCTTCTCAAATAGTCTCCAGTGTTTTCATCTGAGTAAAGTGTAGAGATTGTCTTGCACCTGGGTGTAGCTGATGTCTCTGAAATTTCCAGAGACTTTGGGGCTTCACAGAATCACAGAATATGCTGAGTTGGAAGGGGCCCACAAGGAATATCGAATCCAAGTCCTGGACCTGCACAGGACACCCCAAGAATCACATCATGTCCCTTAGAGAGTTGTCCAAACACTTCCTGAACTCTCTCAAGCTGGTGCTGCAACCACTTCCCTGGGAGCCGGTTCCAGTGCCCAGCCTTCTGGGGGAAGAAACTTTTCCTGGTATTCAACCTAAACCTCCTGTGGCGCAACTTAGTCTGTTCCCTTGGCTACTGTCATTGAGCACCAGAAAGAATAGATCAGGGTCTGCCCCTCTGCTTCCCCCTTCTGTCAGTGCAGAGGCCAGAGGCACAAGAGGCTTATTTTATTTGCAGAGCTTCCAGTTGTAAGAAGTGTCTTTCCAGTAAAGAACACAGAGAAGAGGTGAGGCTATAATTTTTGACCACTTGGGAAATCTGATTGATGCTCTGATGCAGTCACTCATTGATATCTTGATCTGTGCTAGTTCTCGGATCTGTGTTGCTCCCTTTGAGAGTCAAATTGAATTTCACTATTAAAGGACTCATACATATTATTATACAGTGAGGGACAGGTACTTCACAGGGAGGATGGAAATGGAGGTTCTTAGCTAACCCTTTTTCTAATATTTTATGGCTGTTGAGGCCAGACAAAAGGAATGTTTTGACTGACCTAATACGCATTGGATTTTAGCCTATAAAGACTAATACAGTAAGTGTTCTGGACCCACTGAGGTCTATGATATCTGAGAAAACAAATAAATAAATAAATAGTAAATATGAACATTTCCAGGAATGTATGGGTGTAAAGGCTATTTTTGTTTGCTTTATTTTTTTTAGAGCTTTGAATTTATAATTGAGTTTAAGCAGCTCTTTTGCACTGGTGATTTTCAAGTGAAAACTGTTTTGTTTGAGAGCTTTGGACTAGCTCAATTCTTGACCATTAATATAAAACTGGTTTCCTTTTATCACTTGGCTTGATTCTGTAAGAACTATTGCAGTTTGATTACCATGTAACTCTTATTAAGTCTTCAAGAAACTGGTGCAACTTCTTTTTATCAAAATGTATTTTTTGGAAGATTTTGCAAAAGCAAAGGTACTACTGGTGCCACATTTTTTTGCTTGATTTATTTGCAGCAATCTTTGCATTGACTAATGCTTTCATGAAGCCTATCTGTACAATCTTTTTTTTTTGGTGAGGAGCCCTCAGTCAAGCACCAAGTCCCAGCAGTGAGAAGCTGTTAAATAGGCTGTGGATAAAAAAAAAAACCAACAAAATGTTTCCAGTGATTTTCCCAGCTTTCCTTTTAGGCACTCATTCAAGAGCCTGTTAGTCATTTGCTCAGCAGTCCACACGTATGTAAGGACAGGAAAATGAAATTTTCTCAGAGCTCTTTGCATTAGAAGTGACTTCTTTCCCTGTAAAAAATATCACAGAACAGTGAAATAAAGTTTCTGAGAAAGCTGTCTGTAGTCATAGAGTTGTGGTGGACTCATCTCACTCCAGAAATGTCACAGAGCCTGCACGAGGGCAGTGGAGCCACTGGGATACTGCTGAATTCCTTCTGGTATGAAGAAGTACCAACATTAATAAGAGATTATATTAAATAGGTGTTTCCTCTTCCTCCAGAAGAGGTTGCAAACCATGCTGCTGTCTTTTGAGAGCAGCACCTACTAACATGTTTTAGATATGTCCTTTTATTATAGGGAGTTATTAAAATGTAAGATTATAAATTGTTCTGCTAGATGTTATTATCCATATTCAATTATTTCTTGATACTTCAGGAAAGAAAGCTAATGCACAATTGCCGTTGCTATCTCTTGGGCAAACTCTCAGCTTTCAGCTACAGCAAATAAGTCTGTTTTAATACACAATTATGTATTTCAGTGGATGGTTAAAATTCATTCCTCTTAATATACTTATGATATAAAAATACAGGCTGAAATGGAGGGAAGAGCATTCTGGGTTGCATGGGGTTTTTTTCTTTATTTATGCTCACACTGTTTTTTAGAATATTTATTTGCAGAAACTAACTTAGTTTTTAAAATAAACTTTGCCTGGAATTAGGAGCAAAGGGCAGAAGATTTTGACAAGGTATTTACATTTTTTTTCAAAAAAATGACTAAATAGTTTGCATTTGCTAGGAAGAAAAAGGGTTTTTTTCCCAAATAAGCCATCACATTCAAAGTTGATTTGTTCCAAGGAAAGGAGCTGAAATTAGTTACTGACATGCAATAACTCATTTCTTATTTTACCAACAGTAATTAAATTGCCTGGAACTGTTGTCATTTAACAGCTTATTAATTGACTAATGTGCATTACTTGCATGCAGGCTATAGGTAAAATCCAAGGATTAGGAAAGGAAGAAAGGAGAAGAAGAAAAACCTCACTGCTTTTTGTGACCATCATAGATGAATGATTAATTTATTTCTTAACGGAGTGTCATTTTTGCAAGCACTAATAGGTCAGATTTTAAAGCTGCAATCTCATCAGCACTAATCCTAAAGAAGGAAATGGTAGTAATCTAGTAATTCTTTGGAGATGAGAAAAATGAATAATTGCTTCTGCATTCTTTTAACCATATGAAGTTTATATAGCTCTTTCTTCCTTAAAAATCAATGATTTCTGCTTGGATGGGTATTTACATTATAAAATTCCTTCCTCTAATCCTATGATTGGCCAAATATTGTGAAATTTTTCTCCTTTTGTTCCACCAACATGGAAAGAAACTTTGTCACATGCATCAGGGAGTCTCAGTCTAATAGAACTACACACAAAAGTGGTTATAGGCAAGTTCAGCAGCTTTGATTGTGTCCAGTCAAATATGATACATTCCAGTGCTGCATTAGTGGCCCATGTGGGCAAAGAAAAATCAATGAGGTCAACATCTAGGTCCCAGCTGAGAATAATCCATTTCATAAAAATAAACTGAGAAGTTCTCAGTCATCCCAGTAAGCTCTAATTTATAGTGTTGGAGGCTCCTAACAGAGTCTATGACTGTGTAAATAGACAGGGAAACATAGGTGAAGTTTTTAAAGGGAGAAATGTGAGATGGGATTTTCTGAATACCTAACCATCAAGTGACTTATGACAATAGTGTCCTTCTAAGAAACTGGAAATCATCAATTAGAAGACGTGGGGAGGGAAATGAATTAGTTATGTGAGCTGCCTCAATGTGAGAGCAGCATGGAAATTCAGTCCAATGAGGTAGCAGTTAAGACTCTGATGAAAACAAAGCCAAAAATACAAAAGTCATGGTATAGGGCTACTCGGAGAATGAAGAGGAATGGAATAGCTCCAGGACACAAGGCTGAAGAGACCATCCATATTCCTCAGTTTTATACACCATGGCTGGGAGTTGTTTGTCCAAATGCAGGGATCAATAGTGCCCATATCTCCATCTGCTTGCCTTTGCAGGTCTGCAATAAAAATCAGGTGATTCTTAGCACTGTTTTTCCTCTGGTAATGCACAGCAGGTGAATTGTAAGCACCCTGCGAGTGCTTACTTTTCTGCATTGAGTAGAAAGGGAGTCTGTACCAACAGATGGGATGCAGAGACCTCCACTGTGGGTCTGTGAAGTGGGAGAAGATTAATCCCATGTGGAAGTGCTTGACTGTCTTATCTGGGGACTTGGCCAAGTACTTACTTCTTAAATGTCACTGAACCTGCATCGGGCCCAAAATATGGTGGTGGTTTTGGGGTCACCATCATTCTTGTTGTTCAAAAGCAGGCCACAGGTAAAGTGAAGCCTTTGAATTTCTGTGATCACGGTGCAGAGAGAAGGAAAAAACACTGAGTGTGCAGTCAGGCTCCCTGGAATTCGTTAGGCTGTCTTTCAAAGTGCAACTTCATGTAAGTCCATAACGTGCTTGTTTTTATTTCAATAAAACAGTAATTTTGACAATAACTAAGTATGTCTGGCAGAATAGATGGGAAGGCTATGAAACTATTAATAACATTTGGACACCTCCTGCACTGTTTTAATGCATCACAAGTTAGCACAGTATTGATTCAGTATCAAAGTTCTGAGAAACAAGCCTCTTACCAATATCTAGGATCCGATGTTGTAATTGAACTAGAAAATGTTAGATTTCCAGCATTACTGCTGAGAATTCTTCCCAATAAATGTGTGTTTTCCACTGGGGCTGAAATCACTGCAAGTGTTAGTTTTAATTTTTTTCCTTTTTGTGTTTTTCTCATCACAGAGGTTCCCTTTCTCCCCTCTGTGTGTAAAATAAACATAATGGGGCCAACTCTTGCATTTCACTACCCTGACTTGTGGGAACATCCTTTCACATACTTGGGTTAGATAATTAAATCTTTTGTGGAAGGATTATACTTTGTAGAAAGGAAAATGAGTGGAATTAGAAAATATTATGTAGGGAAAAGACCCAGTAGGAATCATGGGCAGAAGAAGTCTTTGTCAGTGTGTGAGGAAACAGGAGACGGAACTGAAAGAAAAAGAGAGCCATTGTTATAACACTGAAGCACAAGGAAGAATTAAGACCTACTTCTTAAAGGAGAAATGAAATAGTGTGAAGGAAGGAAGTGAGAAGAATTGCTGTGTAGGTAATGGCTCTAATGAGTGAGTACTGGTATACCAAAAACGGATGGTACATCAGTTTCCATTATATGTGCCTCCTTATTACTCAGATTTGCATATTCCTTTTATCCAACATCTCACATCTACAGCTGTTAACCTCCTGAGTTTGTCAGTGAAACTGAAGTAATGCAGAATATACCTTTTTATTGCCAAAGATCATTTTTGATTTTTCTTCTTAGATCTAAGATCACACTGTTCTAGTTTCTTTCAAGATCATAAAGGTAAGCCAAAATGTTGATTTTTTTTGTTTTGTTTTTGTTAGATGCCAGTGGTTATTAATCTATGCAGTGCACCTGCATGAAAAGTGTCATTCTTTCTTTCCTCGTAAGTGGCCTCAGGTAGAGTGGCCTGCAAGGTAAAAGCCTAATTTTGTTAGCAGAAGATACAGCTACGTAGAAGGGATAAGAGGACAGAAATAGAGAGTTAGGAATGTCACTGCCACTGCAGTAGCACCTTTTGTCAAGTTACTTCAGTAAATTTGTCCAAAGGATGTCAAACTACATTTTTGCTTCTAGTCTGTGAACTACCAGTGCTGGGCATGGTATGGAGACATTTGACTCCCTGGTGGCTTTTCAAAGTGCCTGGGTTTTCCTTGTCTGAAGCTATACTGCTTTTGGTGAGAGTATCTTCTGTGTGAGAAGATACGTGGAGTGCAGGAAATCTTATTTCTGGTAGAAAGCCAACAGTTCTCCTTATCCCTGGTTCATGATTCATCACATAGTTGATGCCAAGTGGATGAAAAGCCACAGCCATAAATAACTTGCTGGTTACATGTATTTTGTTCTTTGATTGTTTTTCCATAGCTAATTATGTATAGCAGAAATAACATGTCAAGTGTAGATAGCCTAGAAGTTATTTATCCTTTTTCTTATTCATCTTAAATGGCTTCTAACCAAGAATAAAATGTGCCAGCAAACCACAAGTAACAAAATCTGAACCTCTAAGTACCTGTGATCCACTTTAGAATACATATTTAACATTTAAAATGGAAGTGACACTGACTTCACATCACTGCATACATCAAAATTTTACAAGAAAAGAAGAACTAAAGAACTTTTGAACCTCCTATGATTTCTAAACAAGTACAGTCCAAAAAACATTTAATCTTTCCGACTGGTTGGGCTGTAGAAGAAAAAAGCAATTTCAGTGGTTCAAGTCCAATAGAATTTTTTTCTGGACCAAACATATCAAAAAGATGTAGAAATTATGAATTGTCTGGATCAAAAGCAGTTCCCAAAGCCATCTGGCATATCATCAAGCCCTGTGATTCCTCATAATGCTGTAGAGTTAATCTACTGTCTCATTAAATAGCTGACAAATCTCATTGAAAAGTACTGCAAATCTGTATATCTCTCAGCTGTATGAGCACAAGGGCAAGTACAGACAAATCTTTCAAGAGGATACCTTAGAAAGGATGCCAACCTCCTGAGAAAAACATTAAAATAAAATTTATGTTTTGGTGGTTATCGTTAATGTCACAGACATTTGTGCTAAAACTAACTTCTCATATTGGTGTATGCACTTTTGAACTCACACACCAGTGGGTTTGACTCTCTGTTCATTCCCATTCAAGATTGAAACAAGTTTTAGGTAAATGGAGAAACATAACCTGAAGTTTTCTATTCACAGATCTGAATGTCTTGCTCTTTCAACTGCAGAAAAACTATTCCAAAATACTATTGGAATTTTACACTGCATTTGGCCAAATAGCAGTAATTACTTGACTCTGCTGATACTTGCTTCTAGTTTCTCATCTATTTATAAGATGTAATGCCAGTACAAGTTGCAGTGTTCTAGTGGAATTACCAGTGCATGAGAATTTGTACTTGTAGCTGTTGCTCCTGTGGTGACACTGTTCTATATGTCCATGACATCATTGTTATCCTAGACAACACCAGACACCAGTTTGCATGTGGCATGGCTGCTGGGACAGGGCTCCTGTCATTTCAGGAATGGTCTGATGTGTTTCTGCTCCAATTCAAACTGAGGGGCTGTGCATTATTTAGTGCACAAGTTTTAGTAGCCAGTGTGTGAAACTCACATGTTCACAAACCAACAAAGAGAAGAAAAGGGAGCACATAACATGGGATTCAGAAATAATTCATGATGATTTAGTTTAATTTGAGTTACTATAACCCTAAAGCTCCATTAAAACCTAAAATGAATGCTATTTCCTCCTGAGAGCAGAGAACAATCTGCTAACTTTTGCCAAAATGAGAGCTATTATGGTGTACAACATGAGTGCATATAAATTACAAGGTTTATATTTGTTGTTTTTCCTAATGTTAACTTTGACTGGCACAACAAATTAAAAGCAAGAGGGATAGAAAAGGAAAAACCTGCATCAGATTAACAAACATGCAAGAAGTGTAATTTCTAACTACAAAACACAAGACCTTCACACTTCAAACAATCCAAACAGGTTTTCTTTTAATGATTAGGTTTCACTTTTTTCCCCTTTATACTAGGGATGCATTGAAAACTACAGTAGTATTTGGAAATAATTCACTAAGCTGGGTATCTCCTTTTTTCACAACTCTGGTAACACTGGGGATGTTTCAGGTTTCCTACTGTTATTTTTGGTGCAAGGAATACAGGAAAATTAAAGTAGGTTGAAAATTCCTGATTGAAACCAATGTAAAACATCAAAGGAAATTTCTCATCTCAGGACATGACACTGAAACTGTTCCTGAACACTGTTTTAATGGCACTTGCAGCCTTCTGCAGGTAAACAAATAAGAAGTTGCTTTCCATTAAGGAAGACAGATGCTGCAGAGAGTCTGTGTCTCCCCAGAGCAGCTGCTCTATCTAAGATCCAAATAGGTCATTTAAGCCCTGATCCCAGAATGAGAGATATTGGGTCAAAATGTGCCTATCCAGGGACCAAGTCATGATCTGATAAAAGTAAAAAACTGGGATTTTTATATATATTTAAATGTTTTCAGGACATGAATATTTCAGAAGACTATTTTTCCTGCCTCACTCTTTATATTTGATACAAACATCTTCAACTTTCGTTCATTTTAACTCAGCTGATTTTTTCTCCCGTAGTTCAGCTCTTTTTTCATTCAGATAGTTTAATTTAGCCACTCTTTTATACACAGAGCTACTGTGTTTATGGATAGTGAAATGTTTTTCTATATGTCAAATGAGCTTTTAAAAAGTATTATACTCTGCAGGCATGCAGGGGATGATGTTTAAACATAGCTTTCTCTTGCCTAGGCTTCCAGATGATTGAATTTTGAATCTCCTATAAGGTAAAAAAATTGATTATGGACCATTTTGGATAGGGTTTGGAACATAATTCTATCACTATCTATTGATGTGCATTACCAGAAGCATCATAAAGCAACTGGATCCAGGATGTCTTTTTAAGGACATTATTGGATAGGCAATGGCTTAACATTTCTAGATTCCTGTTGAATATTTTGAGCAGGGAAGGATATTGCAGCACAAGTCTTCTGGAATATTACCTTTTCCTTCTTACAGGAGCTTAAACCACTCATCAACATGCAGTTGGAAAAGCAGCAGCTGCCCAAGAAGCGAGGGGCACTCAGGGAGGGATGGCAGAGACAAGCTGAAGGCGCCTTTCTGTGCTGGCTGGCACCTTTCTGTGCTGGCACCTTTCTGTGCTGGCACCTTTCTGTGCTGGCACTGAGCTGGGGCAGCTGAGGCTGGTGGTGAGGAGGGTGGAGGGACTGCCATTCCCACTGCTCTGCATTGCCCCATCCCACGTGCCTTCTCTGCCACCAAAACTTTTGGCTGCAGTGACCAGCCCACAGTTCATGGCATCTCAGATACCAACAGGAGTCAAAGGATGCTTTCTCCACACAATGAGCTTTTCAAGATGTCCCAGAGTTGTTCAGTAGTGGAATTAAGAAAATGCCAGATCAGATTTGTAATTTTCCCTGTTTTCCTTCTCCTGCTTTGTCACTTGTATTTTAACCCTTTTCCTACTGAAGAAAATGTAAATTTATAATCCTTACAGCTTTGGTCTTTCCCTTTTCATAATTAAAAGAATCAACTTTTAATATTCTCCATGAGTCTAAAACATTTCCCAAGTCTGTTAATTTCCTTCTTCTATTATTTCCAATTACAAAGCCATCAGTCTCAATTCTATCACTGTTTTTGGCTTTCTCACTCTTTTTTTTTTTTTTTCCTTTGTAGTTTCAAGTTCACTCTTTTATTGCTAAAAAATCCTAGTATTTTTATTCCTGTTCTAAATCTGACTGCTTCCAAATCCCTAGGGTTGCAAGGCAATATGTTTGGTAATGACTTCATAAGAAAAGAAAAGGAAACCAAGCCAATTTGTGTTTTCCATTGTTGTGATAAATGCACATCTGAACTTTCAGCTGGTCTTGGCTTCAAAAAATAAAGTAACCAACTTTACTGGGTTACACTATGCACAAGCATCGGGTTTTTTTGTTTGCTTTTTTGTGCTCAGGTGACTTATCCTCCACATTTGAAAGCAAAGTAAGAGATGCAGCCATAAAATTGAAACAGGGGATTACTATAAACATGAAATTAGAATGAGGTCTAAGCATTTGAACAAAGATTCATGTCATCTTAAAGCAGGTACAGCATAAAATTCCACAAAGAAAAGCCATACCCCTTAAGAGAGCACAGAGGTACTGATGACTAAAACCCCTTTGAAAACCCCTTTGAAAATAACCATCACAAATTCAGGTTTTGAGGAAATCAACTTTTTCTCTGGAAGATACTAAATATTATCAGGGTTTTCTGTCAAGGGATATTCTGTTGACATGCATTGTGTTGTAAGCCCTCAGTAAAAGCTACCAATATCCCTGAATTTTTGTGTGATGTTCTTTTCTTTTCTGCTGTCTCTTGAAGTGACTGTATTCTTTATAAGAGAGGTGATTGCAAAACCTTTCCCAACTTCCCCTTTCCTCTTATCTTACCTTGGAGTTTAACAAATGAGGCCACGTTTTGTTTCCCTAAGAGTTCTTGTGTATTTATACCCGTGCAAAGGCAAACTGAACAGAACACACATGTGTAACCATGAAACTGAAAAAAAACCCTCAAGCAAAACAGCTAAACTTCAGCCCCACCACCACCCTTACAGCACCTGCTCAGGGCCATGTTTTCTGCACTGGGAACCTCCCAATCCACTGTGTGCAAAACTGCTTATCTGGTCATGTTGGTTTTGGGACAGAGCTCCCAGTGACCCCTTTAAAATCAGGACAAATTTAGTGTTCAGTGTGTGCTGCCCCATGAGCAGTAGACAAGCTGGCTGACACAGAGCAGGATTCTGTGTCTCTGCCTTGCAATGCAGCCACACAAAAGTGACATTAATGCAGATGTGCTTAAGTAATAGTATAATAGAAGTGTCCTCAGAGGATGAATTATACTGAGAACCAGTATACTGATGCTAAATTGTGCACTAAATTGGAGGCTTAAAAATGAGGAAGCTAGTAAAAAAGATGTTAAGGTGAAAAGTGAGGAAATTAAAGTGTTGCAGCTCAGCATGGGGGCTACTTAAACATCCCATAAAATGAGTAATAAATGACTACCCCTAGGAGGGGAAAAAAAAAGAAAAAAAAAAAAAAAGAAAAAAAAGAAAAAAGAGAGAGAGAGATAGAGAGAGAGAGCAACTCAAATAGTAGGATTGCAAAATAATAGGTATAGGTAAAGGCAAAATTCTGGAAAATCTGAATGTGTCTCTGCACCGGAAAGGAAGATCTCAGCTTATGAAGAGGATTATAATTAATGGCAGGTAAATATGAGACAGAAATGCGGGGATACTAAAAGGCATTTTGCAAAGCAAACAGCCAAAAGCATATAAGCAAATAACAAAGAATTTGTTTAAATCTACAAAGAGCAGGAAGCCTACTAAAGCAGACAGAGCCAGAGTCAGCTAAAGGACAAAGCACTGGGAGAGGGGGCAGAGGAGGAAACAGCTGTGTGGTGACTCTCCTGGCTGCTTCTCCTGGCCATCCTCTTTCCTGGCCTGACGTCCCCTGCTCTGAATAGTTCTTTTTCTTGCCACAGGCCTTCTCAAGTGATCTTGAATGTCTTTCTTTTCTATTTTTCTTTGGTCTGTGGACTTTGCTCTATCACTGGGCACAGTCTATGTCTTGTGTTTCCAACTGTGCCCTGGAGAAAGGGATATCACCCCAGGATTATTTAAGTCTAGAAGCATTTTGAGAATGGAATGCCTTTAAAATCCCAGACCCAAAAGATCCTTAGGGAATTTAATCTCTATAAATGTTTTTTCAACAGTTTCTTTTACCTCTTTTGTGGCTTATATTGCAATGATTGAAATGTGGGACCATATGGTATAACATAAGATATTAAAATGATAAAGAATACACAAAGCATCCTTGCAACAGCCTTGTGCATCTGTTTCAGCATCTTGGCTAAATTCCAATATGGGTTATTAGATTCCTAAATTCCCTACTCCTTAATTGTCTCTGTGTTGATATTGAATTGTTTCTAGTCTAGTGTCCTGTGCATCTGTGCCTCAGTTTCCCAGCTGTACTGTCCTCTGATCAAAGAGCTGATTTAGGACTAACCCTTGATCCCAACTGCTAAATCCTGCTGTACCTAAACAGTCCTTGAGAACAAATTAATATTTTCAGCCACTCTTCTGGGTTGCTTGTATTCTGCGGGCACCTTTGGAGGGTTGAAGTGGGTATTTCTATCACCTTTTTGAAGTGTCCTGAACAGGGCACTTGAAGAGTAAGACACATTGGCAGTCCCACATCATAAAAAATGCATTGCTAGAACCTCATTCTTCACTAAGCACCCTTTTATATGGTGAACATCCACCAAATCTTAGTATTAGAAATACCCTGTGACACATGGAGGGGAAAAAAATATTAAAATACTGTAGATTTATAGCGTGCAGGCTAATATTGTTCCAGTTTGTTCTCTGAATATTTTGGGAGTGTTTGTTATTTAATAAGTAAAATGCTGTCTTTAAGTTCTTTCTTTGCCTTAAGCTCTTAAGATATTATTCAGGCACTGAGAGTCATGGAAAATCACTAGTTAACAAAGAAACCTGATTTTTAGATGAGGTAACCACTTTATTTTGTAGGGTTTTATTCTATATTACACTATATTTAACAATAGACATAGATCTGGGGATGAATGAAGGGAAGTAGTTGGTTAGTAAAAATGATGATAGATTTCCTGTGCAGTCAAGAAAATGACATAAAGAACCTTTTCCTTTATACAGGAGAAAAAATAAGCTGTGGTTTTGAAATGTAGCTTAAGGGAATGGCTGGTAAAAAAATGCTGAAAAAAGTTAAGAACATGTGCCAACAGTAACTGCCTGTGTTTGTTTTGCTTTTGGTTAAAAAGTCAGTTTAAATTGGAAAAGTAAAACTTTTCATAATTGAGGATTTTGATAGTGAATGAAACTGAACCTTCAGAATTTCCACAGGTTTTGAGAAAAGAGGAGGTTTTTTTATTATAAAGCATGTGTTTTAATGGTTTGAAATAATATGTCTAATAATGCCTATGTATATATATGTGTCTGTCTGTATACATGGTATCTAGACAAGGTGAGGGTAGGAGGAAAAGAACTTCCAATAACTTGGTAGTCATACAAAAACAAACATTAATCAGAGTAGGTCAAAATTTCACAACAGGAAATGTAGAGAGCCAAATCATACTCCCTGTGCACCATTCAAATCCATAACCACCCTGTGCTGTTGGGAGTGCTGGGGGCAAAGGATCTTCCCACCCAGATGTTCCACAGCTGCAGCAGGGCAGGCAGAATTGGCTGCTCTGCTGAGGAAAGCACGGCCACGTGGGGAAAGTGTTTGCCTGAGATCTGCAAAACTGTGGAACGGAAACATTCAGGTTGGTTAACCACATGACCAAACCAAGGTGACCTGGAAATTTCCAGGCTTATTATTTTTATTATTATTTTATTATAGTATTTTTTTTGCTCTGTTGTGGGGAAAAGAAATCATAGGTGTAAGAGGCTAGTCAAGAGATAATGTCCCTAACCAGTATTTCAGCTCACTCGTTGTCCAGTTGGTAATATTATCCCAAATATATTTTTTTTGTCCTAAACAGACATGGTTTACTGTAAAGCTGGAGGCCACACATCGCATTTTTGTTTGTATCTGATCTTCCCTTGAATCAGGAGTGTTTTGAAATAGGTCACTGTTCCATCAAACAGTCATATCAGAGAAAATATTTAGTTGTGCATGTGCTATGTACTTTTAATGGAAATGTTTACCTAGTGCACATTACGTTGTACTAAAGAATAGTAATGTCTTTTCTCTTATCTCCTGTGTTACTCCAAATGTAGACCAGACACAAAATACCCATGTTAGAAACATATATTCTTAGTTTATAGAAACCACATTGGTGTAACAAAGCTTAAAATAACTGCTGTTAAAGAAAAAAAAAATTTATGGGACGCATTTTATTTCCCTGGCTTCTATTCCTCATGCATTGATGATTATGACTGTTAAAAATCCACTGAGGTATTTATTCTGTTTATTAAATTTATGGGCTTGAAATTCCTCATAGAGGTGATCAGTTCTGAGCTCTAGGGAACCTTGATGGAGGGGAGAAAAATAATAGTGAAAATATGGGTGACAGGGGAAATAGGTGACAGAAGAGTATCACAGAGAAGAAAACAAATGCTATCAGAATTATGTTTCTAATGGGCATTGGACCTCATGTTTCATCTATTGTGCTGATTTTTTGTCATATCAGTCTTGCTCACACAGATGCAAATTTGTTGTCTCCTCCACTATGTGGACCACATGCTTATCCTTGTGGGAGCAGCTCAGCCAGCAGTACTTGGATCTGCTCCAGCAGAAATTGTCAATCGCCTCTCTATTCACAACCTGAGTGCATCCCATGCTCAAGGGTGCCAAACTCTGGGAAAACAGGGTCTTGTCTCAGGCAGCCTACAAGTCTGTGATGAATCAGTGAGGCTTCAGAAGCCTTCAGCTACCTAAATTAGGGTTAGACTCTCCAAGATAGAAACCATCCTGCAGATCATCATCCAATAGCTGTTATCCATCCTCGGTCCTGTTGGGCCACAGATCCTCAGTGCCTTGGAAACTCACAGTGCTTCTACTGAAGTCAAGAGGGTTGGCAGTGAAGCAAATTAAATACTTCAAATCATTTTGCATTCTTCTTATGACCTGTTCACTTTATTCCCTAGCTCTTTCCCACCATAGCAGCCAGTGAACTTTTCCAAATTAAGACCTTCCTTCATCTTTTCTTCCCCCTCCCCCTGTTATGGTTTTTGTGATGTGCTATGGCAGCCAGACCTATGTAAGGAAGAAGAATGTGGGCCAAACCCTGCAGAAGCAGATCCAGAAGGTTGCCCACCATGTGGGAAACACCCATGGCTGCTGACACTTTCTGGCATATTACATGATCCATGTGGAACACACCAAAAACTGAATGTTGATGAGATTTGCCTGTTTCCAAGCTCACAATCTATGGGCACTGTAACTATTATGTATGAGTATGAGGATCCCTGTGGGTAGCCAGAGTCAAATGGTCAAATATTCAAAAATAAACAGTTTTGTCAGTGCTGCTAATGCTTTTCTGCAGATCTCGAAACCATTTTTCAGCCATATACTGAAAAGGAAAGGAGTTCTGATAATTTATGTTACCCAGATGTTTTAAAATTCAACAGCTTTCACTACCCATAAATTTAATAACATTAAACACCTGCTGGCTCAGAGAAGCAGTTCTTGCCAAAAAGAAAAGCAGGAGCAGAGAGATACACTACTAATGTGCTCTCTTTCTTACTGTCAGAGCTAAGGCTCTGAGCTGGAGCCCAGCACAGCATTACCCCATGCAGAGAAAGTTTTTCTGCCTCTGTGCTAGAGGACTCATAACTTTTCTAGCCTGCCAAATAATAAAAGGAAAAATAGGGGGAAAGAAAAGTAAGTTTGGAAAATTTGCAAGACTTGTCTTAGGCACTTGTTGAAACTCAAAAAAAGGCTGATTACTGAAAACTGTAAAGAAATCTATAATGAAGCATCAAAGCCTGGGGGCTCTTGGAGCTGGGAAAGGAGCACAGGTCTGTGACAGTCGGTGCCACTTACATCAGTCTGGGAGCTGCACCTGAAATGTCAGGGGAATGTGGTGGGTCAGATGCAACCAGCAGGTATTATGGTGGTGAATAAGCTACAAAGGACAGGTTTTAAAATGTGTGGAGAAACTCATGAAGGGAAGGCTGAAAGGAGAAGGGAAATGCTTGAACAATTGAATGAGGTGAGAAGTCATTTAAGAGTACAATTTTGGAAGGAATACCAATGCACTAAAAGCAGAGGAAAAACACTGAGGAGAGAGAGCTTTAACAGGCTTGGCTGAATGTAGCATACAGATATTTTCAGTAACGTTCTTGCAAATATAATCTTCAGCATAGCATCACTAGGTTTACAAGCCTTGTGTTTCCTTATTAATGAGCATTTGAATGGATATTTATTTATACAATAGTTGCTGAAAGGGAAGAACATAAACAATGATTCTGAGAGGGATGAGACTACCCTCAGATTACCAGATTGCTGTGGGTGAGTTGCTAATAAAGAAATGGAGGGCAAGGACTCTGCTCTCCATGATGGACTTTGGAGGCTGGCAGCAGGGAAGTGGAACACATTTTCGGAAAAAAATTTCTAGGTTTTCATGTGGTATTTTGGAGGAATTGCCTAGGAATCAGGCCATGTTTGCAAGAGGGCATTAATAATCAAATGGAATGGAAGCATTCGAAGTTGGAGCTCTGACAGAACAAGGAACTGTGTCCTGTTTGACTTCCATGAGACTGTACCAGTGAAAAAACTGTGTTTCAGTCACTGTGAGCCCCTTGGAGTGTGGACTATGAGCACCACCTTCTCCCAGCAGAGTGCAGTGTTCAAAGCCAAGTGACTGCTGGCTCACACCTCAGTCCTTGCAGAAGGGCTGAACTGAAGCAGTGCTGCTTTTAGGAGCAGCTGATTGAAAAATCAGTGAGAACCACACACTTTAAATCAAGCAATTTGTGTGAATTAATTTTTCCAATGTAGCTTATGGTGGACCTGTGCTTGTATGCAGTATCTTAGTTTGATTTGTGAGAAGGAATAGACTTGAGGCTTTTGTTCAAGAAACATCTCCAGGTAGAAGCCATAATAATAACGTTTCACAAATAGGAGGCAGTTTATGTTCTGCTTTTGGAGCAAACCAATAATGTTCCTCTGACTCCAAAGGGAAATATATTGTTAATGGAAAAATGGTCTTCATCCTCTCTTTCTATTTAAGGCAGTCTTTGCTGCCAGTTTATCATGAACACATAAAGGTCTAATGCAGTACGGATTAGACTGAATAAAAACTGAGGGAGCAGCAAGAACTCCAGATGTTCATTAGTGGAGTGGCTATTGTAAAAAGCCACTGAGGAACTTCATCTGTTCCGTTCCCTCAAAGATTTCCAGTCATTAAACAATTTTCAAGGGACTCGTATCAGCAGATTCTGTTGTGTTTTATAAAATCTTTCCTTTTGAACGCTGTGGGCTTGGTTTGCCACTGGCACGGGATAAACAGTTCCATTGCAGGTGCCCCCACTTATGTTAGTGCTGAATTCAGCCCTCTGCACTTGTGCATACGTGCTGTGAAGGGCACTCAGGTGCAATGACAGATGGGGCTCTTAAAACTTTATTGCCCTGTGTCTAGAAGCATAAGTAATTGTCAGTTTTGCATTGCTCAAAGTTTTTTGGTTTTTTTTTTTTTTTAAGTAAATTGGATTTTTTGATTGTATTTCATTCTTACGTTTTTTAATAAAGTGTAGCAGGCACACTTACAGGGTGAGATTTTCAACTTATATAAAGAAAAGCATTTTTTTCCTCCAAACAAGATGTACTTTATGCCTGTTATTGCAGTGAGCTGCATCCTACCATCTACTATTGTGCCCTATGCTGTAGAGAAATGCCTTATCTACTAAGAGGGAAACCCAATGTTGATCTTGTCGTAAATTTCAGAATAGCTTTAGACATAGCTAAATAAGAGGCTGAACACTTATTTATTTTGTTTTTGTTTTGATTTGATTTTTTTTTTTTTTAATTTGTGTGTGCATGTCATCATGACTGAGTGGGATATTTAGAATGTTTTTACCACCTTAAAAAGAGGAATGGTCCTCTGGGTCACCCTAAGACCCCTATTTGTTTTTTGTTTCCTTTTTCCAAGTCTGTTGCACTTTTTCTCCTTCTGCACCACCATCTGTTTTTTGCTGTTTTTTGCTTACCCTTTTTTTTTTTGCATAATTTCTTATGTTTTATTTATACAAAGAAAAGGTCTTTTTGGTTTTTTTTACAGTAAGGAACTTAGACACAGTTTCTTACAGAGAACCAAGATGTGCTCTGGAGTCTTGATCACCAGAGCATTTAACTTTAAGGATATCAATAATAATATTAACCTTAATACCAAGCATATGGAAGTGGATTAGCTACTATGAAAGTTCAGTCACTTTGGTCATTATTTTCTGTCCATTATGAAAATTGCCATTTTGTGTTTAAAGTCAGTGAAGCTGTTAGTTGTAAAGCCACAACACAAAAAACAGCTTGTCTTGCTAGTTGAATATACAGTCCTCAAATAGGGACTCTTCTAGAAATGGAAAGAATTTGAGTTTTATTCTCATTCCTTTAAAGCAATAGTTTCTCAAAGCACCCTTAAATATATATATGTATATATAATATATACATATATGTGTTCATACATATACATATAGGCAGAGAGAGACATCCCTAGAAAAAAACACATTTTCATAACTTTTCATGTCCAAATGAAATAACACTACATCTTGTTAGAGCTGTTCCTAAATATTCTTGTCTAAAACAAAGATCAGTCAGGTAGAGAGAGGACAGAATGCTATTTTTGACTTCTATGCCTTTATGAAGCTACTGCCTCTTATTGGCTTAAAATTGAACAAAATACCACAAAATCACCCTGCCTTTCCTTTTTAATCAAAAGACACATGAATTCTTACAAGATCAGTTTTTAGGAACTATGCATGATGCTTTCTAACGTTTGATTCAGAAGGGTTTTTAACACAGTCTTAAAACTTGATCTTCTGTTACAAAATCCCCAACTGTTACTTTTTTTGTTCATTGTGTTAAAAATATGTGATACAGAGGACACAACCTTTCCTCAGTCTTTGTTGTCACAGGTGATGACACTGCTGTTTGAGGCCAAATTTGGTCCTTGATTACAATGAGAGATGGGAGAGTGTGCCTCTAGGGAGAAAAGTGTTTCGGATCTCAAAAGTATTTGATTAGGCTTCTCTTTCATTGAGTATATGAAAGACTTTTCAGCTAAGGAAGCCAGATGAAACACACTCAGCCATATCCTTACATGATTTCACTCAAAACAATTGTACTGAAGCATACTTGTAGTGGTGGAAGACTCAGCCATACAAGTGCTGTTCCTGACAAGTTCCTGGATCTGTCAGGGAAGATCAATTCCATACTTCCCACAGTGTAGTGAAATTAGAGTCCTCACAATAAAATGTATACCTATGAATGTACGGACATGAAGCTTAATCAATAACCACATAATTGTAAATAATATCCTAATGTAGTATGTACATTTGTGCTCACAAGTTGATGGGAGGTTCATGGAACTGGTCCCTGGTTTAGAGAGTTGTGACACCATAACATAATTTAATCCAAATAAAATTCTCAAATTAGTTGTCACTTTTATACTTTCACTTCCCTTATTTTGCAGACTGAAAGCCATGGATTATTTGCACTTAACCCAATGCTAAGCCCATGGAGTTCTAGGCCCCTTATTAAACTTTTGGGCAGCAGCAGCTCCAAGTCTCAGGTTAACTGTTTTCTCTGTGCCGTGTCTGGAAGAAGAAGGGCTCATACAAAGGGCAGAATAATTGCAAAAGGTGAGAGAACTGCAGCTAACCAGGACAAAATTCTTAATGAAGAAGTGGCTTCAAATCCTATCTCTTCTCAGAGCTGAGCTGTCGATGTTGTCTCCACAGCACCCATGGACTGGCACTCTTTCCTGAGGGCAGGGGCCCAAAAGAGTTTCTTTTAAAGGGCTGAGCTGGGTTAACTTTCATAAAGCATTGCCAGCAGGTGAAATGAACCTTTTGTTAATTAGCCTTGTGATTAATGTGCTCATCCAGGTGCAGAGGCTCTTTAATCTCCTATTCCCATAGGAGGTCTGAAAGTACATCTCCCATGTGGATACCTTAAATCCCAGGCTGTGAGGGAAAACCAGCTTGACCATTCAGGTAGAGGCGTGGCACACTGGAGAAAAATCAGGGGTCTGGCTCATAGTTAATATGTTATGAGACACATGCTTATTTATCTTGCATGCTTTGTTTGCTGGACTGTAGATGGGTGTCCTGTTCTTGGTATCTGTTCTCAGAGCTGCTTACACACATTACATTAAATTATAACCAATTAAATAGCAAAAATAATTTTGAGAGTGACACATTATTCCAGTGACTCCCCTGGGGGAAAATCTGGTAGGTCTCTTCAGAGTTTGAGGACATTGATAATCATGAGTGACTTCAGAGGAAACTGCAGGCATGTTATGCTTTCAGAACTAGAAAACCATGTTTCATGTTGCCACAGTAAAGGTACAATACTGACATATTTGCAAAAATACTTGGCCTAAGGAGCTTATGGTACTAACTTCTTCCTGGTAGATTGGCAGGATCTCCAAATAAAAGGATTTGGAATTAACAAGAGAAAGTCACAGTATTTCCAGGCTTGGTATCTTTAAGTAAAGGTACTTGCCTTTTGAGCTAAAGCCAAAACTTTAATGACAGAAATCTGGAGAGATCACACACACTTTTGTCCAGTCCACAGGATTTGTGAAGCTGACTAAGTGAACATTTAGAAAGGATTATTTTTCCTTTTTTTTTATCATCTTGTTTGTCTGGTTGATTTATCCTCCTGTCCTCTTTACACTGTCTACACTTTAATCTGTTTCTGGTTTATGGGAACTATAAAAAGTCTTTTACACTGAGAGATTTACTTTATTTGAATGCAAATTAAAACTATTATCTTTCAGTTACAGGCCAAAGATTGCAAAATAATGCTTGTTTATATCTTGAACAGGAAATCTTCCCCCTGCCCCCTGTAATGCCATGTAAATTGCTTCGTTACAGTAGAAATATACAGTTAATTTTTGCCAATAATTTATATACTTTATACTCTAATTTGCTGAAGTAGATAACAAGACACAGAGGAGTTAGATTAGAATGATATGAAACTACAATATACTTTACTGTTGCTGACTCTCTATAAATGCAGTCTCAGGCTCAACCTCCTTGTGGAGAGTCCACTAAAACCAAAAAATCCCATGACAGTCTATGTCTGGTTCATATTTTTAAAGTCAGTGGTTATGAAAATGTGAAATGGAATTCACAGAAGGTCTAGAAAGAGAGGGAGAAGAGGAACACATTACCTTTAGACAAATATGATACTACAAATGATATTTTGAAGCTTGACAAACAAATAAATGCATTTCCCACAAACTGACCCTATTTCTATGAGAAACTTTGGGTAGCACAATGTCTTGGTTTAGAAAGACAGGTATCTGTCAGGGAAAATAGGAGTTTCCCTTAGAATAGAGAATGCAAAACTCTCACCTTCCAAATTATTACAATTTTGCAGTTAGGAGCTTTCAGGCAAAAATGTGGGAATAGAAGTAACAGTTCTTTACTAGGAATATTAAAAATGCAAATGCAGTAATAAAAAAAAAAAACAAAACAAGCAAGCAAACAAACAAAAGTCCTAGAAAACCCTGACGGAGTCAGAAATACGACCTGACCCTGTTGTCAGGGTGTTGGAAGCAGTCAAAATAAGTCCTCCCAGAGTGACAAATGTGGTTCTGTTGGAGTACAGATGATCCTATAAACAGGTTCAGTGGCGGTGAGATGAATCAGGTCTTCCTCTGAGAATCCAGTGGAAAAGTGGATGCTTAGTGTTCCTACAGCTCAGTTTTTACCTTGGTAGGAATGGCTGGCTCCTCCCCACTGGGTGGAGCATCTCACAGTGGGATGATGCAATGTGTCGTCACTGGTGAGCCTCAATGGCCCATTAACAGAGGATATCCCCTGGAGGGTGGACAGTGGTGGAAGAGATAAGAAACACTGCCCTACCTGGTTTTAACAGCTGGCCTATTATCAAAAGGCATCTGCCCCCCTCCCCCCTGGATTTACAAGAGATAAAGGAAAAAAAAGCATCTTCCCAACTGGTTTCAACAGATGAAATAAAATGCACTTTTTTTTGGTTACATAACCCAAGATACACAATCGAGTCTTTTTGTAGGGCAGGGAATCAAATGACCCAGCAGCTGCGTGTGCAGGGGAGTGTGAGGGGAGTGTTTGTTCACCTACACATTCAGAAATTAATGGAGGCTCAAGGCCCTACCAGTAACTCTGGCTTGATTTAGGCTGACCAGACCGACGAGACATTCTTAAAGGTCAGGCGGAATCACATCCCTTTCCTGTTTCACCAGTACTGCTATTAGCTGACATGGAACACCTTTCAAGCTGCGAGAGCAGCCCTCTTTAAGCAATGAAAGCCGCTTCTGATTGCCAGCATTCCTGTTGTGGTTTTGGGGTTGTCTGCTTGCCAAGAGAGCATTTAGGTCAGCTGAGGAAGAAAGAATTGTCTCACTGATAACTGATAACACAAGCAATATCCGCTGCCTTCTGTCTAAGAGATTTTGCTTCAGCTGAACTTCTTCATTTCTATAAAAGAATTAAAGTGTTATGTTTCATAATCCTGAAATCCTTCCAGAAACTGGAGAAAAAAACACTACTGGTTTATTTTCAAAAACTCTCAATAGATTGTCACAATATGAAGCCTGGGATCTTCAGTTTGCACAGAACATGCCAGTTTCTGCAACATAAAAATCATTCATGGTTTTGTCTGCATTTGGTAAATTTATTTGTGGGACATTAGGTCATTACTGAAGAACACAAATCACAATATTTGGAACAAAAGTGAATTTACAGTCTTTGGTTTTCTTTCCTCCTAGTCACAACCTGTTTCCCTTAAGTCAATCAAAAATACTTAAAGTGAAAGTATGTGTGATTTTCCTTTGCAGAAAAAAGGCAGTGAAAGCATAATGTAGTTGAAGTTTCCCAGTGTCAATTGTAAGACAGGGAAATCTCTTTCAAGTAATTTTTTTTTTTTCTAGTTAGGAGTTTTTTGGGTAAAAAAACAACAGCAAAAAAAAGAGCTTCCTAATAGAAAAAGAAGATTCAGCCTCCCTGACAGTTTTAGAAAATTCTAACAAGAAATTCAAACTTTCATTTGGAAATAATGTGTAAATTTGAAATGTGTCTTAACTAAATTATTTAAAGTTTTAAATGCTTGAATTTATATTCAGTAGAAATGTTGATTCTGTATTAATAAAAAAATATTACAGCTTGGAAGGAATCTTCTGCATGTGAACTGACTGACTCCCTGGAGAGAAAACATCTAGGATGTATCTTGTAAAAATTTCTCTTAAAAAACCCTCTGATTTGTAGACTGTTTCTGCTGGAGCTTTTCTTGATCACTGTTTTATACAAACTGACTTGATTTCTAAATAACTTGAATAGACAGGAAAGGGACCAGGGAATACAGATACAATCCTAAAGTACTGTTTCTGCTAAAGTTGTAGTGTTATAGTGTTATAAGAAGTGGCTTGGTTAATTTTGACTGATATACTTTTATGCTCTGTTTTGAAATACTTTAATTTGAAGCTTGAACTGTGAAATAACAGGGCCAGAGGAATTTCCCTTTTGGTTTTCACTGCTTCTAAAATTAACTCATATGGGTAAAGACCTCAAAATCTGGCGCCAGTGTGTGGCTTTACTAATAGTATCTATGTGATCATGTCATTCCTGAGAAAGCCATGTTTCAAATAAAAAGGAAATGTCAACCTTGAGTATTTTTTTTATTAAATCTCTTTTCTCCTTCTCTTCAAGTTCAGCTTAAGCTGGCCACATCCTTTGTCTGGTTTATTTTTATTAGAAATGGACAGATTCATTAACTGTGCAACTTGGTGGTCAGGCACTGACTGGATATGTCCAATAATGGGTAATAGCTGTATTTTTCATTGGGAGACCAATGTTTGCTTTGGAGATTGCCTGGGGAACAGATGTAATCTGAGACGGCACCATGTTTACCTCTTGTTTCACTGATACGCCGAGCATGTTTGAAACCAGTGAGAAAGAAAAACAAACATCTCAGAAGAAAGTACCTGCAAGCACTCGCTGTCCCCCCCCAGACTGTGCCTCTGGGCTCCAGCCAGAAAATGCAGTAGCAGGACTGCACACATGCACGTGAAATGCAAGCACACACATGCACATGCACATTTGTACTTCATGGTAGAGGCATGTCCTGAGCCTGCCTCTCCTGATGATTCCTTCAGTCACTGTTTTGCTGTGAGGGTGACCAAGCATTGGCATTGGATGCCCAGAGAGGCTCCGTTCTTGGAGGTGCTCAAAAGAAATTTGGACATGGTCCTGGGGAACCAGCTCCAGATGGCCCTGCTTGAGCAGGTGGCCTGGACTGTGTGACCTCCAGAGATCCCTTCTGAGCTCAACCAGCCTGTGATTCAGTGATTTTGTGTATCTAAGCCATTTGATGAAATGCTTGTCAACTGATGCAAGTCAGCACAAAAGCTACTGATCAATGTCTGTCTGCTCATCAGAAAATTTTCTTGATTTAGAAAAATTTGATGGAACAGGTTTAATTTTATTTCTTTTTCCTCCTTTTAGTGCCATATTTCTCGTTTTTCCAGCAGTTTCCTCTTTCTACATGGATATTATAGGTACTCAAGGCCATTTTAAGAAGTAGTTACATAAGTAACTCAGAAAACAATCTGAGGAACATAAACAGAAGTATTTGAGAACTACACGTGGTATTAAAATAATAAGACTTGTGTCTCCTCATGGTGTTTTCAGCATTATTTACCTGTCAAAATGATCTAATTTCACACTGCAGTTAGCATGTATGCAACAAAGTAAACGAGGAAGTGGAACAAACAACATTTTATATTGCCCATTTCCCAAAGCTGTCTCTCTGCTCTTTAATTGTTTTTTTTACCAAGCACTCTTCCCATGGCAGCAGAATAAAACATTTATCCGAGATTTACACAGTTGCCAACATGTGTACTCCAGTCTTAATTTGTAGAAACTGCTGTGAATGTGGACTCTGGGAGTCATTGCCCACTTCTGGGGGTTACTCTATGGCTCCCAATGAATATTCAGGGCCAGTGTGCTGCTTTGATGTGGTTCTAGCAGGCACTGGTCGTATTTACTGTGTCATGGATGGACTGGGAAGGAGTGACTTGTCACTAGGGCTGTTCAAAGTCTAAAGGGTTGGTTTGTCTAATGGCTTGTGAAATGGAACTCTCAATGTGCTTTCAGCAATTGGTAACAAGCCACATTTTCCAGGAGGTTAAGTCTTTCCAACAGTTACCAGTTTCTACTTCTGCAAGGTAGAGTGGGGGGAGAGGAGAAAGGCCAGGTCTAAGGACAGACTGAATCATCCTCAATCACAGACAGGTAAAGAAAACTGTGAAAGACCAGCCTGTCACTGAGCTCCCTGTGGCACTCTGTATGTGTTTTCAGATTTTCCCCAGGAACAGAGATCCCCAGCTGGGCAGGAGATAGCTGAGGGCTTTCCTGAGTAAACAGCAGCTTTTACTGAATAAACACCATGTCGCTGTCACAGTAGTTGGCAGATTTTGAGGCTGCTCTGCAATAAATCGAGTGTGTGCTGCATTCAGGCGGAGAGCAGGTCACAAACCTGAGCTTTTAAACTAGCATTGCCTGCAAGTGGGATCTGGGATGCTATAGGAATTGTGCTCTGCTAGATGCTGTCTTGTGGCAAAATCTCTGCCACTAAGGAGCTGTAATATTTTCCAGTGGCAAGCCCTGTCCTTTCTTTCCAGATTTTACAGCTACAAAAAGCTGCAAATGGGTGTAAAAGGGATACTGTTCTTCAAGATGCTTCTTAGAAATGTTTTCAGAGTTGATACTTTTAGATTGGCCAATTTCCCACAAACAACATGAAGATTCAGGCTGGACCACCAGATCACCAGAGGAGAGAAGTGGGAGAATAAAGATGGTCCTGTGGTGGGGACATTATTTTCACTATAGAAAACAAAGATCTGAACTAGTTACAACCACGGTCTGTTTGTGGCTGTTTCTACCCTGTCTGCCTAGAGTGGAAGAAACACTTCTTCTTAAAAGGCAAGGAAGCAGAGTTCCTCCTCTCGTGTTCAGTGACAGAGCTGATGTCAAGCGCCATGGTTCTCACTAGCTGGGTCTATTCTATTGTGTTACAGGTTCTGGGGATGTGCTCCTGAGTGATCTCTTTTCTAGCTGGTAATGTTGCATTGCTGTCTGTAATATCCTGGTCTTTTGCCTGGAAGGCAGGAGCTGGCAGATAGGGCTCCCACCTGACTTCTCAGCTGGTGACTCCACTATTGCCTGCAGTTTTGTCAGTGGGGAGAGGTTCTGGACTGGCAATGAACAGGGAGAGTTGTTGAAAAGCAGAAAGGGAGATGGTCAAAAGAGACAAGGGCCTGTCAGAGGCATTGGTGTTACCAGTCCTGTTGTTTTGAGGAAGACTTTGTCCATACTGGCACAGCTAGCTTTACTCATGGAATCTGTCACACAAAGAAGTGCCTCACCATCTTGACAGCAATTCACCACACTACATATCATCATGGCAAATGATGGGAAAGCATGGAGAGCTTTGGGAGTGTTTCTGCTAGACTAGCAGCAAACAAGCAGTTTCTAGACAATATGATGTACTACACATATGCTTGTCTTATCATCTTCTGGTGCTGGAATTACTTGGGAAAAGTTTTACAGGAAAGATGTGGTGGATTGCTTTCATGTGTCACAGTACTTAGCCTTTCACACCTCCTGTCTGTGTGACTGCAGACTTGAGAAATGGGAGTCCTCTTCCTATTTCTTTAAAGTAAAAGATGAATGTTAAAGGTAATGTTCAGATAAAGGATTTATTCTGAAGTCACCTGAATATCTGAATCCCTCTGTCAACTCTGTTGCTCTTAGGAGCACACCGTAGGCTCTTGAGACTTGCTGGTATATATATGTTGTTTAATAATTTTGTAGCTTGTCTTTTCTAAGGACACTATCTGAACAAGGAATGAATGTTGAATGACTTGATGTTGCTGACAATTTAGGTTTGGAAACAACAGATGAAATAATTTCAGAAAAAAAACCCAGATGAAACAGAGACCAGATGATGATTGTAATAGTTATGGTATTTGAATAAATGCACAGTACATCACACTATTAAAAAGGAAACATGCTTTTTTACAGCTAAATTTTGTCAGCTTCAAATTAAAACCAAGGTCAGATTTCTAGCCTTACACCCCATCTGATTTCATTAAATGTGGAATGATTCCATGGCATGTAACTTGGCACTGAAGTTAGTTTTCAATATGTGGTTTTATAGTTCAGGTGGAAAATATTGCTCTGGCTTGCTTGTATCTAAAAGTTATTATACCTTGGACTGTACTTCTTTTTGTTGTTTCAAAATTTAGCAAATCAGCTGAACTGCTAATTTTCTCAATTCCCCTCTGCTCCTCCCCTTAATTCTTCCTTTATTGAAAACAGGTTTATTAAAAAATTACTGATTGTTCACCCAGAATGAGGGCTAAAGTCAGTTGAAAATTTTAGAATATTAGGTCAAATAGACGAATCATATTTGAAAATTGGCTACTTGACCATATTTGACCCACCTTCTTTTTCTAATGTGCAGATCAGTAATCAGAATGTAGTAGCTACCATTTGTGTAATGACAGTCACAGGGCAAAAGAAAGGAAATATTTTGGTTTGTTTTTCTCTGTGGAAAACACAGTGACAGACAAAATACTTTAAGTAAAACTGATAAATTTTCTGACTCTGCAGGTATCCTGTAATTAGGAAATGTGATTTCTTAGTGAATTTCCTGGTGCCTAACAAACACACCTAGCAGTGATTTCTTACACATGAGAGTGTTTTGTCCAAAAGTATCATCGCTGCACTTCATGTACATGCTGAATGAAGTAATGCTAGACCTGCAGTGTATCTCAGTGGAACAGGTTATTCTGTGGTATTAAGATTGTTCATTATTAAGATTGTTCTTGCCTCTGATGTTTGAAGTCAGGAGAACCTTCAAAGGCTCTTACTGTGTTAAAAATGATTCTCTATTTGTTCTCCTCTTGTATTTCCTAAAAGGTTGTTGACAGATTGCTAAAAAAGATTTGTACCCACCTTGTACATCTCTTGTGGTACATGAATGTTTAGCAGTCAGTTTTGAGATGCACGGGTAAAGTAATAAAGCAGTTATGTGTTCTCGTTAGTTTTTAAATATCAGATGACCTCAACCTAACAAGCTTGTTCTGGCCTAACAAGCTGCCAAATATAATTTTAAGCTTAATTAAACAATTAAGAAATTTTTATAGGATTGTATGCAGAATTGGCATCTATTGGATTTTAAAATTCTGTCTGAGGAGAAAGGCTGAACAGGTGAACACCACAATGCAGATTGTGGCCTGACTGTTGTGTTGGACTCTTCAAACCAGTATAGAAACATGGAAGAAATACCTGCAAAAAATGATTAATCACTTGCCCTTGAAATGATTTCAATGCTGCTTTCCAGGACTTGGTCCCTCTGCAGCTGAAGTCTTTGGGAAAGCTTTCACAGGAAGAAGATCAGGATGATGAAATAAAGCTTTAGGATAAGCAGTCTTCTTTAACCTCCAAGAAAGTCCAGAACTGCTGGATCCTCTTGTAAGTTGTTATGCAGAAAGAAAGAAAATCTGAAGGCCTGAGATGGTCCTCAAATAGATTGCCTCATTGACCACCTCAATAGACCACCTCAAATTGTCTACCTATCCTGCAGATGGCAGAAAATTCCCTTTCTTACAGGATTTCCATTACTTTGGGCTTTTAGTTAAACTGGAAGTGTTGAGTGCTTGACCCTTCAGAGCCTGACATTCTGTTTTCCATCTGCATCTAAGGAAGAGATGGGATATCTAAAAGGAAGCAATATGAGGCCACCTTCTCAATGTTTTCAGGTTTGATATTTGGTTTATGCTGGCTCTACTAAGGTAAAATTTTTGTTTGAAGCTTCTTTTACAGTTGGGCTTTCCATAACACCACTGTTCCTCTCTGTGTCCTTAAGCCCTCACACCTCTAAACCTTCTCCTAATGGGGATGGAATGGGCCTACACCTGACAGTAACTATAAAGAGTGTGATATCATTAATTTCCTTAAGAAGCCAGGATTAACTCATAAAACTTTTTAATATCTATAATTAGTATACATACATACACATATAAATATGTTATTTCATATATATTTGTTGTTCTAGCTGAACTAGTTTATGTATATGCTGTCACAAAATAATGAATCTAGTTGACCCAGCTTTGAGCAGGAGGTTGGATTTGGTCTCCTCTGACCTGAACTGACCCAAACTGACCTCTGATCCTATGGTCTAACAGCTTATTTCTGTCCCTATACCCTGCTGCCCTACTGTTCTCCCTGTGCAGAGGGATATGAACTGGCAAATAACAGGATATTTGACTGGGATGCCTCTCTGAGCTGTGAAAATGTCTATCTCATGGATTTGGAAGTTATTTTCACTGTAATAGTAATCCTTCCTTGTCACTTAATTGTATCTGTCTTTCCATTAGAGCTACATGTTGTAGATGACACCTGTCCCCCCCCACTGCCCTCAGCTCATTGTTTATATGACTTTTATTATAAAATTGCATTTCTGATTATGTTAATGACAAAAAACCTGGCCTTTGAGATATGATGTGTAATACACTGAGGGAACAGCTAAGCGTAAAAAGTAGAAAATTAAGTCACTTGCAATATTTTTTTTTCTTTTTTTCATTTGGCTGAGTTCATGCTGAAGTCCTTGTGTTTGTTTTAGTCCTTTTGGGACATAGTTCAGCACATTATTTATACAAAGTTACTTCAGTGGCTGATTGTTATTAATTACCACCCTGAGTTCTTTGCAAGTCAAGCTGGACTCCAAATGAAATTTGCTTTCCAAAGTAATTAGGAGTTAATGTTGCAAAGTGTGTTTCTTATTGTATTGTATTCTTGTAATAACATACAAAACTGTTCATTTGCTTCAGAACCCTCAAATCTTTCTCTGAAATTTAGAAAATATTTTTAAAAATATAAGAAAAGGCAAGCCTTCCTCAGCTCTATGCATGTTTGACTGGGTGGAAAGAATTCAGGCACTCCAGTTATTCTGTTACTTTATGGGTTTAAAGCCCGCTCACTGAAAGTAGCACGCAAGTATGAACAGAATTTACATTGTATTAGGTAGCTTAGACCATAGAGTCACTGTCTATACACCCACAGCATAGATTCCTTTCAGACCACCTTGTAGAGATGTTCTTTGGTTTACCACTGATCTGAGAGTTTGGTTTCAGCTTCTCAAAAGGTAACTGCTTAATTTCTTGGGGTTTTTTAGCCACCATTTTTCAATCTTGTCTCTGTGTACAAGAAAAACTGATGAGTTGGAAAAAAAAAAAAAAAAAAAGGAAGTGACGCTTTTTTGGATAAATAATAGGAAAGGGAATAACTGCCTAATTACAGATTTTAGAGAACTAAAATTTTCTGAAAACTTATACTTCCTCCAGGTGTTTGTTTGTTTTTAATGAAATGAACCTAAAAATTGTATCCATGGTTATTGACTGCATACCAGTATGAGGAGTTTTCATGGGAAGAACAAGAGCCATGATCTAGAGAGTGTTTTAATCAAGATACCAAGTTTTCCAAAATGATTATGTTGTTATACTTTTGGATACACTCAGAGGCGAACCCATCATACATTTTCGTTGCACATTTACAGCTTAATTGAACATTTTCCTTCTCACTAGAAAATACAGGAATTTCTGCCCTACTCTTTTTTTTTGTTTTTATAAATCCTGCCAGGAATGGTCAGTGGCAAAGAAATTTCAATGTTTGTAACATACACTTCTTGATAGTATTGATTTTTTACATGCCTGGCTACAACTTTGCAGATGAGTGCTGGGTCAAGGGTTGAAGAAAAAATGTGGTGACCTTCTGGCCCCTCCTTACCTATCTCCTGAATGAGAGAGACATTTCAGCCAGCAGTGACTCTCTTCAGAAATTTGTGATACAATGGCTGATATTCAAATATCATGGTCTTTAGATGAGCAGATCTTGAGGTGTCAAGTCTGCTTAGAATTTTTAAGAAGACTTTTATGATTCTATGACGGTCTCACTTCAAATGGGTTCTCTTCATCAACTCTCACTGTTTTTAATTTCCCAAAGTGTAAGAGGACTTGTGCACAGTTGAAAAAATAAAGTGCCTCGTTAGAGGGCAGAAACCACAGACCTTTGCAGAAATCCAGGCTATCACATAGTAATCCACTTTGGTGAGAACATCCTCCTAGTGACTGTGAGCATGCCTCGCACACCCTCGAATGTCATTTGTCTCACGGAGTGCAGCAAAGGTGCTGCCAAATATTCAGGGAGCGGAACCTGATGGTTTTTGTTGTTTTCTTTCACCCTGAGATCTTTTTGCAGCCACCTGAAGCCAGCAGCTCTCTGTGGGTGTTTTTTCAGACTGTCCTCCCTGCACCCACTGCTGATGGTGTGGTGGCTCTGGAGGTGAGGCCGGCTGGCGACACAGGCGACGGAGTGAGGGCCCTGACAGCTGTTTAACACAAAATCTATTCCTTACTCCGTGGGGCTCCCAGCCCTGCACACCAGGAGAGCTTGTTCCTGGGGTCCCTGTTGTGTTATTTACCTCTGCTCCGAGCAGTTAGGTCCACCATAGCTACTTAGTAAATTATCAGTTTTCTTATTGGCCCTAAATTGCGCCTAATTAAAAATCTGACCTCCGCAAAATAGTCCTCTTCCTAAAGACACAGAACATAAACAGGAAAAAAATCAGCTAATTGCTGCAAAAACTGCTTTTGTGGCACTGTAATTGGACCTCAGTGAAATGAATGAACCCACTGGGGATTCCCTAATGAATGTTTAACTGCAAACAGTAGTCGGGCACTTAAGCAGCAAGGCTGATGGTCCCTAATGAAATCAAATGAAATCAAATAAAATCAAATAAAAGAATCTGGTACTTTACTAACCAGATTTCTTGGAATCGGGACATAAAAATAACATAATTCTGGGTAAATAAAATGTAAAAAAAAGTTACTTATAAAGCAGTGAAAACTTAGCCAGTCTTGCTTGGATTTTCTTTCTTTTTCCAGTGGAAAATTCTATATAATGTCTCTAAGCTTCCTGAAGAGCTTTTATTTATTTTTCTCTTTTCCTAAAAACACTAAAACTTTTTGTGTTTCCTGTTAATCGCATTCTGTGACTTTATTTTGCAATGTCTTCCAGAGGCTAGCTGTGGAACTGCATGGTGTTGGCAATTGATTAAGATTTTTTTACCTTTTTCCAAACCTTAACAAGGAGACAAATTCTGACAACCTCAGTAATGTGAGCTGTGCTTTGCCAGCAAGCTTAAAGAATCCAGGCTGTGGCACCACCACATAACTGTGTATTATTATTGCTGTTATTACTATTAGAAGTAGTATATTTTAACCTGAGTTGTTGAATGATGCGACCTGATAAATCAGTGAGAGTGTGGGTTAGATCGGTTAACAACTTGCAAAAAGATTTTGAGTGTCTGGGTTTTTTAAAATACAATTAAAAATATTTCATGGTATTCCACTATTGAGTTGTAGCACTGACGACATGAAGACCTGGTGAGCTGTGTTTTCTTTAGTATCTCACATGTTTTAAATCCTTGCTGAAATATGCTGAGGTTATGTGTTGTTTAGCAAGTATTGCATTTTATCCAAGCAAGAAGTGGAGAAAATTCAATTTAATCATGTACTGCCAGATTTATTTAAATGGAGAAAAAGTTCTACTTATCAATGTGTCTAGTATTCCAATACATATAGTTTGTTTACATATTATAAATAAAAAGTCTGTTGCAATATATTTTCAGAATTATGAGTTAGAGTATCTGCTGGCTGTTTTTTGATGTGTGTGATAAATGCACATTCAACCTTCTTATTAACAACAGGTAGCATTGCAATTACTTATTGCTGCCAGTGAAAATATTTTTCACAAATAATTAACACAAAGAGAGTGAAGTTTGCAGTATGATTTACCTTCCAAACTGCACAGTTAGAGCAGAGTACTCCTCCATTCTGATTTATTATGTGTAATGATGAGTTTCTGAAAGAAAAGTGAAATATAAAAACATCCATATATATATGGCATATATATATCAATATATATATATATGTGTATATGTATATATATACACACACACATATATATATATATATACACACATATATATATATGTATATATATATGATATATATATACATCAACATATACATGGCAGAGGGACAAGGGGTTTTAAAAACAGCTTTGCACACTGAATGATGAGTTGAATATAGACAGGAACCAGCAGTGAATATCATGATAGCATCAGTTGCAAAATAGCTTCTGTCAGAAGATCACAGGATATTCTGAGTTGGAAGGGACCCACAAGGATCATCAAATATAACTCCTAAGTGAGCAGCCCATATGGAGTCCAAAATGACACCCTTGGCATTATTAGCCTTGTTTCAGATACTGCCATGAAGAAAAAAAGGGATTGAGCACTGGTAACATCACTTATTACCCATCATCTACTGGCTGTTATGCAGTGTGGTTAGCACTGCTAGCGAACAGTCCCACGTGAGCTGCATTCCCTTGCACTGGTGAACCCAGACACAAAAAAATCCATCCCTTAATAATCTCTGAGTGAAGTCGAGTTGCCAACTTGACTTTTAAACCAGCAAGTACTCACTTTAAGAAAGCAGTCAAGAAAAGATGTTTTAAAATAAATCAAAGATCACCAGCTGCTATCTATTCAGGGTTTATTGAAATATAAAAATGAGGTTAATGCTGCCTAAAGTAGGAGTTTTCTTAAAAAATTGGGACAGGAAACCTTAGGGATACATATTTCATGATGGACTAAATCACAGCTGTGAGAGAAATCCCTCATTCTTCAAGGAGAGTCTCTCTTCTGAAGACTGTAAAAGCTGAGAAGTGCTGTGTTGCAGCCTGAATTGAAGAAAATTTGTAGTTCTTGTGCAGGAAACACGCCCACTGCATTGGGTTATTTGCCATGTAAATACTTTTAAGTGTTTGGGAGGCACGGTAGGGATAAAGAGTATGCCTGCATCTACATCTGAGATCCTTGTTCAGTACACTGGTACTGAGCTCAGAGGACATCCCACATGGACCTCACACACTGCCACAACAGTTTGGTCCATTAGAGTCGTGTGCAGAATGACTGTATTTGAACTGGGTATAGGAGAATAGAAGAACATTCAACGTGGAAGATCACCTCTCAAATTGCAGCTCTTTGCAACCACTGCAAGGACAAATGGCATTGCCTTTTTGTGTCTGGTTTCCAGTCACCAGATAACAGAAAATGCACAGTTTGACAGTATCATTATTTGTAGCATCACACAGCATTGCACATCTCCCCAAACAGCTTCTTGCATATTTTTGTCTTAAGTAAAGGGACTTTAAAATTTATTCTGATAATTTGTGAAATTGGGAAACTGATAATTTGGGAAACACTTCACAACTTTATAATTTTCTTCCAACACTTGTATCATGAGGACACATACTAGAGAAATACCTAACCCGTTGCTTTAGTTATGCTTTCAGGCCTCATGGATAGATGTGTACTTTTAAATTGAAAATTAAACAATTTCAGCTCCTTTCTGGTGAGCACAGCTTTGTAGAAGTAAAGTAGTTTTATTAAAGAAAAGTTGGGGGATGTTAACTGACAAAACATTTAATTTGCTTTGAGAATAGACAGCAAGACTGAGGAGGTGGTAAAAAAATAGGGGTATAATGGGTTGAGAGGCTATCTGATGTCACTGTAATACTCAGTAGTATAGGACAGTGATTGAATACACACATTCAGATGTTGTCATGATATCAATGTCCATTTCAGGATGGAAGCTCAGCAGGTAATTGTGCAGAGTCATCAGAACTTCCCTATCAGGGCTTTTTTTTTTACTTGTCATCTATGAATCAAAATCTTCAAAGGTAAATCTGAAGGTTTTCAATATTCAAATGTAAAAAATGTAAAATGTAAAATGAACACTCTCCAGGAACATTTCTCTAAAAGTAAAACCTTAAATGATTACTGAAGGTGTATTAGCCAGATTAAAAGAAAAAAAAATAAGAGTATCATGAAGATACACAAGTTCATATGGATAATATAAAGTTAATTCTTCTTTTCAGAGATCAAGATGAAAAATTTGAGCATATCCCCTTAGTGTGCTACACTGCCCTTGTACCTTGCTATTTTTCCAACTTTCCAGTTCACGCCTTCAATGAATAACAAGGAATTCTTCATACACATATTGAATTTTTGAGGTTTTTATTTTATTATAATTTTTTGTGTCACCAGTTGTAATTCCACTTGTCTAATCCGGTGTCAGAAGATTAATCTGTCTATATTTACTACCCATGGCAGAACCAATGGCCACTGAGGGCATCACACGGGGCATTCCATAGAGCTGCCACCTTCCCTGCCATAGCCAAGGCCCTTGGCTGCCACAAGGCAGTGGCAGCAGGATTCTGTATCCTCAACAATATTATAGTGCTTATAAACAAAGCAAAAAGGCATTTTGTTCCTGCAAAGTAAGTTTAATTTTATTGAGATTGCCAGCTGATATTTTTTGTATTCACTAATTGATGGAGTGTGAAAATTTCTAATTTTACCACAAACAAAAGCAGTGAGAAAAAGTGAAATTTATTCTTCTGTGTAAATTAAGGAATCAGATATGAATGTGCGTCAAACTAAAAATCACCATTTTTGTGAATACTAATGCCAATGCTTCTTACCTAGGGTGGAAAAAAAGTTACTACTTCAGTTAATAATCTTTTTTTCCTTCTCCTGTCCTCTTTCTCCAGTTTTTCAAATAATGGCATTCTTTCAAGCCATGCCAGTTTAGAATTACAGAATATTCAGCCTGAGTCAGAAAGGACCCACAAGAATCATCAATTTGGTGACAAGTAAGCATTTTTTGCATGTATTTATTTTAAAGAAAATATTTGCATTAGTCACTCGCAAATAGATGAATTCGAGAATGCTGGAGAAGCACGTCAGGCACGGAAGTTTTCGTGCCAGAATTAATAGCTCTTCATTTGTCTTTGATTTCTGAAAGTTTAGAATCACATGTCATTCTGTGCCAAATGGTTTCTTCGTGTCACCATGGATACTTTGTGTGTTCCACTCTTTCACTCTGTTTTTCAGGAAAAAGGATTTATTATTTTGAAAATCAGCTGATACAGGTCAGAGCTATCTCTCCAAAGTTATATCTTCTTAAGATAACACCTGTTTATAAAATTGATCTATGACTAATCTGCCCCCAGGAAAGTCCACAACAAAGCTACTCTCTATGCCAGTGGAAGCAGTATCAGTCTTTATATGGAAGGTATTTTACATAAGAAAAATAGGAAAAAGAAATGTTTTCCCACTACTGGAAAATAAGAGAAACATACTATTAACAATAGTCTGTCTCCTTCTTTTACCTCGTACAAAAAAACAGCTCTTCTACATTCATAACAAAGCCAAAATATTTCATCATCTCACAATCTGGTTAAGGAAAAAGAACTGATATATATATATATATATTTAAAGATTCATAATAGGTATAAAGACATATGACAAAAACAATATTTTAAAAATCACTTTGCACAGTAGGCATAATTTAGTGGTCTTCTATTCATCATTTTATCTTTATATACATGTAGGTATCTACCAAGATATATTTGTCCGTACAGTGTACCACCAACTGGTCTGACATCTGGCGTGTGGGTATCTTTCACCTGGACTGTGACCCTCTGTTCTGGGTGGTGCTTGTAGATACCCACGTGTGACCTGTTCACCAGGAAAGCTGGATGTTAGGCTCCTGTGGATGCATGACATGAAAGGTCTCTGGGAAAATAAAGGCTTAGAGGAATGGGGATCTCAAACTGATATTCTCTGAGGGGATTGGGAGAGGAATGCCTGTGTGTGGTAATGCCAGGAGCAGTGTGTTTGATATGGGCTCAGGAGTAAGCCATGAATTGAACTGGTGGCACTCAACCTTGGAGGCTGAAGCATGGCTCTGCTGCTTGAATGCTTGCTGTTCTCAGCCCTGATCATGAGCAGAAGGGAAAAGTAATTTTCCCCAACAATACGTTACATGTTTCATTGACTGAAATGATGCATTTCTCAGGCAGGTCTTTATTACAATTCCAGCTGTGAATCACTGCTCTAGATTTCCCCTAGCACAACTGAGATCAGAGTCCCTTCCACTCAATGTGTCACTATCAGAATGCTGAAAATCAATCAATGATTACAATTTGTGATTATTTGTGTATCTACAGGAGTAGCATGTATTGATTCCCAATCTCTACATTGCCCTTTACGCTGACAGCCGTATAATGAAGAAAAACAATAAGGAAAAAAAATCAAATAAAACAATTCCTGTATAGTCTATGTTGTTGCAACTGGAAAAAAGCAGTAGTAAACATGTTCAACTCCAGCCTTACCAGTTTTATATTCATTTAATAGAGAATCAGGAAATTTTTAAAAATATAAAATATAAAATAACCATGCATTAATGCATCACCTGGAAATTGAAAAAAAAAATGGATTTCTTGGTCTGACACTATTGTGGGTGCAATGTGAGTGACTTATTCAAAGAAAAATGAAAACTACCTGCAATTTGGGGAGACTACACAAGGGAGCTGAACAGCATATGTCCACAAAGAACAAAGGAAGAAAGTACATTTTTATCTTCTTCTTCATTCTAGGCTTCTGGGATTAATAAGCAAAAGGGAACTTGAGTACTAAATTTTTTTATGTTAAAAGGCTCATTTGCAAAAAGACAAAGTAAATGGAAGAAAAATAATTTATGCAGTGAACTGCTAATCCAGCTGTTTTGCTTCTGGGCTTAATTGGATTTACCTAGAATTGATATTTGGTGTCAGCATGTGTTATATCATCAGCACAAGCAATAGTTACCAAACATAAAGAATCCTATCCAAGGCAAAATATTAATTTATTTGGCTCATACTTATTGCAATCACTTTTTTATTCACGTATGTTACTGCTTAGTATTCCTGCTTGATACCGCTTCATATGTGATCCAGCCTTAGTTATTCTATTTTAATATCTGAAGCAGTTCAGCAATGGAGAAGACTCACAGCTGAACAAAACAAGCTGGGAAATGGTTATTCATATTTTGTTCTGCCTTCCAGGCAGTTGCGCTGGCCATAAAAGTGTGCATTGTACCTAATGGCAGGTGGGTGACATCTGAATTCTTGAGTAAGACACATCCTGTCATGTACAGTACCTTCACCAACAAGAACTTTACTGGTTCATTCTGGCAAAGTGGAGTTACCCTCAGTGACTGGGAGAGATTTGTCAGCCAAGGAACTTCTCTTGCATATAAATATTTGCAAACCTGACTCTGTGCAGCGAAGCAGGGAAATTGGAGGGGAAATAGGCTGTGGGAAGGATTTATTTCATTAAAAGCAAGAATCTTAGATACTTCAGAATGGCCAAATTGTCTTTCAACTGCAATAGATGATAAATATGATAAATTTTTCCCCTTGGTGAGGTAATAGCAATCCATGATTCATTATATGCAGGCATTCAACAGCTGTTTGGATGTTCTCTCCCAACCTGCAAGGTTTTGGTGATCTGTTCACGTTGTCTCATTTGTGGTGATTGGTCTCCTCAGTAACAGTTTGTCCTGACTCCTCTGGTGACAGAAAACATTGAAAAAGTCAAGTAATTAATGCAACAAGTGACAAATAGATATCATTTGTGCATGTTCTTGTTCATGAATGGATATCCCTGTTTGCTGGTGAGTGTAATGGGACCTTTTCTCCTTCCCCAGCCGCCGTTACCAATATTATTTAAACAAGTTATCTGTGGTGATGCTCCATTTCAGGGCAGTGGGTGATTCTGCACCTACATGACAATATATGGTAGGCAAATAGTCCTCACCCCTCAGCACAGGGATTTTTAACTATGGAGAATAATGGAGCAGGTGACACATCTGAGCACTCACAATCAGTCTCGGCTGCATTTGATTAGCTGTGCGTATGAGCCCAGCCCTAAATCTGAACAGCTGCCACACCTCAGCACAGGAGACCAGTGCCTCACTCTCCATACCCTTCTAGCGCTTGCAACCAGTCCTGCCCACCTGCTTGCTGTCATTTCTGCATGAGGTAGATGGGAGAGCAATTGGACCCTGCCTCATTTGTTGTGGCCCTCAGTCCAATGGCCACTAAGCCCCGGGCTTGTGGTCCTTCCTCAAAGCACGTGCAGAGCCTGGCAGCTCTGCCCTCTGTCCCTGTGCCATGGCCATAGCCTGGCATCCTGACGTTGGCTCCACACTGGGTGCAGTGAGAAAGAGGTTCCCTCACTGAAGTGCAACAAACTGGGCCCTGTCCCAATAAAACACCAGCTGCAATGCTGGCAGCATCATCTGAGCCAGCATTGTTCAGATGGGTTTGAACTAAATGCCAACAAGATCATTCCAAAAGCAGTACGTGGTTATTATCACACCTTTTATTTGTTGTGGGCTGGCAAATATTTTCACACCTCATATATGATGATCGTTGTGAGCTGGCAAATAGGAAAACCCAGAAGGACCGTCTTAGAATTTCTGTCACCAAGAGCCAGACAAGTAGAGCTGCCACACCTTTTTAAGCACCGTAGGTAGATGTGGCTGCCTCACCAGCTGTGCAATGAAGGCAGAATTTAGAAGCTTAGTATGCCTTCTCCTGCTTCTGGGCTGCTGCTAGTGGACACTTGGCCACTGTGTCCTCTCTAAAGCACAGGAATAGGGTATGTGTTTGGGAGCTGGAAGTCAAACGGGAGGATAAATTTCTTAAAACAATCTCTGCCTCCGGACAATTCTCTAGAACTGTCTCATCTGTGATCTCTGCAGGGTTTACTCTCGAAGGTAGATTTTAATTTCATTTAGAAATTCTTATTCTGCTTTTGATAGAATTAATTGTTAATGCATCTCCACTGATTCTAACATTTTCCTGTTGAATGACTTGGAGAAGGAGAGAGGTTTAGTAACTTGGTCTGCTGATACTTGTGCTGCAGGGGTGATTAATCCATCACAGTTTGCTAGACAAGTGCCACCCTCTGAAGTCAATGCAGTGTGTAAAGATGGTAAACACTTGAAAAGGACCTGTGGGGAGTCAAAATGGAAGAGGCAATGTTTTGCCTGCAGATAGCTTAACTCATGGTTAGGATAATAAAGATTTGCTGGCGTTGAGCAATTTGGATAGAATAAGAGAATGTCTTACTCAAAAGAAGTATTTTGCTAGGTATTTTGCTGGAGAATGTAGGGCTGATATTATTTTTCATTCCACAAATGTCCTTCTATTTGATACAGCTGACCCCCTGGGATGAGAGCTGAACTGGCCCTGTCTTTCAGAACAGGCTTGGATGAGGGTTATTCCTACCACACCTTTCCAGCCGTGGGAAGTACCTCTGCTGGAGACATTTCACAAGTGGGAGTGGATGGCAAGGGAAGACTGTGATAAGCAAGAGACAACTTAGGGGCTTTAGGAGGAATTTCTTCACAGAAGGTGTGGTTAGGCATTGAAACTGGCTGCCCAGGGAGTTGGTGGAGTCACCATCCCTGGAGGTGTTTAATGTCCCGTGGCACTTTGTGCCATGATCTTGTTGGCATGGTGGTGTTGGCTCATAGGTTGGGCTTGAGGATCTCAGAGGTCTTTTCCAACCTAATTGATTCTGTGATTCTGTGATTCTGTGATTCTGTGATTCTGTGATTCTGTAAAACAGGCCTGAGCAGCACTGTTTCAAAGAGGCATCTTTCAGAATTCCCGTGTACTGTTTCTCTTCTGTCTTTACATCACAGCCTCTGAAGACAAGATAACCTTGGGGGTCCAGATTTTCATCAGCCATAGAATTAATGCTGTTTATGCTTATGTCTACCTTAATGATTAAATACATCACTTAATCAAAATTTAAGCAAGCAAAATGACCCCTGATTTTCATTTGTATCTGTCCTCTAGTGGGTATGATAAAGAGGATTCAGATCATTGCAGTACTGGATGAGAACCATTTTTTCCTGAAGATCTGAGTAGCTTCCAAACTGGGCTTTTTTTGATATGGTTATTATTTGTTACAGCTGACAAATAGTCCTAATACTTCTATCTCTTCAAAGTTATCATCTTTCTGTCTGCTTGTCTTACCCACAGGTGCAGCTGCTGCTTTATCATTAGCAGAAATGCTAAAGAGGGAGTGATGTGTGTGTTTATAATATTTTTAAAGTGTCAAATGCATTAATTTTTAGATATAATAAAGGTAACTTGAGAAAATTATAATTAGCTGCTTATTTATTTGGTCATTTTGAGAATGTGGGCAATAGTATGCTCAGGGATATGTACACGGAGCAACAGGAAGGATTTCTGCTTGTATGCCTTGAAATTTGGGAAACCAGTGTAAATAAAAACAGGATAACACAATGTCTTGATATCAATACATGTCCCCAAGAAATCACAGGAAAACCTTGCAGTAGATAACTGAAAATGCTGCTTATACATTCAATAAATAGTTGTGGTAGAAGCTAGTGCCAAATTAACGTTATAGCCAAAGCTACAATTTGTATTATTGTTGATGAAAAAAACTTTCATTTACAGGACCAACCACGTTGTGAGGTAACCTGCCTGTGGTTTTCCTTGACATCTCCACAGAAAGCAGTGTCGACTGGAACTCCATAGATGGCAGCATTTCACAAAGAACTCGAAGTCTTTCTTCGCTTTTTGTTTTCATTCTTTTCCTTCTCTTTTTTCTTTTATCTTTTCTTTTCTTTTCTTTTCTTTTCTTTTCTTTTCTTTTCTTTTCTTTTCTTTTCTTTTCTTTTCTTTTCTTTTCTTTTCTTTTCTTTTCTTTTCTTTTCTTTTCTTTTCTTTTCTTTTCTTTTCTTTTCTTTTCTTTTCTTTTCTTTTCTTTTCTTTTCTTTTCTTTTCTTTTCCCTCTCCTCTCCTCTCCTCTCCTCTCCTCTCCTCTCCTCTCCTCTCCTCTCCTCTCCTCTCCTCTCCTCTCCTCTCCTCTCCTCTCCTCTCCTCTCCTCTCCTCTCCTCTCCTCTCCTCTCCTCTCCTCTCCTCTCCTCTCCTCTCCTCTCCTCTCCTCTCCTCTCCTCTCCTCTCCTCTCCTCTCCTCTCCTCTCCTCTCCTCTCCTCTCCTCTCCTCTCCTCTCCTCTCCTCTCCTCTCCTCTCCTCTCCTCTCCTCTCCTCTCCTCTCCTCTCCTCTCCTCTCCTCTCCTCTCCTCTCCTCTCCTCTCCTCTCCTCTCCTCTCCTCTCCTCTCCTCTCCTCTCCTCTCCTCTCCTCTCCTCTCCTCTCCTCTTCTCTCCTCTCCTCTCCTCTTCTCTTCCTCGATCCACAGACAGAATTAAGAATTCCTGTTGTTTTACAGAACTAAAAAAATACTTGTGACATTTTGAAAACCTCTAAACTATATCAGAATAGTTAGAAAATATTTATAGTATGGAAAAGATATCAAATGGATATTTATAGCATTTAAATCATTGCCTCAGATTGGTGTGAAAGGGATAATGAGACCAGTATCCCAGTTTGCATTACCCACTTTTGAATTATTTTGTCAGATTCTAGTGTGATGGGACTAAGATTTCAAAAGAAGTCTTCAATTCTGTATGTTGATGTGCTGGGGTTTGGGTTTTGAGGGTTTTTTGGGGGGGGACTGAACAAGTATTGGGGTAGAAAGTATCTCAAAATAAAGTAGAAAAATATCAAAAGGGCAAAATCTCCACTAAACATATCAGAGTGAATGATTCCAAGTTCTGTAATATTCCTGCTTTACTAACATATCATATAAAACCTGCACTGCTTCAAAACAAAAGTCTTGACATTTGCTTTGCATATTAGAAAGAACTTTCTTTCTGCAAAGATTTATTTTGAGGGAGTTCTAAGTTTTCTCCCAAATTAGCCTATAGACTGATGTAAATCTCCTTATCCTTAGTGGTTTGTACACCTCTGTGAACCTGAGAAGAGAGCACTGAACCTAATTTGGAGTTACACATGCACAAAAAAGATGATGTATAAGAAACAATAATGTTGTTGGGTCATAAATGAATACTGGAATTACAAATTGAACCACTTCATCACATAATTAGTGATAAATTCTTCTCTCCAAGAGGAAAACATCAAATGGGAGAAATAGCTGAGAAGTAAAAAGTAGAAATGTGGAAAATATAATATATGCAGCTGGTGTAAAATATATAATTCCTTGTGACACAAGCATTTGACAAATACAACTATTCAGTTGTTTTTACAGAGGATTCACAATCCAGCTGGGTTTAGATTCTGGATGATTGTATTTACACTAATCCCTGCAGATTCTACTGAATTCTTCAAACTGTAGGAATTAAGTCTAAGCAAGTCAGACAAATGTGGCCATCATTCCATTAGGTCTGGGTTTCCCAGGACAATATTTTGCATCCTCCATTGGCCAGAAATGTGAGAAATTTGGGTGGAGTATTAAATATGTGTGAAGAAGTACTTCCTTTTGAGGTACCTGTTTATTGCTGAGCTTGTTTAATCTGAAAAGGTGGAGTTTAGGTGGGAAGACTTCTTTGACTACCAAGAACCCAGGCATGTTCCATGTGATTCTTCCCTAATAATTTGTTATCACTGTTTTTATCAGTGTTGATATAACACTCAACATGTCTCCTTCTGTCTTCATAAACAGCAAATTATTGTAATTATATTGCTGAAGTCTCAGAAGATCCCTGAGAATCGATGTGGTTAGGACACTTATTGGGAAGGTGGCAGACCACGGGTAAAATTTCTTATTGGCTGTTTTAGACATTTAAAATAGGTGTTTCATATGCTAAGTTGTGTGAGAGATGGGTGACTAATCACCAATTTATTTGACTTTTTGATGTGTGTGTGTGTGTCTTGTCTAATAACCCGTTGTGGACACACAAAACCTTTGTAACACAAGCACTGGATGTGACAAAATGATTCGTTACCAGCTGCATGTGGGACACGTGGGTTCAAACCCTGGTTCTGCCACAGATTTCTCTTGTAACCTCAGGCAAGAAAATCTATCAGCCTAAAATTTAGGCACCTAATCTCAGCTAGTCATCTAGGCTCCCACTACAGTCAATGGGAGAGAGAGGCACCTCCAGAAGGCAGCTGAAAGCCCTGGCTTAGACCCCTATCTCTGAAGAAGATGAATCACCCCCTGCAGGTGCCTGTATCTGCACCCATTGATACTGAGGGAGCCTGGGTGTCTGGCATAAACAAGTTGCTTAAGTATGAAGTAGCTAAATAAAGGTGAAAAGCATTTCACTGTGGGTATTCCTGTGCCTCACTGGCCTGTGTGCACTTGGAGGAATTCAGCCTGTTGGTGAGGGGTGATAAAACAGACACATATGTGCACGATGGTTGAGGGTGGTTTGCAGAACTTGGTTTGCTGACATCACCAGCTTTACACTCTCAACATGTAGGAAACAAGGGGATGATTTTGTCTTCAGATACCAAAGTATGTTCCATGTCTGCAAGGAGAGGTACTCCCACTTTCTGTTAGCCCTATGAGCAGAGGGAAATGGACATGCGTTTAATCTAAAAATGTTCTTTTTAGCTGTGAACCTTTTTAAAGAAATTTGTGATCTACACAGATTTTGTATCTTTGAACTAGATGTCAAGTGACACTAAATATGAATAGAGCCATTTGTGTTCAACTCCTTTCTGTTAATGAACCAATCCTGAATCATTTAATCATGCTTCTGCAAGAATGATAGGAATTTAAACAAAAAGGAAGGTCTGTGTTGGTCTGTGAAGTTTTTACTGCATCCTCCAGTTTTGTATTTATTACTAGCTGTCTCAGGAAGGTTTGCTCCTCTTCTCTCTGTTAGTCAGCCCTTTTTGACTGTTGTGTTGTCATTTATAAGGGAGTTGTTCTCAGTGGAAAGGGACATGTCTATAAAAGAGAGACCATGAGCTGTATGGCTGCCTGGTGCTACAGTCTGGTACCGTCATCTGAGGCTATCCTACATAAAGGGCAGAAAGACAATGTTAACCACAAGGCCAAAGATGACTGCAGGAAGAGGAACAAGCTTTTATTTTTCTCTTTGTCCAAATGCATGAGATGGAATGTTTTGGATAGGGGAACTGGAATCAAATTGAAGCAATGGAAGGAATGTTTTTCTCTTTTCATTTTTCCTTGGGGCAGCTGTGTTTCTGTGTTGCTGCAGCTAAATCTCTTTTATGAAGTATAGAGGAAGCGGGTACTTACATGTACATTGAAAAATGCATGCAGTATTGACACAGAAAAACATATTAATAGATCAAATTTGGAATAGATATGTTTGAAAATGCCTTTTAAAAATAAATGTGATAACACTTTAATCTGCAGTGTGATTTAAGTACAAAGTATACGGAAGCACAGAGAACTTTTATGTATTCATGCATTTCATTAATCTCTGCAATGGACAGGTAAAAAGGGCAGAAGCACAGGCTTACATGCTGAAATATATATTTATTTTCAAAAAGAAAGATGTATCTGAATCTGTTATACTTTGAAATCAGGCCTAGGGTGTCTAATAAAAACTTGTGACTTCTTGACTTTTAGGCAGGAAACTTTGATCACACACTTGACAATGAAGATTATTCTGTGGAGGTAAAGAGAATAACTTGCTGATTTAAGCATATTTTTTTCCCATTTTCATAAGTGAAAACATATAGTCATGAAGAGTGAATTTCTAGGTGTCCTTTTGTCAGTCTATGCTTTTCTTTTTCATCTACAGTAAAACAATATAAAAAGGAAGAAAATAATAAGAAAAGGTCTGAAAGAAACGGACTGAACTAAAGGAAAACAATTTCCTTATTTCCCTAGAAAACAAGGCTGCTGTTTCAGATGACATTTTTGGTTTTGACAAAATTGTCAAAAGAGATTTAACTCCTCTCTTTCCAGATCGTAAGATTTCTGTAAAGGCAGGAGTGCCGAGCAAAGGAATTCCTCTGTCTATTATTAAAGACAGATTGGATTTAGCAAGCTTGGTGTTATTTTGAGATAAGAAAATTGCACAGAAATAAACAACTTGACATTTTACTTCCTCTTTACACTCTGCCAGAGATAGAAACCACATGAGTGTAGGCATACTGGCTTGGAAATATGAAACATGACAAATCTTTGTTTTGCTTTGTTTTCAAACTCTAAGCTGAAGAAATTGCAAGCTTCCTTGTGAATTACGTTAAGGTTTCCCTGGGTAACCTGCGATTCTTCAGAACCTTTCTTTTTTGTGTGTGTTTTTGAAAACTGTTAAGCCAAGCTAGTAATTGTTTATTAGTCCTCAGTGTACAGTTCAAGCCAAATAATTGCAAACATACCCATTCTTATATCATCTTAAAACTACTGATACTGAAGGGAAGCTGTTTCCTCTTAGAGGAAAAAGCATATTTTCTTATTAAATGGGACAGTGAGTCATATAAAGTGTGGCCCCCCTTCAGTCAGTGGAAGTCTTGCCCTTGCGTTAGTGGACACAGTTCCATCCGCCTGGCTGTCACATCCCTTTTTGTGCAGTGCCAGAGCACTGTGGTGCTTGTTGGAAGCAGAACATCAGAACTACATACACTGGCTGTCCCAGTCCTAAAGTGTGCCTGGTTTTCCCTTTTGAAGTTAGAGTGTAGAGGATGAGAAGAAGGAAATTGTGATGGAAAGACTAAAAAAACCTTACTATTGAAGTGCACATGTTTTTTATGGTTTAGCATCCATTAGATGATTTTTTCCAAGTAAAATCAGCTATTTCATTGGCTTGATCTTCTACCAGGGAAAAATATTTTTGGAAACTAATCAGCAAATTAGATTTGTCATGACGTTTATCTGGAAAAATAGGTGTAAATTCTATTTCAGGAAAGTTTCTAACATTTCTTTAATTTGTAATTGCTTGATGTGCTGCTCAGCTATTGTAGGAAGTTATGAAGGATATTGTATGCTTATGTTACCATGTACTCTGCTTATTTCCCAGAGGAGCCAAATAGTCTCTGAAGAACTAGGACAGAGTTTGAATGAGCTGGACTGAGGACCTGAAAATGCAGTAGGGAGATCACACTTGGGTTGTACTGCCACTATGGGTAGAACTCAGGGACTTGTACTAAAAGGTCCAAAGCTTGAGCTTTGGAGGCACTTTTAAGTTGACATAACCCTTGTGCTTTACCTTATTCATTACACCAAGCCCCTGTGAATTTCATTTAGCATTCCTCATTTCTGATATTAGCCCTTTTGTATTTTTTCCACATATGAAAAACTGAGATAAGGCAAACTAATTCCCAGCCAGAGGATGGATTATTTAATATTCAGATTGCATTTCCAAATATTATATATAATACCATGGAAAATTATGGATAAATATAATTTAAGATTCTGAAAGCCATCTCCAAGATATGGAGAACTGTCTTACCAATCCCCTTTAAAAACAGGCCTGTTGATATCCTGGTAAGATATACTGTACTAACAAGACATGTAGGAAAAAACCCCTCACTTAAACCCACTGTATTTTGTGTAAGGTAGAATTTAACTTTATGAATAACTTAAGACAATAACTCTAAGGCTAGAAAAATTAGTGTCTTGGATGAAGAGGCGAGGATTAGTGTTTGTAGAGGCTGTTACCAGCCGTAATATTGGGGCAAAGAATGTGGCTTGTGAAATCCCAGAGACATTGATGGAAAAAAGCTTTCAGGTAAACTTATGGTCATTTTGACATATATGAAAATGAAATTATTTTGGCTATTGTAATTTTAAAATATATTTATTATTTTTACAGTCATTATTATCCATATTACAATGAATCTTCACCTTCTGTGCCAGCCAATCATTATTTTATGAAGGGAAGAGCCAAGAACATTCCTTGTATTAAAAACTTGCCTAGAAATGCCAAACAATATGCTTTTCTGATGGACTGTCTATTGTCGTGCACATTTTAAGTTTCATTTAGGAAATTTTGAGGAAACTTTTCCTTATGATAGAATATTTTTAATTGTAACATTTGACCTGAATTAATTTAAGTATTAAGCCACAATGGTTTTAGAAATTATAACTCAGGTTGGTGTTCTTTGCTGTCTTGGAGATTTCCCTACTCTTCCTGTGGTTCAGAGATGATTCTTTTTCTCTTAATCCAGTCTTTACATTATGACTGTCAGAACTCCCTAAATGCCATGAGGAATATATAGTCTGTCCTGGAAGCCAGGTCTATGGGAGAAAATAAATATGTTGTATGTTTTCTTCTGACTGCCATGAGACAGTTTTACTGGCAGAGCTGACCACCAGGGAAGCAATTCTGACCAACTTATTTAAGTACTTTGAACATCTGGGTAGAAGAAAGCCCAAATTATCACTTTAAGTTAAAGAGAAATGTTGAAAGGAATGGCACTATTCTTTCCAAATAGTTGTCTTGATTTATAGTCTTTTGTTTGTATTTCATAATTTTGGACAGGTTTGCACTCCCTCCTAAAATTAGAAGAATGATACTGAAATGGCAGTTTCTTCACACTGGAAATTCTGTATTCTGCACATTTCTCCTAAGGTAACATATTTAGTCCTCTGCGTATTGCTTTACTTAATGCAAACAGCCCTCTGTGATCCCTGTAATGATTGACTGTGTGATAAATACTCTGTCCACAATCCAGCCAAGCCTCCAGGTCAGTGAGTGCTGATGCTCAACTTTGACATTCATCTCTGTGAATTGCTGAAGTGGGCTGGAAGCCGCACAGAGCTGGGGAGGGTGGTCTGTTCTGGCTGACATCAAACTTTGCTATTTTGTATTAGGCTGTCACTGAAGAGGGGGCCGGGCTGCAAATCTCAGCACAAGTGTACCTTTTGTTTGAATCTCAACTTTATTCACTGAAGTGTACCTTTTGTAGATGCCTTCACTTGTTCCTTCCTCTGCTATGGGGGATAGCAGTGCTTCCTTTCTCATTGCTCCAAAGGTGCAGCTAGTGTTTGATATCCTTTGTTTGTGGATCACACTGGGGAACAACGTAACAATCTGGTTTTTGTAATCAGGGCATCCCATGCAGGTGTTTGCTGAGTTAAGCAAATGATGACTGGGTTGGTAAGACCCAGACCTCGAGCACACATGAACTGTCTGCTATAATATGCACAGCAGACACAGGACCCAACTCTATATTCTGATTAAGAAATGAATTCTGACATTCTGCAATGCAAACAGAGTGTTTCTTTGTGGTTTGTGTGAAGGATGGAAAATGTCTTCTAGTAGTAATGGACCAAGACACAATGAATTATCTACAGTAGGAAATCACTGTTGGGCCTAGTTGGTATCTCCTGCATCCTGATCATGTGCTCAAGAGAGAAGAAAAGAGACAAGCTCACATGTCAGTCATTTATTGTGTTTGATGGTAAAAACAAGCAGAAAGTAATGGCAATATTGTCCTTTGTTTCAAAATCGTATTTTATTTATTTTGCATTAAATTTTTAATGTATGATGTTCTGCATGTTTCCCTCATTTTCTATTATCACTTAATCAAAAAATCAACTCTTTTAACAACTCCGTGAAGCCGACCAATTTTTGTTTGGTAAAAATACATAGTGCAGCTTATCATATTATTCTAGAAGCCTGTTTTTTCCCATGCATTCCAATGGTGATCTCCATTTCCTCTGCTCTAATCAACACCATCAGCACAAGAAAAAAAAAATCTGCTTCCTATTTGATTTTAAAGTCTCCTACATTTTTATATTTCTAAGACACTTTGAAAAAGCTTTTAAATGTCTAGCCATCAAAAAAACACATTAGTTTGGTGGATGATCCTTTTCACAGAAATAGTTCCATTACCTTCAGTTTTGCTCTGAGACAAGAATAAGTGTGATGGAGGAAAGGCTGTTCCACAAGAAAGAGTGGGATTGGATCCAAGACTAAAGGTTGCTCAGGATTAAAGCAGCCCTGTCTGTTTCAGCCAGGTTTTAGAATATCTTTCCAGTTTCTCCTAGTAAGTAGCCTTCTGATCATTAATTTTCTTGAGACTGAATCTCTGGACCTGAATCCTGTTTATTTGAGGAGGTTGTCCTTTAAAGTCCCTGACCCCAAGTGCCTGATTAAAGCATGACTGGCAACTCTCATGAACTGTGGCTTTTCTGAGCACCATAAATTAGGGTGATATTCCACTAGAAATAAATACATAAATCAGAATTACTTGTGTGAGTAGTGTGAACTTGTCCTTCCTTATTTTTTTGTCATGAAGTGCACTTGATCTTATTCAATTGCTTAGAGTACTGTGGTAGAACAGAAATAGAATAGTGTTGTATTGCAGAACCATGGCCAGTTATTATGGTCACGGTCTATCCTCTGACTATTTGCAAATTCGCATTTTACTAACAGGAGAAGCATGTGCTATTAAAACAAGAAGGGTTTCTTTCTTTTCTTTCTTTCTTTCTTTCTTTCTTTCTTTCTTTCTTTCTTTCTTTCTTTCTTTCTTTCTTTCTTTCTTTCTTTCTTTCTTTCTTTCTTTCTTTCTTTCTTTCTTTCTTTCTTTCTTTCTTTCTTTCTTTCTTTCTTTCTTTCTTTCTTTCTTTCTTTCTTTCTTTCTTTCTTTCTTTCTTTCTTTCTTTCTTTCTTTCTTTCTTTCTTTCTTTCTTTCTTTCTTTCTTTCTCTCTCTCTCTCTCTTTCTTTCTTTCTTTCTTTCTTTCCTCTTTCTTTTCTTTCTTTCTGTAAAAATTATTCTCTTAACATTTTTGTTAAGAAATATCTCTGCTTTTCAGGGAAATATGTTTTCTAGATGGATTACCACCTGCAGAGTATACTATATATCTCTGCTAAATCATTTTCTGTCTCTGCAGAAATAGCAGTTTAGTTTTGTAATATTTTTTAAACAAAATGACTGAGCATTTAGCACAATTATGTTCAGCACTATAATCTTTTTTTTTCTTCTTTTGTCGAGCCATCCTTTAACAGGGAATAAAAAATGAGACACACTGTAAGCTATTTTGCATAAATGAATAATTATGATTGCCACATATTGCCAATTGTAATTAGAGATAATAATGCTAGTGTTTTGGAGCTTTTACTCATGCATTGCTTTTCCAAGCAAAACAGAACTTTTGTAACATTTATCCAGTTAAGTGAACAGATTGGGTTTTCTACACACACACACACACAGAGAGAGAGAGAGAGAAGAAAAACATGTTCTTCTCTTTTCCACTGCACTTTTTAAAAATGATAGCTTTAATTAGTTGAAGGTAAATAAGTAAATAAATGACACACTGTAAATAGTAGGCTCTTAGCAAAATTAGAGGCACATTAAAGATAACACACTTTTGGGACTTGCAGATCTGTTAGCAAGTCGTCTGAGCATTAGAGGGAAATTGGCAGCTGCTTACAGTTAGCAAGCAAAAATGCTGTAGGTTTTGTGTGCATGTGCAGATCATTTAAGGGCTCAGTTTCCCTTATTTACATTCCATCACCTCTGGGATTTGAGAAAGGTTTGTTGGGTCTTTTTTTATTGGGTTTTTTTGATTTGTTTTCTGTGAGTGTGTGAGGAGGGGCTTGATTCCTGAAAACTGCTGAGTTTAGAAACAGTGTTAGACATACCTGCTAGCAGAGCAAGTTGCTCAGTGCTGCTGTGGTGAAAGCTTCACTTTAAGCAGTTCTCGGATACTGTGCATCCACACTGACACGAGAACTTGGCATGGTGCTAGACTAAAAACAATGCTGTTTAATCAGGTGTGGAGTGCTGGCTTGTTATTTTTGCCAGCAGCTTTGTTTTACTTGGACTGCACAGCCTTGTAAGAATTCAAAGGCATTGCAATGTTGCTGAAGAAGCTTTCTGAGATGTGTAACTAACCATAATGCTGTATCTCCAGGGTACTGAACGAATGCAGCAAACGAACTGTACTTTGCAACTGTCTCATTTGCCTAGGAAAAATGGACCAACTTCGGGAATTGTTGTTCAGCTCCCAGTCTCAGTGGGAGTTCTGTCTGAACAAAGACAGACTAGAGCCTAAACAATGAGCATTAAATTCGGCCCCTTCATCTCTGGATCTCACAATTCTTTTGGAAATGTTAGCAAATTAAGGTTCGCATCCCCCACCCTGTAAAATAACCCTGTTCCTCTTTCACAGATGGGTAAAGAGGATCGTGAGTCAGGGACAACAACAAGAGCTACAGATCAGAAATCTGACTCCAGAGTAGGCTGCTTCATTGTCATTGTTCATTATTTTCCATAGCCCTGTTGATCCCCAGTCTCTCATTATGCTTCTCAAGAGTTTTCACAACTGGAGTTGAGGGCATTTGGATGTGATTTTCCACATGGATTATTTGATGCATTTTCCTCATTCTGCATATCCCGACTTGACTTTGTCACTTAAACCCTATTTGGAAGGGCTCTGTAGCCATTTCAGGTTACAAATCCTGCTGTTTTGCCTACCACAGAATGATTCAAATGCGAACATAATCTCTGTTCCTTGCCCTGCAGAAGCTTTCATGTGGCGGCACATCTGACAATTAGGCCACACCTAGCTGAAATCTCCCAGAGGAGTGCTCTAGAAACTATTATCCTCTTTAGGGATTGGTAACCTGGCATAGATAAAAATAGGGGGAAAAGGAGACCCAAGACTTTCTTAAAATATATTTTTTAATGGAATTCAAAAATTATTCAACTATTGCTTTTTTCTGTCTTAGACAAGGGATGCAACAAAATGCTCTCTGAGTAGTTTGTGCTTATCAAATAGGAAAATTTTCTTATCTCAGAGCTGAATCTATATGATATCTTTGTACCTTAGACAGAATTCTAACAGAATTTTACAGGCTTACCTTTTCACCTTTCAAGATTTCCCAGCAAGGTTTTTGTAACAGGAGACACAGTTTTTGAAAAGAGTAGTATTGGAAAAATACTTTCTGTATTAAACTTGCTTTAATATAGTGTGTTTACTACTTAGATTAATTCCTAGTTGCTCTTTCTATTTTCCTTATATCTGCTGTTCTCTATTCCCTACTTCCTTATCCTCTTCTTCTTCCCTGGGAACACAGTTCCTGAAACTTTCTTCCCTTCTTTTTGTCTTAGGTGAATATTCTGTATCATTTCTTTCTCTTGCTTACTCCTTTGTAAGCAGATTCACAAATGGTCACCTTCTTCTACTTGATCTTTTCTCTACAGTGTCCTTCTCAAGGTTGTAAAATTGCTGATTTTCTCAGAGCAACAACTCAAAGTCATGTGTTTATTCTCTATTTGAAAAGATGTTTACTGTTTGGGCTTTTATCATGTGGTGGTTCAGTATTTTCTTCTCTCTTTTTTTGTTTCTCTAGACAAATACAATTCTGTGCTGTAACAGCGAATGCTTCAGATATGAATTTTCTATCTTTTTAATTAAACCATCGCACACCTTTTATTTGCATTGCTTGGACAGGTATGCTGGCTTTTAAGACTCTTTAGTTTATGTTCCACTGCTTTTTAGTTAATTTTCAATGTCAATAATCTCAAATATTCCTATGATCTCTTTTATTCTTCCCTTCATTTATAGGAGAGATTCAACAAAAACTTTCAGGGCTATTCCATTGTCTACATTTCAAAGCCTCCTTTAAAATTCTCCATTTCTACATTTCTCCAAATGTCATAAACTGAGGCCTATTGTTCATTGCTTATCCTTCTTATCAATATTTTCTCCATGTTTCTTTTTACTCCCTGGATATCCATTTGTTAAACATTAATAACTTATATTGCTGTTGTAATCTGTTGCAGCTCTAATCATCGTATTAATCTTTGTGGGAAGCTGATTTCCATGGAGATGTCAATATAGGACTAACTCTCTTACACAAGTAAAAAGTTACTGCCACTTCAGTCTGTTGTCCTGTGTTGCACTTATCATCATCTGGAATCAAACACCTGCAAATGCATCTATCCTGCAACCTCATTATAGAATTCACCCAACAACTCTTTCCTTCTCCTGTATAGCATGACAAAATCCTGAAAAGTTGTCCAAATAAACTTCAGTCTTAAACTTCCTGACTAGTGAAGAAAACATTTTTTTGTTTTGTATATTATTCCACTTAAAGATGCCTGGCTAATCCTCTTGTTAATTTTTGGCCACTCTGTACTGCCACGTTCATGTATATTCAAACTGAGCATACAAGCTCAGTTAAATTAATTCCCTTTAGTATATACTCAAGGCTAAAGTCATGGAAGTACAAAGAAAAAGGAGGAGAATGAGTCTAACAGGGGTTTGCTAGTGCCAATTATTTTAGAGAATTTCGTTGAGATGAAAACTGAATAAGGAATCACACCAGATTACAATGATGATCAAAGAAGGAGCAGTTTAATCTTTCAGTTTGTTGGATAAATGGAGGAGGGAGGGTAAAATAATTTTACAGTATCACAGAATATGCTGAGTTGAAATTTTTCTGCTGACATCCACCTCTGAGCCATGCATTGACCTGATGGATCTGCCTAGTCCTATCCATATTATTCCTTGTTCCGAGAAGAATTGAGGAAATGACTACCTGTGCTCCTGATCCCTTCTGCCACTCATCCCAGGGGCCTGAAGTCTCTTTTTATTGCCCTTTGACTTCTCTTTTTTATTTTGTTACTGCTAGTTTGAACAATCTGTCGTGGATGGTAATCAGAGGACCAGACTAGACTGGAGAGTTTTCTAGTAATGTGCCTTATCTCCCCTGGGAGACAGCAGACTTCCTTGTGAGTTGTGTCTGGAATGCACATCGAGCCCTCTGTACCCCTTAGAAGGGAGTGTCCTATGAAAACTCTCCTTCTTTTCCTCTTGACAGAGGAGGCTGTGATGAGGGCTACAGGTAGTGTTGTTTTACGACACCCACTATCCCTGTAGGATCTTTGCACACCTCACCAGTTGTCTGGCCTTCTGATTCCAGAGCCTCCACCTGTTACACAAAGTACCATTCCTGCTGTGCAGATTCTGAGAAGGAGGAGGAACCTTCCACCTGGTATGTGCTGTGACCTGCTTCCAGCCTTCATCTTCATCGGACCCTTGACTGACAGTCCTTTGACTGATTCCCCTGCAGGATTTCGAGTCCACCTGCTTCTTTGCAACACTGGAGGTTCCAGACTCTCAAGAGTTCTGAGTCTGTAATATTTCTGAAAGTAACTGGTCAGTGTCTTACTCCTTTGTTTGAGCACTGCGTGGTCTGTACACTTCTGACTGCAGCTCCTTCACCTGGCGACACAGCTCCTCAGCCACAGCACAGTCCCTGCAAAGGAATCTTTGTCAGCCCAGCCTTGCTGAGAGGCATCAGGCACTCTGGGCAGCCTCTGGCCTGGAGAGCTACACCTGCCATCAGCAGCTCTGTCTGTCTGTCTGTCTGGAGGCCTCTGACATGGCTGGAGCAGTGACCCTCACAGCCACAGGGGATTGAACTTTGTGTCAGCACCATAACTGAGGAAGTTTGAACTGGTGTGCTGAGAGTGGGGTTAAAGGGATCTCTTTGCTCTTCCTTACCACTTTCCTCACCCAAATAAAAAAGGGCTCATTTTAGCTCAATTACATCTTTCAGAAACAAAATAACAAAAAAACCCCAAACAAACAAGCAAACAAAAAAAACCCCAACCAACCACCCAAAACCCCAACAACAACAACAACTAAAACAAACCCAAATAGGAAAACCTGAGATTATCTTGGTAAGAGTGTGGTGCTGACAACCCCAACCTTGTGGGCTGAGTCCTCATATGGACCATTCACTTAAGAGCTGGACTTGATGATCCTTGTGAGTCCCTTCCAACACCAAATAGTGTGTCCTGCTGTAAAATGATGAATCACAGAATCACAGGCTGCTTGGGGTTGGAAGGTCATCTGATCCAACCCCTCTGCTTAAATAGGGTCTTTTAGAACAAGCTGCCCAGGACCATTTCTAGACAGCTTTTGAATTATTTCTATGAGTGGAGAATCCTTTACCTCTCTGGACAACCTGTGCCAGTTCTCAGTCATCCTCAATTTTTCCTCAGTGAAGAAGTATTTCCTGATTTTCAGGGAGAATCTCTTGTGTTTCAGTTTATACTTTTGCCTTTGTCCTCTCACTGGACATTACTGGAAAGAACCTGGGTCCTTCTTTACAAAACCTGCCTTCAGGTATTTATGTACATTAAGACAACCCCCCTGAGTTGTCTGTCCTCTTAGAGAACAGTTCTGTCTCAGCCTTTCCTCATGGGAGAGATGCTCCAGTCTCTTCATCATCTTAGTGGCCCTTTGCTGAACTGTCACTTGTGGCTCCACATTTCTGTTGTCTTGAAGCTGTTGTGAAAGAGCCCTTCCCTTTTTAAAAATTCATTTTTCAAATAAAAACATTCAACTACTTAATCACAAATGTGTGAAAAGCTTTTATCAACCCAAATAATTGTCCAAAGGACAAAATTTTTTCTTTAGATCAAGTTACATCAGTGGATTTCTTGTGTGTTTTTTTAAAGACTACATATTTCACAGGGGAGCCTTTCTGTGCTGTATTGTTACAATCCCTAGATAACTTCAATAAATTAATACAATCACTTCTGGATTACGAAAGAGCAACTCTTCTGAGATTTTGAAATTGATTATAATATTGTGTAAATAGATTGTGTCTCTCCTTTTCAGGAACTGAATTTAAACATTCATACTAATTTGTTTTCCTTGGTGCTGTTAATGAATTTGAGACTCCATGTATTTATAACGTTAGCAATTATTCTTAACGACTATCATTGTTCAGGGAATTTTTCAAAGTATGAAAAATGCAAGTGAGCACCTGAGTGAGAGAAAAAACCCCTTTTGCCTAATAGTGTTAGTGGATCCTTTACTTAAAATATATAATCCATCCTCATTTTCTGTCTGTCTTGATAAACATATGAGTAAGAGAAAGTGTTTGACTGGGAGCTCGTGTTTGCCTTGTCTTTTTAAATTTAATTTTAAAATCTCTCCAAAACCAATGATTCAGTATCTTTTTCTTATTTTCTGGTTAGCTGTATTTTTTTGCCTGCAATAACAAAGCCATGAAAAAAGACAGCAATCCCCTTGCTCATGTGATATAATTCCACACTCTGAGTGTGAATACTGGCAGATCAGCAGAATGAGCCATCTGCAAGCTATAAGCTGTGTCTTTGCATGAATAGATTTAGGATAAAAAAAAATTGTCTGACCTGGAAGCCAAACGTTACTTGGCATCTCTACCAGAGATCCCTGCAAGGCCAGCCACTGCTTGTGTTGAATTTGTGTCCTTTCTAAAATATGCATCCCTCGCTCTTGCCATCATATTTTATAGTACACGTACACAAGTGCACACACAGAAATACACACACACAGGGCTGCACCATGGGCCACCTCAGAGATGCTGTACTGCAATTTAATGAATATCAGACTTCATAGTCAGTCTCTGTTGGATTGCCATGCCGGTGAATAATGAATATCATACTGCAAGGTTAATCCCAAGTGGCCAGTTTCCTGGTTTTAGCAGGCTGGGTGTTAGTTTGAAGTGCCTGTAAATGTCTACAGTTCATGCATTGTGCTGTGTAGGAACACACTCCTCTAAATCCTCTCCTTATTCAGGCCAGTGAATCTTGCTGAAGTCAAAGGAATTGGTCAAAGATGTAGCACAAGATGGATTTGTTCCTGCAGTCTTCCCCCTCCACCCCTCATCCCAGTTGTTATCTCCCACCTCAAACAGAAGGGTCATGCCTTTTGCCAGTTTTTCCTTTTCATGTGTTGCTCTCTCCCTCCTAAGCTTCTTCTACTGGCTCTGGTGTCCTGGTCCTCTGAATTATAGCTTGCGTCTTCAACTAATGAAGTTGTAGGCAAAATTCCCATTGACTTCATTCAGAGAATGATCCAGATGAAATAGTGCTAACTCCAGAGAGCTCCTGAGCCCTCGTGGCATAAATGTGAGCTGCGGAGCCACAGGATTTGTAAAGATTTGTCCCTAGATTATAGAACATTTGGGATGGGTGGAGTCTATGTTTTCAAATTGTTTCCAAAGTGCCATTTTCTCCTAACGCACTCTGGAAATTATCAAGGGACAGTAACCCTTGTCAAATGACACAAAATTTCAAACTCATGGTAAGAACAAGGAGCAGGAAGCCATTTACTTTTATTGCCCTTGTGAAGATGCATGGGGGAAGGAACTAGAACAATATCTTCAAAAAAAAATCCTTTTTTTCCCCTCTAGTTTGTCTTTTTGTCTTCCTTCTCTATTCACCCCATTGAGAGATCTAGAATCTGATCAGACCTTCCCAGCTGTTCTAGTTAAAAGTCATTGCCTGCATAGGATACGGTTTTTGATCTCCTGCTCCTCCTTCAAAAATAACCTGTTTTGAATAGCATTAAAATTTTCCCTCCCATTAAATTCAATGTCAACAAAAACAGATTAAAACAAAAACAAATAAAAAAATTTCCTTTCTCCAGCATTAAAAGACTTGGAGGTTTATTTAACACAAAATACTGTATTGCATGATCTTTCTTCTGCAATTACAGACAGCATTAGTGCTGCCTAACTGCTCTTTTAATATAAACTATAACAAGCTAGAGACATTCTCCGGGCTTGGGACTGTAGGTGGTGACACCCTTGCACTACAAAAAGAAAATGCAAGTGGCTGGTCATGCTATTAAGCTGTGATATAGGCATGACAGGTACTGAGAGGGAAATATTTGGTATATAAATGTATGAACATATTGGCTGTGGAGAACAGACCTATAAAAGGAGGTTTCAGCATCCCAAAAGCAGGAGGTAACAGTGAATCCGGGGCTGGGAAAGCGTAGCTCTTTGAAGGCTGTTACTGTTCTGATTGGCACCTGCTTGTTATGAGCCTGGGAAACACTGGCAACACTTGGGAGGGCAAAGCTTTTCACCTCCATACATCACAGTGACTTGGAGCATTTCCCCTTAAACTGTGTGCACTGCTGGCCATCTACAGAATGGGGCCTTTGTTCTGCCCACACTGATATTTATGCAACATCCATCTTTGTGCTTCATGACATTTAAATGACAGAGTGCTGGGCTGTGGCTCACTGCAATAACGTGGTCTCTGTTCTACCTGCCCTCTGGAGACTGAGGCCATGTTTTGAGCAAACTGGCCAATTATTCTATTTAGGGAGCCGTAGCAGAAATGCTACAACAGAAGCAGCAACAATTTCACAAAGCGTTTGTTGGTACCAATACAACTCTAGGTACCTAAATGCTAAGCAAGCTGACAGCTTCATATGAGCATTTTGCTTCCACCCCTGGAGTACCTCACTCACTTTTCCCTTTCCATGAGAAGTTAAGGATGCAGAACAACATTTAATGCCAGCAATAACCACATCCTGCCTTACAGCAGAGGGAACAGCAGGCAAGTTCTCAAAAACAGAAGCTCGAAATTGGGTATCCAAGTAGGTACTTAACTATATGTCTATTGTGCTAATTTCCTAAAGAGCTTAATGCCAGTCCTGGAGTTTGAGGTCAGGCAGGACAGCAAGGAAAGGCAGCCACGTTAAAGGTCAAGGGCCCCAGGAGGTGGAAACTTCTGCCCATTCCCTGACTCATTTAGGTCAGACAGTGCTTACCAAGAGTTGAGAAAGCTCATTAAGATGAGGAATAAAAGGAGAGATGTTGGCTTTGGAGCAACAAGAGCTGCAGCATGGGAAAATGGCCCCTGCAGCTCATGTTTTGTGATTGGGTTTTTTTTCTTCTTTTTTTTTTTTTTTCTTCCTTGAATTAATAAAGTCAGCCCGAGGGAAAAGCCTGAAAAAGATTTTGGCAGGATGTTAGTCCTTCCTGGGTTAGGGAAACAAGCCAATAGCCTTACAGGCAGCTGACTCTTTAATCACATATTTAGTATCTGGGAGAAAAATATTCTGAGGTAGCTAAGTGACCTCTAGAACCAAAACCTACTTCAAATGTTACTCAGAGATTAGGAACCAGAGCACTGTATGAGGCCCATCTAACATCTTACCCCTTGTGAGGGCTCAGAATTTAATCATTCCCTAAAGTTTGATTTTTTTTTTGTTCTGTGGTTTTGTTTGGTTTGGTTTTTATTTTGGTTTGATTGTTTGTGGGTGGGTTTTTTGGTTGGTTTTTTTTGTTGTTATTGTTTTGGTTTGGTTTTGGTATTTTTTTATGTTGTTTTGTGGTCCTGTGACATTTTGTAGCTGAGACTTTGGATTCTGTATGACATTGCCATGTTTGAGAATATTAACTTGGATTTTCTGTTCCCAAAGTTCCAGCTGGGCTCAGTTGGTTTCATGGGTATTCAGACCCTCTAACAACCTTTCAAAGCATGGAACCATGGATATAAGTAGTTGAACATAGACTCCTCTCTCCAAGCGCAAGCCAAAGTATGAACACAATGAATGAAACAAAATATGTTATTTCTCTATCTAGTGAACTGTCTCGAAGCACAAAACCAGATTGGGTCCACCGAAAACACCATGTTCCCATCTCCCTTATTCCACCATTGCTGAGAAAATATTTCTCAGTTATCCATACAGCTCTGGAAACACTTCAAAGGGCTTCAGGAACACGGCCTATGTGATCCCCAGAAAACCAGGAAAAGTTGGGAACCAGATTGTGAGTGTGAATAGATGTAACCGGGTGGTGTAGTTTCTAACTGGCTGTGCCTGCCACCTGGAATCACTTCGTTTTTACAAAGTGTGCTCTCACAAGAAAATGAGAAATTACTGAACATAGTCAGCCAGCTTACCCCAGAAGGATGTTTGAACCCCACAAGAGAAAGTTAGCGGAGGCTACACCTAGGAAGTTTGTTCTTGCTCTAGCTCCAGAAGCAGGGCCTGTTTTGAGGTCGTGGGGTGGTGGCTGCAGTTGACTGTTTCATTTGATGAAAACACGGCCATATTTTAATTTTTCTCTTTGTTCAGATGGATTTAAAAGTCTGAAAAACTGAAAAAGGTAATAGCTTTCATATATGCAGATGGGACTTAAAACTGTGATGCTAATGTAGCCATGTGTGTGACTTCAAAACATGTAGAGGGCCCTGTAGTCAGAAACCAGCTAAGTTACAGAAAATGTAAAAGGAAACCCTTTGTAGTGTTATTAAATCTGGAGTTCAACACTTTATATTCTGACCTAAAGGAGAAATACAATCACTCATTCGTTGCTTTTGGTTCCTAATTTAAAAACTTTCCCAATTACCAGAAAGTGCTGGAAATTAAAAATCACCTTTTTTTTTTTTTTTTTTTTTTTTAATTAATAAAAACACTGGGAAAAGTGGAAAATTATGTGATATCTCTTACTAGAGACTTTTTTGGAGAGTTTCCTTTTAGCAAATGTAATAAAGTAATCTGCTAGAGGAATTCTCTGATGAGACAAAAGGAAACTGAAATGACAAATCATATAGTAGCACCATAGAAATTTGGAGCACATATTTTAGAAAGGGAACTTTCTGGACTTCATTTGTGCTTTGGAAGCCAGGTATCCATTTAATCACAGGGTCAGAAAATCTAGTGCACTGGATTTTCTGTTTTTCAGATTTCTTTATTTTGCATATGCATCTGAAACTGTTGGGAAGTGTGGAACAGAATATCACTTTCCAAAATCCATGCCTTCAGTGACCGGTACCTCTGAGAAAATTAGGCAAGTTCTGACCACAGCTCCAAGCTGCCAATGCACGTGTGGCAAAGAGGAGGGGAGGAGGAAGAAGACAGTCAGTTACTGATTCAGACAGAGCACAGAATTCCAGCACAATTCAGCATGAGCAGGAGTGGTGGCAGAGGAAAGCTGACTGCGCCGCATGCGCTGAGATGGGGCAACATCAGATTATCACATCCTAGTTGAGTCAGGAGCAGCTGCTGCCAGCAAAGCCAAACCTAGTTTGCTCCTTGGCTGAAAACTTAAATATCAACACCCTTTAATTATGCATAAAAAGATAAACAAAGCTAGCAGCTTTAAAGTACTGTTATTAATTGCACCAAATGTTAGTGAAAGGTTGAATTATTCATAGTTATAGTTCTCAGGGGTTTCTTGATTAAGGGAAATAAGGAGAATTTGTTGTATCTCATTCCACATAGCATTCTCAGTTTGCCTAATCCAACAAACAGGGATATATTTTCAGGTCGGTTATGCAAAAAATGCATATATCTGCTAGTTCCTTAGCAACCTTTTGGGATATTTCTGCATCTACTCCCATAAACCCTTCATATTGGAAATTGTCTCCAGTGGCTTTCTAGGGATCAGTGGATTTTGCCACAATAATAATACCATTCATGTGCAGTTAGAGTAAATAATTTTATTTACTTACAGGATCATTGCTGTGTTTTGGGTTTTATTGAAATGTTTCTCTAGGAAAATAATATGTAAACACACTTTATTGAAAGCCCTCTGTGTGAATGGAGGCATCTGTAAGCTGTACTAACTGTATACAATTTTGTAATAACTGAAAACAAATACTGCTCCTTCAGAAGCCAAGTTGCTCTTGTCATAGCCCTAGCCCTCTTTTCTTTCTGCATTTTAGCTAGAGCTAGTAGCCAAAATCAGTATAAACTTCTGGAAAGGAAGATTTTTAAAAGAACAATATGTGCTTATAGTTCATGCAGTTTTCTATTCAAAAAGTTATCTGCACAGCATACCTGCAATAGATTTATTATGAGTAAACATAATTTATGAGTGAACCTCATAAATTATGAACCTTATGATATGAACCTTATCAAACAACCTCATACTTTGGTAACTTGCATATGGTAACAGACTGAGGGACAGTTTGGCTGAGTAATTTTTAGTCATGCAAGTAGTGGAAACTAGCTGGACCCTGTGGAGTAAGGGTCCTCTGCCTGAGACAGTGTTTTCTGCATTCAAGCTGAGCTCAAAATGTTCACTGCAGTCAGGATTGTGTGGGTCTCATCCAGCAGCTTACTCAGTGCATGTCAAAGCCTTCACGGAGTGCAGCTGAGGAGCTTCTGTTCAGCTGCTCATGCATCTGCCTTTTGTCAGTGGTGCTTTGACAGGAGTGCATGCAGGTGTTGTTGCTGAGTGTATTCAGCACTCTTCCACAAAGAGGAGCCTCAAGACTGCACCGCCTTACTTCTGGTGAAATTGATGGAGTTTATCTTAAGTCCCTGGAGGAGCTTTTACAAGGGTAGTAGTGACAGGACAAGGCATAATGGCTTTAAGGTGACAGAGGGTGGGTTTAGACTAGGGAGAAATTCCTTATTGTGAGGATGGTGAGGCACTTGGACAGGTTGCCCACAGGAGCTGTGGATGTTCCACACCTGGAAATGTTCGAGACCAGGTTGGATGAGGCCCTGGGCAACCTGATCTCATTCAGAATATCCTTGCCCAAAGTCCCTGCCAACACAAACCATTCTATGATTCTATTCTATTCTATTTGTGGCATGTGAAAATGCAATCTATTTATGTTAATGAACAGCTGGAAAAAACTTGTCTTTAAAGTCACTGAGGGTTTTGTTGGTTCCTTCATAAAGTCAAATTCACAAAAAATATTTTTTTTATTTAGCATGAAAGGCTCATATTTATGTACAACTTTTTTTTACAAGCAAATGGCAAGTCATAGCAATTTAGGTCATATTTGAGTATGTTAAGGCCTAGAAAGACTGAGCAAAAATCCCATAGGTCAGATATATAAACAACTGTTTAAATAAAAATGGAGGCTATCTGTAGAGATAGGTATAATGTATCTATGAAATTATATATTAAATATCTAGAATACACATACAGTCACATAGATTTGCACATCCATTTAAATAACTTTTACAGGGAAATGCATGGGACTAATTTTTTGGTGTGATGAATGCTCTAGCTGTCCTTTCACACATTTGTGTAATAAGGGTGAAATTGCGTTCGCACTTGCTTTATAAAAATTAATAACATGTTTGACAGCATGTGAATATGATCTTTAAGTAGCTTTTAAATAGAATGTCAGTTCCTATACGAAACAAAGAAGGACTTAGTCCAGGGTTGCCTACTTTCTCCACCCATTAGGTGGTATTTCTGTGGCTACGATCACAAGATGTGCTTTGGAGAGGAGATATCTCCTGATGTGGTTTATAAGAAAGGGATGACAATTTTCCAGCAGAGTTACCATTTCCTCCAGTGGTGATGCTGGGCTGGATGTGAAGCTGAGTCCCCAGGCAACCTAATTATTGCAGCTTCTGATAGCTCACTTTAACCAGATCTGTAATTCCCCACCTGAGTGCTTGCTTGGTCACCTTGGTTTAAGCAACCGGTTCAGAGGATGGGTCTTCTTAAAATAAACGAAGTCACAAATAACCGCTATAGATAGCTTGGGCAGAAAAGGATAAATAGGAGGCATGTAAGTTTTGATGTGATTTGATATTGAGTTTGATTGTGCTCATGGTGGGGGCCAGTGTCCCTTGTGTCATCATTTTCCCTTACACTGCCACTGAGGGCTTGTCAGCCAGATAAGAGTGTCTGAGCCAGCTGCTGTGCCAGCTGGCCCCATGTTGACTTCTTTGGCAGGTTTGTGCTGTGCAACGATGTGGTGCAGAGGTGCTGGGATTCAACATGCCCTGAGCTGTTATGTCCACACTGTGTGTTGCAGCATCGTGTGGAGATATTGGCTTGAGTCCCATCAACGGTGTATTGCAATAGTATTGTTCCACCAGCTCTGAGAACTCCTCCCTACATTTTCTGTGGTAGGTTTGGCCATTGTTACTCACAGATTTCCCATTTTTTTATCATTTCAGCACATTATTCCATTTTAGTTGTGACACAATCAGACAAACTCAAGCCAGCAAATAGCTACTGAGACAATCACTGTCGAAACCCAAGCTCCACACCAGTGCTCAGAAAAGCATAATAGTGTGGTTGGCAAACCAAATACTATTAAGTTTGTTGTGTGGATTAGAGTTTCTCCTGACTGCATCTTTTCTCATTTTCTAGTGTTGCATCCAGACCAGAAAAGCATCTTATGGCATTACCCTCTCTAGCAAGTCGCTGGACCTCATTGCCTCCAAGGATCATGTGGTTTCAGGATTGATACGCTCAGAAGTGGGTTTCTGCTAACTGGAGACATCCCATGTGCTCTCTGGGAAGTCAACCACAATCCTGAGCTGCTGTGTCAGGGGAATTGATAAAGGATTGATTGACCAGCTTTGCCCTGAATAGGGATAACCATTTTCTTCCTAAACTTCCACCCAGTGCTTTGGCAAGCAGAAAGCCTGTACCAGTGCCAAATGTGTAATTACTTCACTAACAGTGATGACATGTATGCCTGTTCTGCATGATCCTATTTTGTCGCTTCTTCTGTTGGCTATGAACAACTCAGATAATAGGAACCTCGTCCCTGCATCTGTCTCTCAGCAAGGAGAGCTTTAACCTAAGCTCTGAGCACATTTTAAAGAGGAAGAGAAAAATACATCACAATAACAAAAAGCAAAAGTACATGAACAGGTACAGACTTGGTAAAAAGCAGAACAGCATGTGCTGTCCCAAGGGCAATAAAGGCCATATTGCTGTACTGGGCTTTGCACATACATGAGAACCATCACAAGGTGGAGGCCACCTTTACTGCAGAAAGCTGCCACTGTCTCAGGACATTCTCAAAATATAAGGATTGTGACACATGGTGTAGTACTCATCAGTCCACAAGGGTCTGGCTTCTGCCACTCTGTTCTGTATTCTATTATCTTGTCTTTTATTCTTCACTAAAAGAAGGTTTAATAAATAGCTAAAATAAATAAAACTTAGCAACAGATTATTCTTTCTTGCTGTCTCACTGAGAGATAATCATGTATGCAATATGTAATTTTATTTTAAGCAGCTTTCATCTATTTCTTTTGTGACCTCAATTTATAAATGTGCATGGAATTAATTCATCATCTCCAGACAGGCTCCTCAGATGAGGACTTCTACCTTTTTTTATATGTTTGAGTATAATGTTATTGCAATTAACAGAACTCTTTCATAATCCATTTCAGCTCACTGCTTTACTCTAATTTCTTCTAAACTCAGGTTTTCTTTACTGCTTGTGCCTGTGTGTATACATGTACTCAGACACACACAAATGCATAACGCATCAAGGTAGCAAAATTATTCATTGTCATGCAGAAAAGGGGTCAGTGTCCTGTGGATGCCATGTGTAAGTTATTTAAAATTCATTTTCTCTTTATCTCCAATGTTTTCTCACCTGCTTTGTTCAGTAGAATACACATTTTTAAATGACCAAGCAGGAAATATATGTCCTTTTTACTGAAACTTTTTTCCCTTCTGTGCAGCAGCAGCTGCCTGCCATGTTATTGTTTTTTGTCGCTAGCAGGCTTTTTGGGTGTGTGCCAAGGGTTTCGTGTGGGGAGCAGGACGATTTACATCTCAATGGTGAATGGCAAGGATGGGCGTGGGTATACCCAGCCACACCAGGTGAGGTAGAACAGCCACTTCCAGCTCACCTGGAGTAATTAATTCAATAAAAAGTTAATTACAACAAAAGGGAAAAACAAACTTCCATATAACAGATGGTAAATTTTTAGTGTGATGAAAACTGAAAGGATTTTCTTTTTAAACACCAGTATGGTGTGCCCTAAGTGGTATACAAAATTCTGTTGGTATATACTCAAGTAATTGCATATGTTGTTTCTGTATACTGGCTCTGCTGTGCTTCTTGTTACATATTTCCTTCTGTTTCAGATATGTGTGAGCTCTGCACAAAACTCTTCACCAACACATAGTATTTCTGGCAGAGTATGTTTGTGGCTTGGTTGGTGGAGGAGTTGCAAGTCTTCCATGTCAATCAGTCACTCCTCTTCCAGAAACTTTGGAACTGTCTGACCTAAATGAGAGTCAGGACATCACCAAATTGCAGGGAGGAGCAGGTGCCTTATGAAAACAGAGGCTGGGTGGCAAAGGAAAGCTTCGTCCACTCCTTTATCCAGAAAGAGCCGTGACGTAAAGTTTAGCCCTTTCCCAAAGCATTTGGCTGACCCAGTGTCTGAGGAGTTGGCTGGCCAGTCATGAGGCGAGTATGCAGCTGGGCAGTTTGCACAGAGGGCAGTCCACATGCATCTCCTGCTTAGCTGACAAAATTGAGTGAAAATACGGAAGAAAAGAAAGAAAAATATGCTGAGATGTGCACAAACCTGCTCCTTACTAGAGATGGGCACACATGTTGATGGTAGGGGTCATAAAAGTTAAGGAGGCAGAGCTGGGCTTTTGGTTGAAATAACACTGAGAAATTGTATTTCATTAATGTCAATGTTTGTAGAATAAACTCTTCCCTGACAAAGAGAAACCTAGTGTACAGAACAGAATTTAATTGTGCTAGAATAATGTTAAAAAACTGAAGTCAAGGTTCCTTGCTGTTTTGCAAGCTAGCAACCTGTTTGTAATGATTACTGGCTCAAACATTCATAAATGAGAGATACATATGAATGCATATGAATTTTGGAAAAATCCTGATTTTTTATAAAATACTGAGCCTCCACATGAGAAAGCTGAGGCACTGACCTCAGTTTCTTCTAAGACAGTTCTTCTGTATCAACTGCTACAACTGATCCACGTATTTAAAGTATTTAAATATGAGATAAAAAACTTACCTGGTCATTACTAGTGCATTTTGCATTTCTTCCCTTTCACTGGGTCCAGTAGGAGGTTAGCTTCTTTTCAAAAACCCTAATGGCATCAGACAAAAATATGTTATTGAACAGGCAGAAGAAGAAAACCTTTGCTGTTCTCAGTGATGGGTGTGATCCTACAGCAGTTTAATGCTTTCTGTGGAGCCAGCACATACAGAGCATTTATCAAAATTGAAGGCTTCCAGCTGGAAGAACTTTATTCACAACACTGCCAAAATTTTCCATCATTTTCAGAACTAGATCCCCAACAGTAGGCTTAGGAAATCCTGGTCCTATTGCTGTCAGTAGGCAAAGTCAGTGCTTTCTATTGCATAAGGGACAAAAAGAAGGGAGGCGATGATTTATTCTACAAGATAGCAATTTCCCCACATGCTCCCACCCCATCTGCAGGTAATTAAAAGTTGCTAGCATAGTTAATCACAGTGATAGTGTAGACAGACTCCAACCACAGACCTGGGTGGCACTGCTGGCAGTGTTGGTGGCACAGCCTAGGTGTGTTTGGCACCCTTCCGGGGATCCTTCTTGCCCTTGCCTTGCTGTGGCTCCAGGCAGCTCTGACACCATGGGGACTCTGCACCAGCTATCAGATGGGATGCTCTGCTGTCTAAGAAACAGCAAATGTGGGGAGATGTTACAGCAAAAACACGTACTGGTTTTGCTGCTAACTACATGCTGAATGATTTTGACATGAGTGTTTTACATGCAAGGAGAAGACCGGTGACACTCTGCCTGCTCGCTCTGGTGCTGATCTTCTGCTCTCCACATAAGATGGCCAACAAGGAAACCTCACACAGTGAGGCTTGATGTGTGCTCTGTAGCAGTCCTACTGCTTGCTACTATCACATACTGAATTTATTGAATGTTGTTTGGTTTTTCAACTGGAACAAATAAATCTGTCAGTATTTAAACCTGAGCTTGTTCTACATGCAGCAGTAAATGTTCCTTAAGCCTTTGTGGTTGATATTGTATTTGGAAGCTCACTTCATAATTATAGGTGGGGCTGTGGGGCTCCTTGTTATTCAGGCTATTCTGGACCTCAACCAAGGTTTTGTAACGAAGGAGACAGCTGTCTCAGGGACCCTTGCTTGCTTGTCTGGTAGACCTACAAGATGTGGGTGCACAGGGCAGGGGGTTGCATGTGGAAGAGATTACTTCATAGTGAAGGCATTTAAGCATTGCCCACACCAGTAGGACTCCTTTTCTGCCCTTACCATCGGGTTCTCACAGTTGTTTTCAGGGAAAATTTCTGATTGTGGTATCCTACTCCTTTTGTCTACCCAAGATGGGAGGTCAGAACAAGATCAAGAGAAATACATCATGTTTGGAGCTGTAAATGGTAGCACTCTGCACTTGAAAAGATCTATGAAAACCAGTAGCATCTCAGATCAGGTACCCAGAATGTGGCTCCACGTAAGATCTCAACCTTTCTGTGTCCCACCTTCTTATTTGTAAAACACAGAAAATCTGTTGCTATCTCAGGAGGTTATCCCTTTAAAAAAACAAAAACAAAACCCAAACCAAACACTGATACCCATAAAGCACAATAATGGTGGAGGCAAAGAAAAGATTGTGAAAAAATTATTTTAAGATCTAAATAGAGTTCCAGCTGCAGAGCTGGGCACCTCACACTGAGTAATAAAGAAAAAGAGTTATTGCAAACTCACCCATTAAATGTGCTCCATCCAGTCTGCTTTGGATAAGGTGAAACTCATAATAATAGACTTTAATTACTCACATTCTGTTGTAACACACACAGTGTGGCTGAATTAGATATGTAGATAAAATCTGAACTTCCAAACTTTTGGATGCTGGATTTTGCAACCCAAGAAATACTATCCTGGCACAGTGAGATGGAGGGAGATAGGGTTGTCTGTGACAAAGGGTAGGCTCTTATAATCACATGCATGATTTCTAGTCCTTCTTTGTTCCCCCTGAAATAGCCATGAGATTATAAGTGGATGAAACAGGGAGAAAAAAGGCCTTTTGGTCATATAAAATACTGCAGAAGGTAAATTATACCAAAACCCTACATTTTAATATGATTTAAAAAATATTTTAGAAACATGCCTAGGAATTCTTGAGTAGTATCATTAGATATTTGATTTGAGATATATTTATTTTCTTATGAAGATTATTTGGGTTACAGGATTACTATGAAGCATTGATCAGAAGCCTCTATTCAACAGGCCACCATTCAGATATTTAGCAGAGGAAAATCCCTGCTCCAAAGGACTTTCAAACTAAATTATACATATTCTGAGTTGGTAGTAAGGCTCAAATGACTGATAGGCCTGTGCTTTGCAGACAATAAGATTATTAACTCAGGGTGTATAGTTATACAGCACAGTGCTGTGCAGCCCTTTTGGGCTATCTTGAATTCTAGAACAATCACATTCAGCCAATATCTTCTGCTTATTGGCAAAACTGAGCAGGAGGCAACAGAGATGGGAAAGGGAAAGGAGCAGAATCAGGATGGAGAAGCCTTGTGAGCCTAGTGAACTGGGTTTGCTGCTTCTGTATCAGCCTGTGGGACATGGGATAGGTTGAAAAGAGTGAAGAAAATACTGCTGGGATGTTGGTCTTGGTGTCCTGGACATCCCATGCATCCTGACTATGTCCTCACTGGTGGTGGCAGCTGCAGCCGTCTGAGTTTCCAGGGACCAGGAAAACAGGCAAAATAGGCACTACTGTGCTGGCTGCAGCAGCCTGCTGCCTTAGGCAGTGTCAGGGTTTGCTGTTGCAGCAGGGCCAGGAGGAGGCAGCCCAAGCAGAGAGCTTTTTGTTCATCCTTGTGCTGAGCTCCCCAGGGAGTCTCTCTAAGGGGCCCTGCAGAGCTGTGCCTTGTGCCACAGCTGGGATAGCAGCACGTCTAGTCCAGCTCCTGTCACCTGTATAGCCCAAAGACCTGCCCACAAAAACATGCCTTGTGGTCCTCTTCTCTCACAAGGGACAGTTCTTGGTTGAGTTTTCCCTACAGTGTGGATTTTGTAAACTGAAGTTGCCTCCCATGGCCCTAACTGAGGTTTATGGTCCCTTGTTTCTGTTTTGTTTTTATTAAGCTGCTTTACTCGGAAATTTTATCAGTGTTCATGAAACTTTAACTGTAATGCATTTGTTTCTGCTTAAATGCTTTTTTGCAAAATGCTATTTTGTTTCTGCTGCTTGAAATTATATTTAACAGTATCCAAGCTAAATTTATGCACGCACATTTAAAGAAGGAGCCTAGATATAATGCATTTTTAACCATGTGAAATATATTAGTAATGGTACTTACAGAAAGAAAAGAAAAACTATTTTGGCTTGCATTAGTTCCATCTTTGCAGTATGCAGATAAGTACCATACCTTTGACAGTGTAGCTATATTAGGTTTGCCTCAAAGCTGGCAGTCAGCAAGCCTTGTGCACAGCAGCCTTAACAGGTGTCTCGTGTGAGGGGTGCTGTGGTGGCAGGAGCTCCACACACTGTGCACTGTGTTGTCTCCCACAACTCAAAATGGTCCACATGAAAGTAGGAGAGACAGAGCTCAATAAACCTCACCCTGACTGAACACTTGAGGAGTGGGGTATTCTTAAAATTAGCAGAAATCACAAGGGAAGAGGGGAATATTAAAATACAGCCTTGACCTTGCCCTGTTCCCCCTTCCTCCAGAATCAGTCAAGGAAAGGAGAGGTGTCCTTACTTGTTCTTTTTGGTTTTTTTTTTTTTTTCCTCCTTAACATGTGTTTTCTGTGTTAGAATGAAAGCAGCTAAGGCAGAAATCCATCTAAAGGTGGCTGAAAAGAAGGTTAAGGAAACAAAGACTTCTTACACTGTCATAACCCTAACGGTAATGAGAAAGGATGTGGTAACATCTCAAACAGAAGACTATTATTAAGTGAAAACCAACCATCAATCAGATGTGGGGCTTGCAGGATTCTTTACTTAGCTAAAAATGAGTAAGCTGTTCTTTTTAGTTTTTCCAACTGCATTGAAACAGTTTGGTAGCACAGACAGAAAAATGAAGCATTGTTCTGGCAAAACGGATGATGCTTTGCACGGCACTTGACTGCTGGTGTTCAGGATGCCTGGCTGCCAGGCTGGGAAGGATCCAGCCAAGCAGGGACCTTTCCAGCTGCTGTATCCCTGGATCTCGGCACGTGCAACCCCTCCTGCACTCAGCTGGTTTTGCTGTTCAGGAGAGACTGGGGAAGGGTGGAGTGACAGCAGAAGGTTTTGGGGGTTGTGGGTGAAGTTTGGGACTGTTCCCTGCTTCTCTGGAAGCCTCAAGGACATTTCCCTAGGCCTGGCTGAAGCCTGAGCTCTCTGCTCACACAGCCTCCAACATCCAAAGGTGCTTTGTGTTTTCCTGTGTCCAGTTACTGACAGATCACACTTCATTCACTGATAGAAATGCCCTCCTGGCAGAACCTTCCCACCTAACCCCACTGGGAAGTTAGGAATTACACATTTTGCTAGGGAAAACCCCTCAGGGCCAGCCCGGTAGCTGTCTGTGGAACAGGTACAGGATGTGGTCCTGTGAGCAGGGTCAGCACCGGAGAGCAGTTCTTCCCCAGCCTGGGAGGTTGTCTTTGGCCCAAGGGTCCCCAGGAATATTTCTGTGGAATGGCACATGCCCAGCAGGAGGGAGTCAAGTCCCCTTGCTCTCCTGTGCCTACCAGCACTGCCACTGGGCTGCTGGCTCGGACTTCCAGCATCAGGGTGTGCGAGCTTGCGTTCCCTCAGGCAGCAGGAGGAAAGGGAACAAGCTCTCCTGCATCCTGGAGGAGTGTTTTAGGAACTGCATGAATGCAGAAAGCTTTCAAGATGGCAGCTGCATGCCACAAAAAGGAAAACTTGAATCCTGTGCTCAGAAAGGATGAAGTGTGAGATGTGTGTGGTCAGCAGGAAGAGCCACGTGCTGGGAGATGGAAGCCAGAGGAGAGGGGACACTGCTGTGGAGACCCAGAGGAACAGGAAATATTTAAATCCCCCCTCTGTTCCCAGACCTTTTGCTAGGCAGTTTCTTAAGTGCAGATATCTTCCCTTCCAGGGGGTCCCATTTCCAGTGCCATTCTGGGGCACCTGAAATAAGGGAAGAGGTGGAAGGATGGTTGGCACTCTCTAATTGGAAGCATTGCACTTAGGTCTGAATGCCACATGGGTAGACACCTGCTAGACACCTGAACCTGCATCAGGAAACTCTCCTGGGCACTCCCAAGCACCTCACAGGCAACCCAGTGAATTATGAGGACTAGACTTGTTCCTGGGTTCAGTCTTTCACACATGAATAGCTGATAGACCACTCCTTTGTGCATCTTGGCTCTCTTTTTCCTCTCCTTTTTTATTTTTTTCTTAAGTTATTTCAGTTCGCAGTTTATACAACGTGGTGTGTGTCTTTATCCCAGGGCAGATCTTAGTAGAATAAGTACAATTAAGTTGTGAGGCACACGAGTCCTGGGGAAAGAGGAGGCAGAATGCTTGGATACTGCAGACAGAGCCACACATTTCTGGCTTTTTCTCTGAGAAAATACTCCTTCCACTTATCATCAGACAATATAGTTCACCAAGCAGATACTTTCCCCATGAGAAAATGTACAGCTATAAAAATAGCTGTCAAAAATACAAAGTCCAGGTTGAGGCAAAACACTTGCCAGTGTCAGGCAGGAGCAACTTCGCATGCCTGTGTAGATTGAGCTGGGATCCAGACCTTGCTATGAAATATTTCTTGTATGGGAGTGCATTTTTGAAATCCACTGAGTCCATTTCATCACTGTTTCAAAGAGAAGAAGACGGATTCCAGCATATTTTATCAATAAAAGATCATATGTACTCAGCAGTGTGGTTTTGTTTTTTTTTTTTTTTATTGCTTTACATCATCTCTGGGGAAAGTATTTACCTCAAGAACTATTTTGCCAGATGATGAGTAGTACTTGTACTTCTTTTCATTGTGTCCAAGCCATAACTTTGCCTCATTTGCATCTACTGACTAAATGGTTTAATTAATTTTGTGTTGTGCTTACTGACTAGTTTTAATTAGCAGTTAAATCAGTTCAGTTAACGAAAAAATGTAGGTGTTTACATGAATGCAAATCATGATGGGTTCTCAGGGCTTGATTGGAAAAACAGTTCCACACCATTGGTGATGAATTCCTGCAGGCTTTGTACAGGAACTTCACATTCCTTCTCCAACAACAACAAAGAGTAGGGCTTTATGATTCATTAACTGGCCCAGGCTTTCTTTTTCTCTCTCCTTCCTTGCTGGTGTGGAGAATGAGGAATCAAGGCAGGTCAACTGGGGTTTCAATGCATCGTTCTTAAGGGCATGCAGTCAATACTTGTGCAAGAAAGGACAGGAGTGTCTTAGGGTTAGTCTGTGCAACTGTGTCTCCCTCCAGTGTCCAGTTCCAGCCATTATGGCTTCTGGCACTATTTTTAACCACTTATTTTCTCTTGGCTGGGTGTTGACTTACATCTAGCCAGAGTGAGAGTTGTGAAAAATGGATTTTCTGGCAAGCAACTTCTGTATTCTGCCGTCAGCTAGACTCTGGTAATACAAGCACAGTGCTATGAACATGCTATAAGGTCTTATTTCCATTATCATCGGTCTTATGGACGCATAAAGGAATTTCTCTTGGAGAACCTTCTGGGGATGTTGAAACAAGCACCAATGGGTACTTTATCAACTTATTTTGAATTAGAGGTGCAGAACAATTCAGGATCAGTATGACTGTACTCCACACCAAACTCACACATAATTTGAAAGAAAATCTCCTGATTGTTGGTGTAACAGCTATGATTTGCCGGTACTTAAATACCTTTGTTTGCCCTGTCTCCTGTCTGTCATTAAGTTGAGCTCTTCCCCATAGGGTGTAATAAAGTCTGTGCTGCATCAACTCTTAAAGGCAAGATACACAATAGATGAGGATAAATTTGTCCTGAGACTACAGTTACCTTACTCAGCTTTCCCAATAACCTTACCCAAAAGGGAAGATCAGAGACAAGAAGATAATGAGTGAGATCATCAAGAAATGACTTCATAAATCCAGGCCTTTCATTTGGAGGAAGCTGGCAACCTGCCCCCTTAGAAGAAGGTGTTATTTCACTAGTAACTGTAGATCAAAGTCATCAGGGATAATTATTCGAGGAGTTAAGTAGGCAATCAGTTTGGGAAACAAAAAAGAAAACTGAAAAACCTCAGTCCTTGGAGCCTGAAGAAAAATTACCTGGAATGCATGCTGTCTATAGTTTTGTTCTAAAATTAAATTTAATTTCATAAATGTAGTTTCATAAGCTACTTATCAGATGTCTTGTTGAAGGACCCTGTGCCAAACTCATGTGACACAACCCTCTTCCCAAGCCTCAAAAAGGCTTTCTTGTTTTTCCCTGTGCTTTACCTATCCCACAGAAATAGAGCCTGGTCCCATCCTCATTCATGGGCACTCTGCCTGTAAATCCCAAAACAAGATCAAACTTCTTTTATTAGCAATTCCAGTCTCCAGTGACGCCCATCTGACACTGTTTAGTGGTGCTTACACCCACCATGAAGAGAAAATGAGATCACAGAAAGCAAACCTGCTTCTCTGCAATTTTAAGAAAACATGTCTTGCTCGTCCCATAAATTTGACAATACAGTTGAGTTTGGGATGAAGGTGAGTGCTCCACCTGCCAGTGGGCTCTCCTTCTGGTATGTCCTCCCATGGTAACTTCTTCCTCTAATGCCATCCTGCTCTGTGTCCCCCCACATCAGGCATTTACATTGATCAACAGGAGGCAGCAATGCCTACCCAGTGCAGAGCACAGTGCTCTCACAGCCCTCTTCACAATGGTCTTGAAACGTCAGGAGTGTTGAGCCATTAAAAAACCAAATTCATCTCTCAGCCAAAAATTACAGACCAGGACTTAGGGGATCTAATTCTGGTCTTTGTTGGTTTCAGTAGTGTGAGAGAAGAAATATCATCCACTGACTCTTGGCCTTTTACTGATTTTCTATTTTTTTAATCTAATTATTGATTCAGAAGTCATGTGGATATATGAGGGAAGTGTTGTTTCTTTATCTCCCCAGAATATAAATGGATGCTTTCTGGAGCTGCTTCTTTTTAAATTTGTGATTTCACACAAAGATTTGCGAAGACTCTTGTACAGTTGAATCTCTGATCAGAAATGTATCACCTGGTACTTGGATTCTTTTGGTGTTACAAAGCAAACTTGTTGTCTAGAATAGATCACATGAGGGCACTGCATAGCATCATTTACAACCATGCAGGAAGTTGAGAAGAAAGGCTCAATCAACTTCCAAAGCTAGAAGAGCTTAATAAGCCAGCCTTTCATTAAGTGAATTCCTAAATGTTGAGCAAATTCTTTCAGATGTAGGCAGCTAATGGTTCAGGATGCATGTGATGCACTTGTCATTACACAGTCACTGATAAAAATCCTTGAAGCTACTTTTTCCCAAGAAAGTTCACATGAGTAGAAGGGAGGAAAAAAAAGAGACTTTTCTTCAGTGGTTTCTTTCATGTCACAAGAAGGAGGGTCATGTGTTTTAGTTTAACTGATACATTCCAATAAAATGATTTTCAAAGGGACAGGACAAATAATGACCATGTTACACATGCAGGTTGGTGCACATCAGATGGAGATACTTTTCCCATATACCATATACTCGTTATTTTGCAAACTGGTTATAATTAATTTCAAATGTCTTTTTTTGTCTAATTTTATCTAATAAATTAATATAATGACCCAGTGAAGTCTTTATGGATGCTAAAATTTGGATGTATTATTTTAGTCTCCATTTTCATTAAAAATCGAAATTGCATTCCATCCTCACACACATTTCCTATTAAATGATAATAATAATAATAATAAAAAAAAGATACCCAAAAAACAAGTCTTCTAATCTAGGCCATGCTATTTTTTGTAAATCTGGATGCTGAGATATGAGCTAGAAGAGACTTGTAACTCTTGTATTTTATGGATGACATTTAAACTTGCTTACATACTTATTCACAAATGATTCCCTATAACGCCTATACTTTTGTTCCTGACAGAAAAATATACTGGTGCATTAAACAAGTGTACTTTAGACTTGACATTTGCATAGGCTGAAAAAGTTTTCTTCTTTTACAGTCTCTTAAAATGAGGTCCTCCTTGTTGTCTTGTCACTAGAGATTTTCATTAGTGTCCTGACACTTTGTCTCTCAAGTTATTGCATTTATCACTTTCCTTGTCTTTTGAAAGGTGATATGACGTCTTTGCCCCTCAACAGTGTAACAAAATGATAAACTAAGCATTCAACTGGCCTTTGTATGCAAGAGAATAGGGGAGGAGGAGGATGAGGGAAGAAGGATGCAAAAATATCCACCCCAAAACAACAGCAGCAAAAAAGAGTTTTCCATTCCTCTGCTAATTACCAGACAGAGCAGAGAAGCTTAATAGTCCAGCAATGGGTAGAAGGAGCTTCACAGCATCACAGGAAACAGTATGCAATTAGTCAGGGTCAGGATACCCAAGATCAGATTTGCTTAAGGCTAAAGAGAGACAGAGCAAGGCTATGGCAGTGTCACAATCTGCAGCCCGGTTGTCTCCCTGAGGCAGGATGCCTTTTACTTCAATTTCTAATTAAACAACCAGGCAACCAAGCGTGTCCACTCCTGGCTTACTTGTGTATAGCTTGTTTTGCATTCAAAGACCTGGATTGTTTGGGAGGGTATTTACTAAAGCAGAGGATTAAATTACAATCATATTATTAAAAGTGGTGAATACAACAAATATTTGCCAATACAATGAAAAATCCTGAATTGATCTCCTAAAAAAAAATAAACCAACAAAAAACAAACCAACATTTTAATTTCATTTTAGAATGATTCTAAGTTCCTCGAGAGTATGATAATGCAGACTTTCCCCTCTGGTGCAATATCAGCCCAAGGGTCTCTGACTGCGGTCGGTAAGAGGAGCCTGGGGAGAGAGGGTGTCAGCAGGGCAAACACAGAGTGATGCTGCTTCTGGAAAGGCCTTCCATGCCTGAAAACCTGACCTCCCTGAGCTGGGTGTTGTATTTCTCTCTTTGTGTTTGAGATGTCCCAATGGACCTTTCCTTCATGAGTGTGTCTAAGGATGTTTTGAACCCATTTATACGTTTGACATCCCAAGCAGCCCATTGATAAAAGTTCGTCTCTTGAGAACAAGCACTTTCATTTGCTCTAAACCTTATTCCTGTTGCCACCAGTTGTGGTCCTACGTTATGGAAAATAATATGCACACACATATATACACACAAGTTAAAAGGAAAATAACGTCTGATAATCTTCTTCATGACAATCATGGTTTTATGACCTTTAACATTTTAGGTGTCTCTTTCACATGTCCCAGATTATTCAGTCTCCACTCATAAGGAAACAATGTCATGGGTCCGATCATCTGTGCTGCTGTTGTCCCTACTGTTGCAGCTCTCCCACGTACTTCCTGAGATGTTGGTTATCCAGAAGCAGATGCACCATCGGACACATCAGCACTGTAACATACAGTGGCATATGTTTTTCCCATATGCGTTGTTTTAGACTTATCACCGAAGCACTCCATCTGCCATTTTTTTTACCCAGGCACCCAATGCCATGATATCCTTCTGCAGCTGTTCACAGTCAGTTTGATGACCACAGATCACTTTGTATCAACCCCAGCCTTAGTCACCTCATTGTTGACCCTGTTTTCCAAATCGTCCACCAGTAGGTTGAACAACAGATGTTGCAGAATAGGTTCAGTGGAATCCCAGTGTGTCCCACTCCTGCTTGTCCCACATGATGTATTCATACTACTGAAATCAAATACATTTTGTTTATCAATAGAGCAAAATTAAACAAGTCACTGTAGATTATGTGAATTCCTCAACATTGCTATAATGGTCTAATTTTCAAGTTGCTAGCCTTTGAACTATTCTGCTGTTAAGCTATTGAGCAACATTTCTGGTGGCCAGTTCCTTCCATGTCAAAACTCAGAGTGCTCATTTATTCTCACAGAAGAAAATCAGAATCAGAAGACTTAGGGCTTCAGATTAATTCAGGGCAAATTCCACCTACATGTGACAACATGAAAAACTGAATAAAAATTAGTTGTTATGGAGAAGGAGGTGATGGAAGTATTGGAAAAAAACTAATTAAAAGACTTTACCATTTTACATTTAAGGAAATAACAATATTTGGGAGCATCCTATTACTTCAGACGAAAAATACTAGGTTATTTGGGTATTTCCTGTTTGTGGCACAGATACTCAAGTGTACTGCCCTTCTATTAGATCTATAGATCTTGAATAGGTGGAAAGGCAAACCTGGATTTCCTGAATGCAAGCAGAGGAGACAAAATCTCTTTAGGTCATAGTCACTGCAGTGTCTAAGCCTTTGGGCTGGCTTGTGCTTCTGTTCACCCTGATACATTGCTCTGGTGTTTAGAATATATTTGGTTATCTGCTAATATTTTCCTCTGTACAAGAACAGTGATCATCTTCCTAATGGGCAGCATAATAATTTAAGCATACTTATATTTGTACTAAAAGACCACAGTCTCAAAGTATAATCTAAAAGATGGTTATGTGACAGATTAACCCTGACAGGATTTAGGAAAATGTCACATATCAGACATACAGACCAACAGTATGTAATGGGACTGCTGCCTCTGGCAGCTTAGTTCTAGCAGATTTCTAATCACATGAATTTCAGGATGATAAGAGGCTTGCACAAATTATTTATAGCTTTTGAGGGCTTCTCTAGATTTGAATGAAAGGCACAGTTACTTGTATTCCTTATTTGAGGAAGTTTTTGTACCAGAAATCCTAAAATTGGCTGTGTTTCCCGTTTAATCTTTGGAGATTACAAGGCAGATGTAACAGAACTGCTTCCGATGCAAGGTTTTCACAGATTTATCAATTTAGGTGACACTGTGTCTTTGCTCTTCGTCCCAGCCCCTGCCCCTTTTCCTGTTTGTACACAGTTTGGTGACTACATTTAACCAACCAGCTTGTTTGTACTCCTCATGTTTATTATTCTTGCTTCAATATAATATTGGCAGAAAATATGGTTCTTGGGACACACTGGAATTTTGGTTGCCTTCCCTCTGAGATATTGCTAGGAAACACGAATATATGAGAAAAACTTTCCCGCTTGAAATCAATGCTCGATGCTGGTGTTTCTTCTAATTTTCTTTGCTTTGTCTCTTGGCATCAAACACTCACTAGACACCTTAAAAAGGGGAGCGGTGAAGAAATCCCTTCCTACCTCACCTCCTAAAGACAATGGTACAACTCAACAGCTCCTTGCCCTGCCAACATTGTGAACGCTTTCAAAACCCTGCCAGGAGAGTGCTAACTTAGGTCTTGGCCTGTGAGCAATCTCTTTGCCCAAACTTGCTAGTGAGCTGAATGACTTAACTCAGCTCTCAAAGAAAAAGATACAAGCCGTTGTTGGAGGCCATAGTATGATTATTTGTTGGAAAACCTTTAGCCTGGATTCCTTCCATTTTGTGTCTTTCTGATCTGTTGTAGGTAGGCTTGATCTCGTCCTTGTAGAAAACAGAGGCCAAGCCCTTCTGCAGTGCTTGCTGGCATGTGTTGCTTGAGTTAGTGAAAAAAATATCTGCAATTTGCTCAGAACACAGGATCCACCAGCTAAAACTACTTGTTGACCATGGTCACTATCACACTTCTGAGAGTTACTGCTAGCAGAGGCTTCAGAAACAGAGAATGTTTCTATTAGAATGTATCTATGTGAACAAGATAATGCATCTGGCCAAATGGGAAGTAGCACCCAATAGGGAAGGAAATTTATTTTCTAGCTTTTCTTTTGATCTATGTGTGCCTTGAAACAGAGAATGTATTTGTCTTGTGCTTAGGAATAGTTAACATCTATGGTTTTTATGGAGGAGCTCGATATATTTTCTTGGAAGATAAAAGTTGTCAGATGATCAGAACAAGAAACAACTCCATTATGGAGCACAATACATGGAGAGATCTTTAAAGTTACTGATAATTATTCCATGGGGGGGGGAAAGTATTTTGAATTTTAAAAAGAATACAGTTGTTGTTTTCTAATGGGAAAAAAATCAAAGACGTTTTCATTTTGTCACTGTAGGTTGTGATCAGGAGTTGAGTTTCATCATATGTTGCCATGTGCTGTTTCAGGGCCACATCCATAAGTTCCAGGGGAGCATGTGATTACCTCTATTGACCTGCATGTCACAGTGCATGAATGGCTGCTCTGTTTGCCGTGCGTCTTCAGATCAGGCTTGGATGCATTGCCTAATTGACTGTCTGCTTGTACCCTTCTCTTTGGGCCTGCTGTACTTGTAGTCTCTCTCCCCCACCAATCCATACCCTTTCCTCAGATCTTTGTTTAGAAGGCAATGAATACGAAGCTGCTCTTTGTCTCATTAACCAAACTGTCTGAGTTTCTTGGCTGGCTTCTTGTTATGTGACAGTTTTGATTAGACCATAGGCATTTGGGGCTATAAATACACTCAGTCCTCTGTGGGGCAAATGGGCAACATTTTTTGGTGGCAGTTAAATTCTTGTGTCCAAGGAACTGGGACTGGCTTTTTGCTTAATTGAACTAACTTTGAAAATGCATGACCCTTGTTTTAATCAGAGAATAGTTTTTTCATGCTCAAAAGTACAGAATTCAATGTCTTCATCACTAGTTTTTCAGTCTCAATAGGGCAGGACCACTTGGAAGGGTACAGGATATAATTAATCCTTCGTGTTCAGACCTCTCTTGCTGAATCTGCTTCTCTGGTATTTTTCTCTGAGATGTCACAGCCGGTCTGGCTGCTACAGTTTGTCCACCTTGTCCTTTACAAAGGCCTGTGAAGAGAAGGCATGTGGTAACAAATTTCAACCCCATTATAGACCTGGGTTTGATCGGAGAAAATTACCTGGGGCAGAGAGGTTCTTCATCTTTTGTTGGGCATAAAGTCACAATTTCAGTGGCCAAACATGTCTTTAGGGTTGGAAAAATAATAGAGAATATGACAGCATTTTTTATACCTTTTTACTTAACTAGTAAAATTAAACACCCCTTTACTCATGGTTTTATACATAAATAAAAATTTATAGAAGGATTATACATTTTATTTGGTCAACATTTCCTAAAATATTGCACTCGTTTATGCCATTCTAAATAGAAATTATATATAAACTACCCTTCTATATATAGATAGATATGTTACTCATGCTCTTAGGCTTTGTGACTACAAAAATGTTGCTACCCATATGTAATGGAACACCAGGATACATCTTCTGACAAATCAAAGGCAGTAGACCCATACAACTGAAGGAGTGGCACTGCTCTGTTTGTGAAGAGGAGACTTGAACAGATGTTCAGGGAGATTTGCTCTGTGTAGGAGTCTCCATTTACACGACAAGCATAGGCACATGCTATGCCAACATTCCCAATGGTCTCTCCACCTGAGAGCACAAGGGAGAGGGTCTTCCCTGGGAAGAAAGGCACTACACCCAAAGTTATTTTGTAGTTCAAGTTGTTTGTAGGCATAATTGAGAAACTCATAATGGATAACACAGCCCAATTTTGGCATTTTTTTCTTAAACAAATTATGTATCTGAAATTGTTGTCAGTACTCTGCCAGCTCTGTGTAGAGTTCTTCCTACTGTATCAACAGGAAGAACACAGTAAGACATTGCAATACAACTCAGCATGCAGAAACATGTTTAATGAGTCCAATTCACCCACACAGACAAGGTGCCTCCCTTCTCTAAAAAAAACCTAGCCAATACCTCCGACAACAACAATAAAAACTAGTTAAAAAATAAAAGGAGAACAGAGGAACCTATATTAGGCAGAAAGTTAGGCTTTTTAAAAATTATTATTTCCCTTTGACTCAAGAACTTAAAAATGAGGAAACTCTTCCAGAACACCAACATTTGAAGCAGACCTGATTCTCCTCTTGCCCTTTTTACACTGGGAGGATGTATGTACACCCTTTTTGAGGGAAGATTGTGTCCTCTTTGCCACTACAATATTGTAAACATTTGTACAACAAAAACAATTAAAGAGCAAGGCTTACTCATGCTAAACTCCTGGATCCTATGAAGTTTGTGACAAAGTTGCAACCAATGCTGAAAATCTCAGGATTTTGTCAAGTTTTTACTCAAACAGAATCATCATTGAAACTCAAGATTGTCAGAGGATAGACTTAGCATGAATCAGATGTTGTTCCTGGTCTAGAAAGGTTGCTACCCCAAGTGTGTAGTTTTCTGTAGCTCTCCTGTGACTATTTTGCACATATGGATGAAATATAACTTAGAATACACACATCTGTGCATTTCTTACTTACCTATGAACCCTGAGGGTCAAGCATTAAGTACCATACAAACTATAGCTATAAATAGAATGGAAAGTGTCCTTAAGAGAATGCTCTTTTTTTTTCACTCCCTTATTCCCAGCTGAGTGATTCTAGGATTTGTGGTTTGGTTTTTGTTGGCGCTTTGTTTTTTAATTTGTTTTTGTTTTTTTCTTTTTCCCTGAATAGCTGATGGCTTTCTTGACTGGAGTGGAAGGGAACAGCCATTTCACTCCTTCGCCCTTGTTCTGTGCTGTGTTCCACTCGGTTTGCTCACACTGAGTTCACTGAAATGGTATGGACATTTCAGCACCCAGCCTCCATTTACAGGGAGACTTCTCCATGGATCAGCTCCAACATAACATGACAGAGAGTTCAGATCATAAGCACACATCTGTTTTCCTGTGATATCCCCCACCCCCATCCCTCAGCTTTCTCTGTTCATAAAAGCAGGGTTTATGAATTTGCCTTTAAAAATATGGTCTGCTTTTCCAATGCACCAGTTCTACTTTCTGATTAGTATAGAAAATGTGCTGTGACAGTGCAATATGTACTCAAGGTTATTCTTACTGGTAGTAAAAAGCAGATTATCTCTGAAAACATATGGAGTCCTGCACATATGCACATCTCCTGCCAAACTAAAGGAAGCAAGTGGAAACAAATGCAAGCAAACTTCAGGAAGAGTAGATACAAATTGTTTCTAAATCATGAACAGCAAAAAAGACTACTGTTAGTCTAAACCAGAAAGAAGTCGGAAGGAAAGACAAGACAAAAGATATTTTAGCACAATATGTGTCATCTTATAGGTGGTGATGCCTTTTCCTGGTCTTAGAAAATTGAGAGCCAGACACTTCTAAGGGAGAAGGTGTTTTAATAAGGATCCTTACTGGTGCACCACTTGGCCAAGGTGCATTTTGGTGCATTCCACCTTGGCCAAAAGGTGCACCACAACGTTCTTTATTAAAATACCCAGGTAAAAACTCTTATCCTTTAAAAATGTCTGGCTCTCAATTTTTGAAGACCAGGAAGAGGCCTCAGTGGTATCCTGTCTCAATTACAACTCCATCATATGCTGAGAGATTCCAGAATGTGCGTCATAGAGGAGCCCATCTCACACCCAGTAACAAAATGATGAATGAGGAAAATGGGAAAAAAGCGAAAGAGCTAAACTTCATTCAGGGAATACATGTACAGTTTGAAACTCCAACCTAGTCAACAGAGTAAGGTAGGAAACCAATCATGGATTTAAATAAATAAATAAATAAATAAATATATATATATATATATTATTTTTTTTTAACCTTGTAATATAATTTTGGTTTTACTGACACCAAGGGGGAGGAAGAGGTCTTATGTGTGATGGCATTGCACAGACATACCATGGCTCTTTCTAGATTTTTTCTGGGATGAATGTCATTTGGGTCCTTTTTGGTTTAGAAGATGAGATGACAAACTATCTCAGGACAGTGGAGAAGAGCTGTCAGTTACACTGGAAATTCAGTGGTATTGAGAATCATAAGAGAGAAGATAAAAATAGTGGTGCCAAGAGTCTGGGGGAACCCCCACAAAAAGAAAGAGTAATTTGGTGAATCAACTCTTTCCTTTCAGCAAAAATATCAGAGAACTCTCTTTAGGAGTACTCTCTACAAGGCTCACGATCATGCTGCAGCTGGATTGCTACCAAGTAAATATAAAAAACCACCTGAATGCAAGAGGTACTTCCTGAAGTGAGAGTCTGAGTCTCTCCTGATGCTTTTAACACTTTTACAACTTGCAGATGAATATGACACCAGCATTGTTTTTATTTTCTTTGATATCCTCACTGCTTTAGGTCACTGCTAGCAAGTTGGAGTGGACTCGGAGTTATTTGCAAAGCTGAGCCAGAATTTATCTAATGGCTGCAGGACAGGTAATTTCTGTCACTGCAACAGATGGGAGCTAGTATACCAGTACCTGTACCTGATGTTCCTACAGATTTTTCATGTAAACCTAGCATGAAGACAATTGCTGTGTTCTCTCCAATGGACTCTGAGTCAGGATAGGCCCTTTTGTGTCTGAACACCCTCTGCAAGAGGACACGAGTTTCCAGGAAAGACACCAGAGCCCCAGAGTGCTAGGGCTATAACTTTTATGTCTGTGGAGGTTTTGTAACCAAACTTGAGGGAACCCTTGCTAAACTCTCAAGACAGTGGCCCCAAGGCCAAGCTGCCCTACTGAGCAGCTTGAAACAAAGCCAACATTTCTCTTCTATGCACTGGGACATGGGGACATGTCCATTAAAGTGTGTGTGGTGCTCTGCTTCTGAGACATGGAGAACAACAGAGAAGTTAATAAATAAACACAATTAAACAAATCAGGTCTTTCATGAATGCATTGTCTTCTCTCTTTGCTCAAATTCTTTACATTCCAAAATCATATTGGAAAATGTGAGGCAAATGCACAATAAATGCTGTGAGCTGCTTTTTGGGCCATGTTGTTTCCATTTCTATGGCTATTTGAAAAGTGCATGAATGCAAAGCACTTTTAAATACTCTAAAAAATTAATACAGAAGAAACAATAGAAACACATCTATTCTTGTTTTATTCAATGTCAGTGTTGCTGAGTTTTGCCTGACCAGATGTTACAGAGTTTCAAATCTGTTCAACCATAGCTGTTAACAAAATGTCCTTCCTTCACCAAAATGAAAAAAAGTATACATGTTCATTTTAGAAGATGTCTTTGGGTTTTTTAATATAAATGAAACAAAGATGCAATTTATCCCTTACTAGTGCTAGTACTCGTGATTTCTGAGAGCACTGATCACAAGGCTTTGGGTGTGTTGTGCTCTTTACACACTATTTGCACAATTATTTCACCATTCTGAATGCTCAGTTTTAACTCAGTGATAATGGTCCTGATAGGGGCTGGAAAAGCTTAAACCTTTCCTCTCTGTGTGGTAGTTTCCCTTCTCTTTCTTTTCCCAGACAGAACTGACAAGCAGGCATTGTCCCTCCAGTGAGCTCTGCAGTATTACTTTGACCTAACCCATCAATCTGCCTCAATTGGATAATGATCTGTAATCACTTTCTTTCAGGGGAGTCTATAAATTTGCCAAGGCCCCATTCTTCTCTGAAGGCCTCCTTATGTTCACTCCCGTTTGTGCAAATGCTCTCTCTTTTACAGCACTAAATAGCCATGCACATGGCCCTTTCTGTTCAGAGGCACCAGGCTGCTCGCTGTTGATTTTCCATGGCTCTGCTCTCTAAAAGGAGGTAAAGCTCTGCATGCCAGGACTCGGCAGGGTGCAGGACGAAGGCACACCACTTCAAGAGCAGCCGCTTTTCTCATTAGGACTGACCCATCATTAGGCTGCTTTATGCTGGCCCTTGTAATCGATGAGAGGACTGTGTAGTGTGAAAAAGCTAATAAAGATGAGCATGAGGTGGTAGAGAAGGGGGTGGGGGAGTAAAGACGCTAACCCCTGTTAACCGAGAAGCCCTCCTTCCCCAAAGCTTTGCCACATGAGTGAGGGGCAAAGCTCAGGATAGCTGGCAGGGTGCAGACTTCTCTCAGTCATTTCTTTGATTGTCTTGCACTTAATTCCCTGAGCATCCTTGTTCTGTCCTCTTTATTGGACCTAAGAATTAGAACAAGCATGAAAGAAAGCTCATATTCTCCTTCCTCAGCCTCCTTCCTTCTGCTGATTAAAGAAGATCAAAGGCTGAAGAACATCTAACTGAACTTGAGTGCAACATAAGAGAAAGCCCACATATGTGCAAGGAGCACTGCAGGATTTTTTCACATACTGTTGTGAGACTTTCTGAGATTCTGAGAACATCATGGAAAAGGTCAGAGAAGATGAAAGATACTAAAGTTGCTAATATGTCTTGGGGAAGTATATTCTTGCTCTGTGACATGTTGAATACAGTCTGCAGAGAACAGAGGGAACAAGAAAATAAGTAATCTCAAAAAAAAAAAGTGCAGTGTGGAGGCAGCACTGGTCATGGGAGGGGGCAAAGATGATAATTCCCTGCCTATACTGCAGAGATAGCAACGCATCTCTAGAAGTGCTGTGCATATGGACATCACACCAGAAACAAGCAGCAGGAATCTGCAGCCATGAGAATGAGCCTTAGTGAAATGAAAGGATCCTCTTGTTTGGGGGAGGAGGAACTGTGCCTGTAACACTGTGTGCACTGGTGAGAAAATGTGCAGAGTGAGGTCACAAGTGTGGTGTCAGATGTTGTACAAATCTGGGAGAGCTCAGGGAGGGACAGTTTCTCCCTGCAGAATAGGTGGTCTGCAGAGCCCAGAGCACTCCTCAGAGCAATGTTTTGCCTTCACACATGCTCTGTTTTGTTTGGTGTGCCTCATGGACAGGAAACACAGTCCACACTTCATCTTCTCTGCACTGTGTGCCTCCTTCCCTAGTTCTCCCAAGGGCAAAGGAGCAGAGAAAGGGCAATGTGTGTTACTCATCTCCACAGCCTGAAAGTGCATTTGTGGCTGGCTTTTGTGTGAGAAATGGTACATGGAGTTAACCACCTGCACTCTCCTTCATCCACATCTCCTTCACTCTCCTTTTTACCTGTAGCTCAAGTTGCTAAGCCCTTGAAGAAGAGCTTAGAAGTTTCCAATACTAAGTTTAGGTTTTCTTTTCTTCGATATATGCAAAATTAAATGGACAAGATCTTAAGCTTGTAAATGAATGTTTTCATATTAAGTAAGTTCCATCCATAGTCTCATCTTCGTTGTGACTACAGAAAGTCTCAGAAAGGCTCAGAACTAAAATGAGTTGGTAAAGTTGCTCATGTGTCTAATTAGCACATTGTTGATATTAGTGAATTCCACTTCTATTTTCTGTTTATGGGCATCATTCTTGTTGAGAGAGCTGAAGCCTCTCTGTTCCACTAAACACCTTCATCCCAGCCATCATGCCCTGTTTGGTCCTTTACTCCAGCTGAGTGCTACAAATATAGTCTGTGCCAATGCCAGAATATTGGAATTACTTTGAATAGACTGTGTCCAAGTGGAGAAATATCAACCGAGTTGAGAAATGTATGGGATTTGTGGGTTTTGTTTGCTGAGGCTTTTTTTTTTGTCTTTCATTCTTTGAAAGGAGCAAATTCTAAGAGGATTGCATAACAGAAGTACCCACTTCAAAACAAAAGCTGCTTGGCGCAGTATCTTCTGCTAACATTCTGCCTCAGCTGTGCCATTCAATGCATTTCACAAGGGATTTTGTGTTGCTGTCAAAGAGAAGCTGCACAGATTTACTTGATTTGAAACAGGGATGCCTGGCAAGTTGTTATGGGCAATCTGGATGAATATGTGTTGGCATTTGCCTTATTTTCATCCTCTTCAAGATTCCAAATGATAACCATCTTGAAGGTAATTTGTTTTCATTGCATTAAAAATTCCATCGGAAAGTTGCTTTTTATTGTAACTTGTTAAATGCTTAATTGATATCACGTAATAAAAAGAATCAAAAAACCCCTCTGGTCCCTCTCAGGAGCTCGAGTTAGCTGCAGTGGAGCCAGCTCCGTTGCCATTTCCAAGTTGTTCTGTAGTGATCTAGCAATTCATCAGTGTCAATGACACATGGGAACCCTCATGTTTGTAAAAGCCTGCAAGGGATCCATGTCCTACATTTCAACAAAAATCACAATATCACATTTCAAGGTGGTCAAGGTTAGGGAAACATCAGACACATAATTGCTAGCCCCTTTCTGAAGTGGATGGCAAAACATGGAGAAACAGGCAGAAGCAAGAGGTCAGCATCTGCAAGAGAAAGGTGACTGCTCTTTTGAAGGTCCTAGAGAATTGGAAGTGAAACATAATTGTCAGAATGCCAGAAGCATTTGGCTTATGCAGGAGGAGGAGTGGTACGAGAGCCTAAAGAGGCAAATATGTTGGTGCATGCATGTGACAGAAATCACAGTGGAGCAGTCACAGAGGGACCAGTGAAGATCATCTGTGGTTCATTGCTTTATCTTTGCTGGCCCACATCATGGCAGGGACTTCTCTGCACACTCTCTCCATGATCTCACCTCATGGTTTATCTTCTGAGAAGCTGCAACCTGAGTCTCACATCTCACCATCTATGTGTAAAACCAGACAAAATCTAGCCTGTGAAAGACTGCATCATAAAGTGTGAGATTATTTGCTGCCATGTGTTATATTTTATGGATAATTTCCTTGGTAGATGAGGCAGCATGAGAACATCTCCAATGTCTTCAGTGTTCTCATTTAGAGTTACTGAGATTATGATATGCTATGGTAGGTGGTCTGATATTTATACATGTCAAAGCCTCCAAGATGTTTTCTACAATTCTTCTTGTTTCTTACTTTGCAGGAGATAGGCTACCTTGTCTCAGGCTGATCAGGCAGTTTTGGGTAAAATGTCCAGATTTACATTGCTATTTTGTTTTCTAACTTACTGGTAAAAGTGGATTGGTGTTCCAGGGGGATGATTAAAGGAACCTGGTTCAAGGAAGAGAAGTTTTGATAATTTAGAAAAGGCCTGGGACAGCACTTGCCAACTTAGAGTTATTTTACATATTACCATGTCCTTAATACTTAAAAAACATGGCAGAAATGTCATTTGCTAGTACAGCTACACATATTGTCTTCTTTCAGGACACAACCCATGGAATGTACACAACATCAATACTTTAATATTCAAAGTAAATACAGTAATGGGGAAATCTTCCTTCTGATCCATCAGTGTGATCTGTTCACTGAGATTGCATTGATTCCTCGACTGAAATTTTAGTCGGCAATTTGCCAGTCAACTCACTAGAACATTGAATTGTTCTGATTTATCTATTGCTTCCATCGTGTTGCAAAAGTGAGAATACTGAGAACTTGCTAAGCACTCAAGTGCTAAGATATATTTTAAATGTCCATCAATTGATTAAGTAGAATAGTTTCTAGTGTATTCTGTCTAAACCAATGTCATAGTGTTAAAATAGCAACCAGTTTTATTGTGAAAAAACGATGTTCAGATTAACTTCTGGCTTTGTGTAAGGAATGGCTTTGTGGGATCATGGTATCCACTGATATTAATTGCAATCTTCCTGAAATTCTGAAGTCCTTTTATTTATTGCAAACCTGTTTTCTGTCTGTAGCAGTTTGTGTTTCTGCGTTTTGTCTGTTCTTCAGGTGGGTACATGTGTCATGTAATCCTCTTGCTCAGGATTTTTACTTGTGATGGTCGCTGAAGACAAATTTCTCCCCGAAGATATCAGGCCTCATGGTACAGGAGGGGGGCTCTCATAAATCTAAGCTTGTAGTGCTGCTTAGCAAGAAAGTCCCATAATAATGCAATTTTCTCCTTGTGTTTGAGGAATATAACACTATAATAATGTCATCTGCTTGTCATTGGGTGATTTTTAAATACTTCTTATAATTTTAATATGGTTCCTATACTAATACAAGTGCTTAGGCTTACTCTGTCACATATATTAATAGCAAAATCTTGGAAACTCCTGAGTGGCACATTTACTTGAATCTGGCATCATTGGTTACAAAGGGTCAAAGATGTAAAAAGTCTGGGGATGTTGTCTTGTACTCATGTTTCAGAATAAATTATTGAAGGTGATTTTTTTTCCTTACAAAGTTGTCTTCTCCTGGTCTGAAAATGTCAGTTAATAAAATGCTATGTTCTGAAATCTACCTAATTCCCACCAGGAGTTACATGATGCTGCTTTCTTTTCAACTGACTAATTATTATTATTGTAGAAGTGTTATTTACTCCAAAGTGGTTTGGGGATAATTGATTAGGTTGCACCATGTCATGAAAGAACAGATGGCAGGCTACTCTGTCAGTTCATCCACAGCCTATAAGAATGCTAAGAAAACTAAAATTGAGGAGGGGAAAAAAACCCCAAAAAACCCCACAAACCCCCCCCAAAAACCCCAAAAAACAAAACAAAACAAAAAAAAACCCAAAAAAACAAAAAACAAAAAAAAACCCAACTAAAAACGAAAAGAAAAAAGAAGGTGACTAGGAGGGAATGAACTAAGCTGTGCTGACAACACAAAAAACTTCTTGTTGTGGGTGGTCCTTTGGGAAGGTAATCAGAGATCTGCAATATGTCCACTACAATCAACAAAAGGGTACAATACTTCTCTGCAGGGAATTGGGTAGGGAAGGATTTGTTTAAATAAAATTGCAGGGTTGTAAGAATGTTAAACTAATTCTCTAATGTTCTGTGCATTGTCTGGGGAATTTTGGCTTTGCATCATTTGCTGTACTGAGGTACTGAGAAAATATTCTATTAGAAGTGTTTTGGAATGTGTTAACATGTATTTTAGCTTTGGAAACCCTGACTGTGTTTATTGACAAACTAGAAATGCCTTTAGAAGAGTTACACTCTCTTGTGTTCTCTTCCTGAAACCTCTACCAAATTCTTAGAAGAATTCTTTATCTTTACCTTGCAAAAACATTCAGTATGCTGTTATTCTGATTGGTCAGCACCTGCATTTAATGTGTGTGTCCATGTTAATTATTGGTGATAAAATAGCATGGATAGAACTATATGTGGGTTACTTGCATATAGGGGAATTTAACGTCTTGAACTGATCTCCCTTTAGCATTTGTATTTATGTGTGTAAAAATGGGGGAAACTGAAAGAAAATGGCAGGAAGAGAAATACTCCATGTCCTTCCCAGAGAGCATCACAAAATACCAATTATACCTCCAAGATCCAAAGATCCCAAAAGAAGAGGTCCAGAAGAAAGTAAGTAATCTCCATGGAAGTGTTACTCTTTCCAGACCCACTCTCCTTTATGTATTAGGTGGTATTTTACTTTGCAAAGTATCTTTAATTATCAGCAAATTGAAAAGGCGAGACCTCAGCCTCTCTCTACCTGTGAGGTGTAAAACAGGGAGAGTCTCACTCCCAGCCAGCAGTCTCTGATGAGATCGCTCCCAGCAGGACTCTGCTCTCCCCCTGTTTAGCCCATTTTCTTCCCCTCAGAATCCTATCAGTCCAACGAAGATCCGCTGTGCTGCTCCCACAAGCAGCAGGGAGCAAGATTTACCTCACTATCCTCTTTCTTTTGTCTCTAAGTAATCCTGTGTGAAGAAAGGAGAAAACTGCATTATGACAGGAGTTTCTTGCTAGGCAGCACTACAAGCTTAGATTTATGAGAGCCCCCATCCCGTACCATGACCCCAGTTTTTAAGGTGCTGGATAAATAAGTTTCTTGCTCCTAAAATCTTATAGCCCCAGATGGGAAGGAGGTCACAAGGATTTGTCATTAAGCACAGACAGGAACATGATTAAACCTTCTCAATCTCAGAGTTTCAGCTTGTCTTGAAGTGTATTATCCCTCAGCCCAATGACCTTCCCTCCCTCAAATGTATAATTGTGCTTTCAATTAAGTAATTCCAGTAGAAACAAATTATATTTTACTTCCATGAGGCAATCTTCTCTTGTAACTGTGCACTGACAAAGTTCTGTGTCTTATTTTTCTATGCATGTTGGGCTTTTCACACATCTGGAACAGCTGTTATCCCAGAAAATGTTTTTTCTGCTGTCTGCATGCCTTCCCCAGCACCGAGCAGCTCCAAAAAGATCTGTCCTCATCACCTTCACACACCTTTTCTATTTAAAGAAAGAAAATAACCTGATCCCTGCATAAGTGTTTGAGACCTTATCTTTATCAAAAATTGTCAGTGAGGATTAGTTCTCATTGGATTGCAAGTCAAGGATTAATTACACTGACCACAGATGGGCACGGTGCAAAGAATGTCGGCAAACTCCCCACACAGCTCCCAGAAAGTACTTTAATTATGGCCTGCATAAATTTCTATTCCAGTTTTCGGACTGCCTTAAGCAGAGACTACCAACTGTCCTAAATTGCTTGGTGGTTTGTTGAGGTGGAAATGTATCCTCTGTGGACTAAACTCATTACTGGGAGGTTTATTAGCAAGAAGGTAGTCTAAGTCCATTAATAAATGAGGAGTGAGGCAAAATCAATTATGATTTTAATATGACTGAACCACTAAGCTGCTTTTTTTGAATCTATCGTTTAAAGGGAAATAAAAGAGTATGGGCAATTAAGAAGCAATGAACATCATAGCTGGCGTGGTTATTGATAAATGCAGGTAAAGTAAATACCTGGGAAAATTAGATGCACAGATAAGCAGTACTTTGTTCACCTTAAGGAAATTCTTAAATGTACTGAACCACTAAGAGTCAGTTTTCAAAGCCAGACCACTGGTCCCAACAATAAAATAGAGCATGTTTACATTGTAAAGTGCAGAGGGAGTGGGCATGGGGAAAGAGAAATACAGTCGTTTAGCATCAAGCACATGTAATTTGCCTGCCCAGTAAAATGATGGAACTATTAGGAGAGAACACCTGAAAACTGGTAGCAAAAAATATTACATAAGTAGGAAGTACCTATATCAAAAAAAAAAAAAACAAAAAAAACAAACAAACAAACAAAAAAAACCCACCCCAAACCTGTCACAGCAACTTGTGTACTGTGGCTGTTCTCAGCTGTATGGCAGAAAGAGCAGACGACAGGAAGAGGACAGGGATCATATTTCTGCATGTTAAAACATTAGGATATGTGTTTCACAAAATTGCCTTTGGAAAACAATGCCAAGTGATAAGGATGAGAACATTGTTTCATGGGTTGAAAGTGGTTAAAAGTTTCTGAAGTCAAAGTAGGAATGAATGACAGGTTTTTGACATGGGGAGTTTGAGTGGGAATTTTCATATGGCCTATTTTTCTAAAGCATCTTTTTTTACAGTCTGGAAGACTGAATAAATAATATGTGAACACATATTCCCAGTACCAAGCAGATTATTATAATTAAATCTGTTCTATCTGTCCTGGGGTTGGATTTGTGGGCTGGTTTGGACAACAAACTTGATTAAAATGAGGTTTTGATCCATTGTTCACAGATTCCAATGAGAAGGCTCCAATTACATTCACTCAATAGGGGTCAGTCTTAGAAAATTTTGCAAGACTTGAAGAATAGTCATGTAGAGAAACTTTTTTGTTGATTTCAGAAAAACCATTTTCAATAAATCTTTAAAAGGTAACGTGTCTTTAATTTTCATCACTTCTTGTTGCTTTATTAGATCTTATTAAACTTTAGGGCAAGATTTTTCCTTTTAGGTCTTTGAAATTATGGAACTTGGATTGCTGACATTCTTGATGGGTTTATAAGGAAATTTGAGCAGCTGTAATTAATGGAATGACATGCTATATTAATTTTCTCTACCTAAATATCATAAGAACATTTTCTTTGTCCTGGTTGAATGGTTTAGATACACTTGGCTGAAATGCTTATCTTCTTACTGTAGTTTTTTACCAAATATTTAGTATAAAAGATTACTTCCTGGAACAATTTCTACTAAAAAAAGGTAGCATGAAAACTTTCTAAAAGTATATGTAACATTTATGGCTAAACAGAATCTATGGAAAAAGTTCTGTTACTGGTTTAGCAATAAGGGTCAAATTCTTCTGGCTTGAGTTTTGTAATCTCAGTATTTTCACATGACAGAACTTTTTACAGCAACCAGCTGATTGCTCTTCATGACCATAAACTTAGTTCTCTATGGAGAAATCAAAACATCTGTGAGTTTTGTGCTGAATTTTGCCATCAACCAATTGGATTGGAAAACATAAAACTGAATTAATTTCTACAATAAGAAGCTTTTCTAAATACCAAGTTAAAGCCAGTGGGGATCTGTCCCTGAAAGTGTTGAAATGAACTAGCAACACATCAAAAGCCATGCAAAGAAAACTGGAAAATTTTATCAAGCTTTAAAAAAAAAAAAGTGTATTGGTGTCAGCAGTCTTGGAGATGATGACTGAAAAGGGGCATTTTAACTAAACAGGTCTGAATAGGCCAAACCTCTTGAAAGCCTGTGAGTTAGAAATGTGGTTTACAGCTATTCACATCTTTCTGAGCTTTCAATGCAAACATCCCTTCCAGCAAAAAGATCCTCAAGCACAGTTACACTGAATGGTTGTCATCCAAGGAAATTAGTGGAATGCAGTGAAGTTACATCTCATTCTCTGATCAAAGTTCATGAATCAGGTGCCTCAACACAGCACCCAGAGTGCAAATATAGAAACCTCTGATTTTAGACTCCATCTTTTTAAATGAATTTGCCATTTTAGATAGGCTTGGTGTAGCATCTACTTTTCACATGTACAGTTTTCTTTGATGTAATCTCTCCTCAACCCTTGAAATTTCCATCTTTTGACTTTTTCCTGAGTTAATTTTAATCACCTTTAGAAACAACACATGACAAACTTGACCACTCCCATCGCTGTATATTATCAGCAGGATAATAAAATAGAGTTACAGAACCACAGACTAGTTCAGGCTGGAAGGCACCTTTAAAGGTCACCCAGTCCAACCTCCCTGCAGTAAGCAGGGACATCTTCAACTAGAACTGGTTGCTCAGAGCCCTTGAATATTTCCAGGGATGGGGCATCCACAGCTTCTCTGGGCAATATGTTTTACCACTCCCACTGTAAATTTTTTTCTTTATATCTAATCTAAACCAACCCTCCTTTAGTTTTAAACCATTGTCCTTGTTCTGTCACAACATATCCTACTAAAAGGTTTATCATTATCTTTCTTATAGGTCCCCTTTAGGTACTGGAAAATTGCTCTGAGGTCTTCCTGGAGCCTTCTCTTCTCCAGGCTGAACAGTTCCAACTCTCTGAGCCTGTATTCATAGGAGAGGCACTTCAGCCCTCTGATTATCTTTGTGGCCTCCTCTGGGCTCACTCTAAAAGGTTCATGGACTCAGGACTCCAGGTGGGTTTCATGATGAGGAGGTGACTGCTTGCTTTTCATCCTGAGGTTGCTGTCCTCCTGGTGGAGGCATTCCCATGCCCCAGCATAATTTCCCAATCTTATATTTTCACACCAGCGCACTATTTTGTATCCCTTCATCCCCTCAGTTTTATATATTGAGCATGATGCCATATGGTCTGTAATATCCCTTTGGCCAGCTGGAGTCACCTGTACTGGCTGTGTCACCTCCCAACATCCCATGCAGCCCCAAATCCCCTGCCAGAGTGGCTGGGCAAAAAGCAGAAAAGGCCTTGTCTCTGTGCAAGCCCTGTTAATCAGTCACACAAATATCTCTATATTACCAACCCTGTGTTCAGCCCAAATCCAGAACATACTCCTGTTGGCCAGTGTGAAGAAAGGTAACTCTACCCCAGCCAACATCAGCACAACTCTACCAATTTGCCCTGAAATTGGTGTGCAGTCTAGGGCAATTTGCTAAAGAGAGAGTGGACACTGATCCTGCAGGAAGAAATATATTAGAGTTTCCTGGTTTACAGATAAAATATTTACTTATTTACACTTTGGTCATTTCACTTAGCCCTTCATTTGAATTTTACCTCTTTCTCTTTCAGTAGATGAGAGTTTTGGGCTGTTGTGAGAATTATGACATAAGAAGTATTCAGCCTGATTGTTACCATACTGTCCAAAAATACCTTATATATATTGACTTACGCAGCACATAATGTGCATCTATGAATACATATATGTACATACATATGCATCTACATATGTGAGAAAACTCCATATTTTTTTAATGAAAGATCAAAGCAAATGTTTGGTTAAAAGAAATGCATGTCCTAAGACATAGTAATACTAGGAGCTACAGGAAGTCTTGGATGAAAAAGGAGAAGCAACATGTACTGTGTTTTAACCAGTTGCCTTTGCAAAGGCACCTGCCCAGCTCAGGTGTGTAATGAATATGTCAGAAACCTGATTTGTGCATTTGTTTTGGAAACAGTTGCATGTGCAACACTTCAATGTTCAGTTTTCTGCTTTGCCTCTGCAAATGAGATTTCACTCCTTGTGCTCTCTAGACCTTTTCTGAAAGTCTTAAATTTGGTAAATATCTTTCCTGAATTAAGGGCCTTTGACAACTCATTGACTTCTGTATTTATTTTTAATAGAGTGATTGCCTCTTCTCTTGTTTGTCCCCCACACACCCCCATTCTCACACCCCAGCCTCCCCCCCCCTCTCCCTCCCCATACCCCCCCCCCGCCCCCTCCCAAATCTATTTAACTAAATGTATTCTAGAAACTTTGTAGAGGTAAAATATACATTAGTATTATTCCGAATGACAGGTTATTTTGGACAATATTGTCCTATAATTCAAGCTGTGCAGATGCTACCTAGAATGTCAGAATAGCCTCTGCAGTCAAAAACTTGATGATTCACAATCTCTGTGTCTTTGTAACACAGGGCCAGGCTGGGAGTTTAAGTTTAGAAGGAGCATTGTTAATCTCAGGATAATTCTTCATTTATATCTTTTCTTTTACGGAGGTTTTCTAGTTGGGTGATTAAAGCATCAAAACGTGTTCTGAGGCTAGCTCTATTTCAGGGCTCTAAAGGAACCCACCACTGAATGAAAATCATTTCAGGAACAATTAGAGAGAAGGTCCGCATAAATTCTTCCTGTATCCAGGGCATTAGCATCACCCAAGTGTCTCTTGCTTACAGTACGTTGTGACAAAGTAAAAGCTATTTCAGCTGTTATACTGTGATGGCTGTTATTTATGGAACATAAAAGGATACTGAAATACAAAAGGGTTTGAAAAGACCAGGGTAAGATCAGATAAAAAAAAATGAGAAAGAAACAGGCATCTTGGGATGGTAACAACCCTGCCATGTACTGACAGGGAGGTTGTATATTTTTAGAATATACTGAAAGGAATGGTGCTTTTACTTAGGTTTTTATGGTTTACCATGAGATGCAATTTTCTGGCCTTATATGCAGTTGTAACAAAAGTCAGAGAGATTTTATGATAGCTGCCAGAGTTCATAAATGATGGCATACACTAAAATATTTATAGAACTGTAAAATCTTGATTTCTCTCTGGTTTAGCAGATGGGGTCCTAAAACTGGTTCCCAGATTGTCACATTTCTTTACCCTTTGATGACAATGAAGCCTGTTATCACTTTTTTCCCCCCTCTGGAAAGCAAGTTCACTGGTGTAATCAAGCTCATACTTCTATCCAATTATACACACCAGGATTTCATGAATTAAGATGTGTCAGCCATATAAGATTTGTAATTATTCAAGGCAAAGGGCCTATTGTTAAGCACCAGGGTCGGAGGAGCCTTGCCATGTCTCTGACCAATGACCATTGACTCATGTCGGTGTAATTGCTGGTGAAAACCTGCTTCCTGGTGATTAGGCTGCATCCACACAGCACGGATAAATGCTACTTGTACACCAGAGGTGCTGAACTTAGGTGCCTCTTTGGTGCAAAGCAGCAATAGAGCACAGCTATATGCTTCTCTTCAGGATGCTTCTGTGTCCTCAGAGAAAATGTCTGTAGCACTGCTAAACTCAGCTGTACCTCAGAATGAACACTCATGGCTGGGGTAGCAGAAGCAGAATAAAGAATCTCTGAAACAGAATTTTTCCATTGCTGATCAGGATTTACTCCTCATTAAAAGACTTTTTATTAAAATTGAAGACGCTGAAGAGAAACATCAAGTAATGCCTCTTCTCTATTGTATTTTCATGAGTGAAAATACATGAGTATTTTCATGAGTTTCTAGGCTTTTGCAGGTAATCAATGAGTGAATGTCCAATACCTACATATATATGAATTTTGTTGCAATAATTGTCTAAATATTTACAAGATAGAAAAGTAGAACAGGACCTGGGGTCCCATCTTTCCAGAAAAACCAGAAGTATCTTCACTGCTGAACTTAGTGCATCAGGCAAAATATAAATTAGCAAAACAGGGGATCAAGAAGGGAGGATCAAGAGAAGTAAAAATGATGTGATAAATATTTTTTTTAAAGCTCAGAGCCATCTCAGTCTAGTGTCATTTCTCTGTATTTAAATAAATGCAAAAATCTGAACAACAAAATAATTATGAATCTAAATGCATTTTGTTTTTTGGCATATTATTAGTAGTATCTACTGGCATTATGCCTATAGAGGTGGAAGACATGACAACCAGGCACACAAACCTGAATGTCATGGAGAATTGTAGCAAGTCTGAACACCAGAGTTCAGTCTGGTCTTCTAAAAGATCCCAGCAAAAAGCACAGCTTCACCAACAGAAGCAAATCCATTTGTGATGGCTGAGAATGTGGACAAGGCAATTGGTGAGATTATTCTGGGATTTTGAATTATTTGCTTGGTGGTTTTTGGTGTTTGTTTGTTTATTTGTTTGTTTTTAAACAGAAAAAGCTTTATTTCTTAGCTTACAGTTCCTAGCTGCCTGACTCCCCACCTTTTGGGTTTTCCTTTCCTTTCTCTATTCTATCAGGAGAACAAATACATGATAAGCAAGAAGAAAGCAGGGAAAACACAGAAGCTAGAGAAATATCTCTTATTCAGATTGCATATGCAGAGCTTTTATGCAAACTGCAGTGATTAGTATTTTCATTTATATAGGAAATGTTTATTTCTTCAATAAAGTGACTATCATTTCCAAATACTCAGTATTTTTTTTCTCTCTCCCTCTCTCTTCCTCTCTTTTTATGTATCTCCTAGCATCTTTTTGTCTTAGTGTATCCCACAATTTTTAAAATAGGTAGAATACCAACAATAAATAGCAATGTCTCTTTTTTTCTTTTAATGGCATTTATGAGAATTATCTTATTGAGTATTTATAAGGTTTGGTCTATTCGTGTGGGTATGAGAATTACTTTACCCAGATGGCCTTATGTAGATATTGTTTTGCTTTAACTTCTGCATATATTACCTCACCAGCTTGATTTCTACTCAGACACTAAGTTTTGAGGCAGAAAGTGGTGAGAAAAGAGCTGCAAATTCATTGATGACTGCATTGTCAATGGAAATCTATCTTTGATATGCTGATGAGTTTGGTTTGGTAGGAAAACCTGAGGGTCTTAATTTAATTTCCATTTTTCTGTTGTCTTTTGGAGGTAGAAGTAGAACATTAGATGATAGACAACGTTACATCTGCTGCACAGAATGTTGTGCTTTTTTTGCAAAGGAGAGGTACAACAACATAAGAACAAAAAATGCCTGACCATTGGCTTGAAATCTGCTTGTCAGAGCTTTCAAACATCTGCCAAATGGCACTGATGGTTTTGCTTTTTGGTTTTGTTCCTTATTAGAAAACAGAGTGTGAAGCCTGGATTAGAGCTGGGGTAAGTACAGAATACCTCTTTATCCAGTGGTGGATAGGGGGACATACTCGTTGTCCATCAACAGTAGGACAACCACAGGAAAATGAGGAAATGCATTTTCCTTTGAGAAAAGGTGGGTTGAGATTGATGCTAGTCTGCCAGATTTCTTTGATGTGGTAAGAAGGAAGACCCATACAAGTAGCTTCCATTTCTTCAGCTGTGCTTAATGAACTATTAGGCACGGACTCTGAGATCATGAACATGTGTATCTGGCAGACCTTTCTCATCAATTATGTTCAGCTTGGGCATATGAACCTGCAAACTCCAAGCTGTATACAGTTTCTCCACCTTTAGCAGGCTCTCAAAAAACAAATCAAAACAAAACCCAGCTCTTTTCTTGGTGCTTGGCTGTATCTCCAGTAAACAACAAGGTAATTTCTGTAGAACTCTTCATTTTTTGCCCCCAAATGAATTCCTCCTGCATCCTAGCTGCTTGCCTGAAGTTACGTTGGTTGAACTTAATTTCTAGTCTAAACAAGCTGTTTGGTTTCCATGAGGAGATACCAGCCAGATGATGGCTTTTCCCATCCTGAAATACATCTTACATAATCTTCTTAGATTATTTGATGGGAATCCAAGTAATTTATGTCAAGTAAGAGGAATATTTTTAGGTCTGAGATGTGTTGGAAAGTCTAAGGTTTAACTTCTTGAAGTACTACATGGGTTTTTTATCGTGGATACCCTGATTGCTGTGCAATTTACTGTATGATGTTCACTTGAGGTATTAGAATAAAGGGTGCTACAGATTAGAGCTACTCTGGCACCATTTTCATTGTGAAAATAGATTGTGATATTTGGATTTGTTTCCTTTTTGCCTTACTTTGTTTGGCCTTTAGTGATTTTCTTCAGAGTAAGATACTGATCGATCATGAAATACTATGTAATAATTGTATATAATAATACTGTATAATGTAGAAGAATGAAATATATAAGAATAAAGTAGCACATAATATACACTATTCTGTGTATATAATTATGGAACATTTGTTACCTAGAATAATACCTGTTATTGCAGCTTTTGTTTGACATAGCTTTGATAAAAACCTTACAATTTTTGTATTATTTTTAATTTTGATCTGGAATTTTACTAACTTCATTCATGCACACACTCAAAAATTATGAAGTGTCTGTATCTTTCACAATAACAGAGCTATATACATGGAAAAATACTGGAACCTAAGAAAATCTGCAAAAATATCTCTCATACACATATGGGTTAAACCAGAAAATAATACTCTTAAGGTATTCAAACTAATGCTGTGATACTGACTTGGAACCCTATGTGCTATTTCACAGGTGGTACATATAGGTACAGTTTTCAAACTTAGGTCTAGATGCCTTAGAAGAAAATTTTGTATCACATGATTTTTCACACATTTGTGCTTGTGCTTTGAGGTGAGAATTCAGCCCCTGGTGCACACTGTGACAAAATAGTTTTTCGGCTTCAGCAGTACAACAGGAACAGATAATGCGATGAAATGTATCAGACTATGTATGTTGGGTGGTTGTGTGTTCAAAAAGTACAGGTGCAGAACACAGGGAATTCTCAGAGAAAAATAGTATTATGAAATGTCATTGTATATTCTGATAGGAATTGTTAGCATCATGTAGCAGTCATGCAAGAAAAGTAGTCTATCAGTCTCCCAAAAAATCCAAAAAGATTTGTAAAGTTGTTTTACATACTTCATTGTGGTTAATATCAATACAGTATGGAAAATTAAATAAAGTGTTCTTGCTGGAAACTAATGAGAAAGTATAACTAGTGGGCATTTCATCCCATTGGTGTATCTGTAGGTTGATGCTCTTACTGTGTGGTAGAATTATCATATTCTTTTCATAACACATTTGTAGGTGGTGAGATACGAAACATGATAGTGAGCTTGTCTTAAATAAAAATTTGAGAGAAAAAAAAACATACAAAACCCTGCAAAGTCAGACGTAGGCTTCACAGTTATGGTCAAAAAGTGACCATAGATTTGCTGGGTAAAACTTGGTCCTAGTGAAAGTTTTAACGTTGACCTCAACTGAGATTGAATGCACAGGGAATATATGCAGCCAGTGACTTTAGAGGTATCCACAACCCCACATAGGAGGGGAAAAAAGTTGCTCATATATGCTCACCATGTAAGTGATTAAATAACATCTCTGGACACTTTTATTTTTAGCATGACTAGAGGTGAAGTAATTACATTTCAACCAGCAATGAGGTGAAGCCCTCATGCTCAGTTTAATAGGAAACAAGTTTCCTAGATAGAAGCATCTGATTGTTCCAACCATTTTTATATAGTTCAGCAAATCTGCTCTTTTGCTGGGAGTGCAGTCCTTTCTTTGCCAATATTTCCCATCCATCCCTGCGAACAGTGCATGGCTGGTAAATCAACACAATGATTATTCTATTCCATAGGACATACAGTGATTTACATTTATATGCCAACGTTTTCTTCCTTGTTGCCCCAGCAAGAGCTGGGAAATGATTTATAAGGATGTAGAAGTGCTGGCACAGATGTTACGCAGCCTCAGCATGTTTGCAGGGCACAGCATGGCAGGCTATTCTGGAAGTGTTGATGCACAGGTAGGGCAGGAGGCAGCCTGTGCGCCAGTGGTGCCCTCCCAGCTCCAGTGCGGGGCAAACCCTGGCCCTGCTGCTGGCAAACATATTTGGCATCTATCTTCCTAACAGGTCATCTCTGCATGCTGCACTTTGGGGACAAGGATTGTTTAGTTCTTGTAATTAGTTGCTTCTGTTGAATTTCTAATGGACCTGTGGGCCATAAAAACCTTTCTGTTGTGGAACAGTTGGCAGCTCCATTTCACATGTTTACTTTTTCTCCTCTTTTCCCTGCCCACCACCCCCACAGAGGAGGCTTGGAGGCTGAGTGGATACACAGAATAAAAATGTACTTTGCTGTGGAAACTTCTATATGGAAACTTCCTCCTTCTTCAGAAAGCTTGGCATTATTGGAAAGTTTTGTTTGTGCTTGTATTATCAGAGCAAATGAAGACTATCAAATCATCAAACCCCACATTTCAAAAGTTAGCATTCAGGAACAATAATCCATTGGAAAGCCAGATTGTGAACACTGGATTCCCTCTAAAAAATTCAACTTAAGTGCCTTAAAGATGTTTCATATTTCATGATGTAGTGAAGAGTGGGAGTCTACCTAGCCTAACTGCAGCAGAGCTGATCCAAATATCTCCTTTTTCTAAGCATCGCCATTCATAAAACTTGAAGGTTTGAAGCTGGGGAGGGCTAGGAGTTTGGGACAAATAGGAATCCTGCTACTTTTCCAAACCACTCAACTTGGTGCCACCTACAAATCTGATGAGGGGGCACTTGATCCCTTCAACTATATCATTAATGAGAATACAAAGTAACACTGGTCCCAGTACTGGTCCCAGGACACTATTTTCATTGATGGCGTTTGGAACTCTAAGCCATCGACCTCTACTCTCTGGATATGACCATCCAACCACTTTCTTTGTCTTCTAACAATCCACTCATCAAATCCATCTCTCTCCAGTTTAGAGAGAAGGATGTCATGTGGAAGGGCATCACAGGCTTTAGGGAAGCCCACATAAATGATATCTGTAGCCCTTCCCTTGTACTCTGATGTAGTCACCCCATGACAGAACGCCACAAGGTTAATCAGACAGGACTCAGCTTTGGTGAGGTTGTGCTGGCTGTCCTGAATCACCTCCCTGTCCTCCATGTGCCTTAACAGAGCTTCTAGGAGGATCTGTTCCATGATCTTCTCAGGCACACAGGTGAGGCTGACAGGTCAGTAGTTCCCACTGTCTTCCTTTCTAGCCTTTTTAAAAATGGGTACAATGTCTTCCCTTTTCCAGTCACGTGGGACTTCACCTGAAAGTACTGGAATGATCTGCCTGGTGGTAGAGTCACCATCCCTGGATGTGTTTAAAAAAGGCTGTTTGTGGCACTTGGTGCCATGGTCTAGTTGAGGTGTTAGGGCTGGGTTGGACTTCATGATTTTGAAGGTCTCTTCCAACCTAGTGGTTCTGTGATTCTGTGATTGCTATGACTTTTCAAACATCATGGAGAGCGGTATTGGAACTATGTCAGCCAGTCTCTGGGTCTCTGGGTCTCTGGGATGCATCTCAACAGGTTCCAGAGACTTATGTACATTACGATGTTAGGTGGTCGTGACCCTGATCTTCATTTGCTGTGGGAGGGACTTTGCTCCTCCATTCCCCATCCTGCTATCCATCCACTTGAGAGATGTGGGAGGAGATGTTGTCAGTGAAGACTGAGGAAGAAAGCTGTTGAGTACCTCAGCCTTCTCCTCATCCATCGCTATCAGATTTTCAGCACTATTTATTATGTGGGGCACACATTCTTTTATCTTCCTTTTCCAGTTAACATACCTGTAAAAAGCCCTTCCTATTCTTTCTACCCCTTGACAGGTTCGATTCCAGCTTTGTCTTGGCCTTTTTAACCCTATCCCTGCACAACTGTATTTCACCTCTGTACTCTTCCCAGGTCACTTGTCCTAAACTAAATTGTCCATGCATTCACTTCTTTAGCTGTAATTTGACCAGCAGGTCCCTGCTCAGCCATGCTGGTTTTTTGCCTTCTTTGCCTGATTTCTTGCCCCTGGAGATTGCTGGCTTTTGCAATTTGTGAAAGACTTCCTTAAAGATCTGACAGCTCTGTTCCCTCCCTTGTCCCTTAGGGTAGACTTTCATGGGATTCTGCTGACTGTCTTCCAGAAGAGCTGGAAGTTTTCTTTCCTAAAGTTCAGGGGCCCAACTTCACTCTTTACCTGAACACATGTTCCTCAGGAGTGTAAACTCCACCAGTTGGTGACCAACATATTTGGGTAACACTCTCAGGCACACAGCAGTTCTTGGGGGTGTCTTGTACAGGGTCAGCAGCTGGACTTCAGTGATCCTTCTGGGTCCCTTCCAACTGAGCCTGTGATTCTCATCTGGGATTCTGTGAACATCTAGCTCCATCCCCTTTGCCATGGGCAGGGATACCTTCCACTAAACTAGGTTGCAAAAAGACCCATCCAACCTGGCTTTCAGCATTTCCAAGGATGGGGCATCCACCACATCTCTGGGTGACCTTTCCAGTGTCTAACTACTGAGATTATTACTACTAACATGATTTTAAAAAAAGAGGTTCTGCATAGGATAGGCAAAGTCAAGGCAAAATGTTACATCCATCAGAAGAATAAATAGATATATAAAACTGAAGCACTAAAGCAAAGTACTGAAACATCTTGATTTGAGGAATGTTGGTATAAACTTGAGGAGATTAGTCCTCCATGAGTTTCAAAAAACAATGGTCTAGATTTTGGGAGCATTATTGCTGGAGAGGTTGCTGCCTTAACACAGTGGGTCCATTTTAGTCTTTGCAGAGGAGGCTACAAGACTTAAGCATTCAGGGTTTAAGTAATTTGGTAGATGAACAGTGATGATGATGATGATGAAAACAAAGGGAAAGAATTATACCATAGGCATGGAAATAATGCCCTACCCTGCCCAGAGTCAAACTTCTGCAATGACTTTGTGGTTATAACTTAGGGAAGAGCTTTGGCCCACATGTGGATGAAATTAAATAATGCAACAAGGATGGGCTCATATCTGGGGCAAATCCCCTCCCCCTCGACCCTGCACAATCCCACCACAGGTGGTAGATTGCACGCACCTATATTAGGACTAATATTTTCTTTCTGATGGCTGGGTATAGTGAGCAAAACAGGCTTTAGTGACTCCTCCCAGTAGTAAATAACCTCCCTGTGGGTCCTCTAAAACACCCCAACTCCTTCATTCAGCACTGAGAGATCTCCAAACACTTAGTTCATAAACAACCCAAGCATTTTAACACACTTTCCTCCTTCTCCCAGGGGATGTTCTTGGCTTGCGTTCTCTCCCTTTATTACAGCTTTAATCTTATGATGTGAACAGGGACTTGTTTACATTTTTATTTTTAAAGGGTTTTTTTGTGTACGTGTATGTGTGAGTGCATGCACTAAAGAACTAAACTGACAGATGCCTTTTTGTAGGACTGAAATGACATATCTAAGTTTTACTGCTCTCTTCCCTGTATTTGCATTTTTAATTACTTGCATCATATTTTATTAGTGTGTTACCTGATGAAGAATTCCAGCTAATTAATTTCACCTGGAATTATATGTAGGTATATGAAAAATTATTCTCGGACATTTGTGGAGACCAGCTGTGTATTAAGAATATCTGATCCCCATCTGAAAGATTAAAAGAAAAAAGTAATCAAGAGCAAACAGCTGATTGTAAAAGCTAGTCTTTTTTTTTTCTCAAGCCCTAAAGATATTATTATTGGCAGATATCCTTTATTACTCACCCTATATACTACATATTAACACAGAAGTTTGCTCTAACTGAACATCATTCAATCAGATGACTTTTTCTTCAACCATTTCAACCTTAATTTGTAGTAAAGCTAATGTTGTTCCCACCCACATGCAAAGACTCATTTATTTCCATTCCAGCATGACTCACAGAGGTATAACTTCCTTTTGACCAGTTTTTATTTTTTACCACTCCAATTTTCTTTTTCTAGGTGGAAGTAGGAGAGGGAAAAAATGTGATTAGGAATGTAGGCATTTTACAGAAAGCTACCTGTAAAGGAAGACGAAAGACAAAAAGAGAATCAAAATGTGACCTGATCCTGCAACACAGCTGAACACACACACACACACATGCGCATGCACGGTCTCCCTCCGTGGATATTTCTGGTTTGATTCTTTGTCTGTACTGACAACAGATGGTGTTTTAATAAAGTCCAGTAGGAATATTACTGTGAGTAAACAATCCAACGCATGCCAATTTCATAATTGCTGGGTACTGATACAGCCTCTTACCTGATGAATCCAAATTGGGAGGAAACCAACTGTGCACACACCTACTGGCAGCAGCCAAATCCGCAGCTGTGGTATGCTCCAGCATCGAGCTTCACCACGGAAGGTAAATTGCAGTTCCAATCATCTTTCTTGGCACCGGGCTTGGGGAACAGCTGCCATCTGGCTTGTCATCAAAGTGTGGTCACCGAGTTTCTGGGAGATGAAATAGCTTGCTTTTTTACCTTGACATGCACTAAGATTGCAATCTTCATCTTTACAGGTATCTCTTAAAATAACATTCTTGGCTTCCTAAGCCAAAGATTTACCAAGTGGGATTTTCTTTCTTAAGTGATTCCCACGCCTATAGGGACTTGAAGTCTAAACCTGTTATATGCTAATTAAAGATTCACACCCACATGACTTGTCAAAGAGATAAATCTTACTCATTTGTTTTCATCATTAACAGGGAAAAAAAATGTAAGTAATACCATGCCCTACATTAGCAGATTTATGTGGAAATGTTTGTTTTTAATAGAAGTGGAGATGCAGTTAGAAGCATTATTCCCACCACTGTTGATATAACCCAGTATGGAAATTGCAACTTGGCAGAGAAGAAGGAGGTGAAAGGCAAAAGAGGGAATTCAAATATTCAGGACCAGCATTCCAACTAGAAGTAACTGTATAGACAGCACTCAGCAAGTGACTGCTTATTAAGTGTATTATATTATCATTATTTATATATTCAATCCTTTAAAGATACTCTTCAAGTCAATGGCAGATTAAATCAAAGAAGAAGGAAGTGAGTTCTTTGCTCTATGGCAGTATTTAAATGCTTAATTTCTGTTAGGTTCTAGAAGGCCCAGGCTGTGCTGCACAGCTACACAGAATACATCAGAATAAAAAACTTTATTTGATCAGTAATTCTTAGTACTGAGAATTTAGTCTTCAAGTTCCATGGAAGAGACAAATCTTTTGAAATTTTATTTCACCTTAGATTGGGACTGATTGAAATCCCAGATAAATCTTAAATAAATTAAAATATCTGTTTAAAATCTCCAGTAAATGTAATTTCAGGTAACTATTTGACTTTATCAAATTGCTTCTTGTTGATGAGGGCTAACTGTACTTTTTTGTATTGTCGCCTTGGTATATTGTATCATTCTCTTTCAAGATATTTTTACATCTTTACATCCATTTTTACATGGAAAATTATTATCACTGGAAAATTTTGAGCTGTGATACTATTTACAGGCCTTTCAGGGATCAAGACTTTTGCTTAGTGAAGATTACCAGGTTCTTAGCATGACAGTAGAACTCCTTTGTTTTGGATTTAGAAATTCTGTTGAATTCAGGACTTGAAATTGTGGTTCACTTTTTCCTCACTAAAGGTTTTGTGCAAGAATTTGAGTAGGAGAGGCAAAGAAGGCTGCTCCTCCCCCTTAAATGCCTGCTTTGGAGTTGCAAGATTCTGCTCCTGTCTGGGAGTTTGCAGTCACGGTTTCCCATCTAACCAGAGGAAACTCAGTGGATGTGGATATAATAATAATAATAATAATAATAATAATAATAATAATAATAATAATAATAGCCCTGCTGCTACACCCAAACTTTTTCTTACCAGGCCACAGAAGATCTGCATGGACACAACTTCTGTGGTACACAAGGTTAAAATGTGTGCATAGATGTTTTGTGGACCCCTCTACTGAAGGACTGTCATGCTGAATACCTTTATGATGATTAGTCCAGCTGTCAGTGCTGTGCCGGGTTAGTTCTACATATGCTTTCTATTTCATCTCTATTTCTATCTCTCTACAGATAGGCTAAACAACACTTTTTGCCTTTTCAATTCCCCACTGGCAATATATTTCTAAAAGTAAAAAAAAGATAAGACAGGTGAATAGGGGTGGACAAATGCTGGACGAATTGCTATTTTGTACATGCTAAATAAATGTACAAGGAAGTGTTTGGCAAGAGCTACTGTGCTGTTCAGTACCTCCAGCAGAACTGAACAATATCTCTATGGAAAAAAGGCTTGGTGGAGCTCCAAGACACGTGTTCATGGTAGCTGCCTGACACAGCAGTCTGCCTGCACAGTGCTGCTGATGGACAGAAAATGAAGCTGTTGTATGGAAATGCTTACCAACTCTCTTCTGGAAAAGAACTGCTCCCAAAAGAAGTTTATGTAGAAGGTGAAAAATTGTTCCCTGTGGGTTTCTCTAGCTCTGAGATTGGCAGACTTGGAGATGTTGCAAAGTGCTGACCTCTCTGTCACAGCTTGGCCACAACCATGCCTGGGTGGAATTTCAACACACAGTAGCTGCCTGGTGGATTGGAATCTCATCAGCCCATGAAATTTCAGGTTTTCTGTGGAAGGAAAACACTGCAACACTTCCAAAAAATCATGGGGGCTGTGAGATGTGGTGGTTTCAGCTGTGAAGCAAGTTGGATGCCTGTGACAGAACTGCTCATCCTGTCCCTTTATCCTTTCTGTTCCCAAAAGTTGGGATCAGAAGAATTAGAAATTAAGAATCAGGTCATGTCATCTCCTGAAAATATTCCAGTCAATGTTATATGGTGCAATGCCCCATTTTTTGAAAGCCCTGAGAACAGGGAGTGGACATGCCAAGGCAGTACATGCTATACACTGACAAACACAGATTCACAAAAATTGTATTTTCTTTTAATGGAAAACAGAGGTTGTGAAATCACCTTCTACTCCAGGACCTGGGGCTCTAAACATTGACTTATAGTAGAACAACTTAATTTGGCCCTGAGTCAAAGCAGAAACAATGACAGAATCTGAAAATGGATGGGAGACGCAGTCATAAATCTAGCACTTAAGTAAGGATTGATCCAGCATAGTGATGAGAAGTGTTTATCTCATCCATCAGCCAACCTTGAGATTGCCTGACCTGCAATCCTTTCAATCCTGTACAGAAGCAGTTGTCCATGCCTTTTCAATATCTGATAAGAGTTTTAGGCTTACATGTAGGATGCAATATTCAAAGTAAGCTTTGCTGGGATATTCTGAAAGAACTGCTTATTGTGTAGGCAGTTCTGCGTTCCTATCTCCTCCTACTTTCATTGAAATTTGTAGCAAGTTCCTGGCATCAGTAGCTGCTGGAAAAGGGTTAACATTTTTAACACCAGAAACTCAGCCTTAGTTTTCCATAAGTCAATCCAATGCTGTCAAATCTGATGACCTTTTTTGTTGGAATGTCATTTACAAGTATGACTAAATTATTCTCCAAAGCTGAATTGATACCTAAAGTAGATATATATTCCTCTAAAAGAAATAGAAGATATATTGCCTTACCCTTCAGTGCTCTAACCAATACTTGGTCTTCAGAGGGAACGGAGGGTGCCTATTTTCACTGTTCTTTAGAACAACTCTCTGAAAAGACTTTACAGCCTGAGTACTATTTTTTGGTTTTTTTGGATACAAGTTTCTTTTGGTATAGGTTCACTTTCACAGAATCACAATATCATCAAGGTTGGAAAAGGCCTCCAAGATCATCAAGTCCAACCTTTGATCGATTACCACCTTGTAAACTAGACCACATCACTGAGTGCCATGTTCAGCTTCTTCTTGAACCTCTCCAGGGACTGGTGAATCCACCAACTCCCTGGGCAGTCCATGCTTAACCACCATTAAGTTCCAATGCTTAACCACCCTTTCAGTAAAAAAAAAATCTTCCTGATGTCCAGCTTGGACTTCTCCAGGCACAGTTGGAAGCCATTTCCTCTTGTACTGTCACTTCTTACCTGGAAGAAGGCTCTGACCCCCACCTGGCTACAGTCCCCTTTCAGGTAGTTGTAGAGAGTGTTAAGGACATTTCTGAGTCTCATTTTCTCCAGACTAAATACCCCATCTCCCTCAGGTGCTCCTCATAAGACTTACTCTCTAGACCCTTCCCCAGCTCCATTGCTTTTCTCTGGACTTGCTCCAGCACATTTCTACCCTACTCAACTCTTGCTGCAGAGCTCCAGAAGAAATGTTGTCAATACTTTACCTATAAAACCTTTCTAATGCTTATTTGTGGCTCAAATCCAATATTTAGAGCTTCTTGTGAAAACACTTGCAGAGTTACACAGCCACAGACTCTGAGACAAGCTTTGCTTTACTGTGACTGGCCCCAATTCAGTCATACCTTCTCCACACATGTGGCCTGTTGGTAAAGAAGCGTACATTTCACAGTTAAATAGGGAAGCATTTAAAAAATAAATTCAATCTCCAGCCCAACAAAAGATATGCTTACTTTTAAGTACATCAATATTGCTTTAAGGCAACTGGACTGTTTGGATGTACAAACTGAAATATGTTCTTTGAAGTGAAAAGCTCCACAAAACCAGAAAACAACTTAATGACATGCAAGACCAATTCTCTTTTAAAAACAACAGAAAAAATTTCTAAACAAAACAAGACCAAAAAAACCCTCCAAAACTAAAAACAATCCCCCCACCAAAACAGCCCTCAAGACTTTTATTTTTCAAGCGAGCTCAACACCCAGCATGGAGGTGAGATTTTTCCAAATAGCTCAGCTCCCATTTATGAGCCTAAATACAGGCCAGATTTTTACAAATGCTCAAAATCTAGTGTTTAGAGCTCTTTGGACATCTGGCCACTCATTTCTATGCCACAACTAAAGCCTTCTAGAAACCTGGTCCCAATGGTGTATGCTTGGCACTTTTGAAAATCTCACCCCATGGAAACAACTTTTATAATGGCATTTCTTTTCTCCAAAAGGAAAAGCTATGAGATGTAATTATTTTATGTACAATGTCCACACTTCAGATACAATTGCTGTCACTTTTTCTTGTGCCTGTTAAAAGTCACAGACAAAATAGTATTTTCTGCTGCTCCTCCAAGCATTTGGGGCCTATATGCACACAGAAATGGAATAAAGTTTTATTCTATTATTACATGATATTTCTTCGATATTGATACTAAAGGAGGAGTCACAAACAGAAATAGGCAGTGAAAAGCTACACATAATTAATGAATATCATAGCAAGACCTGAGTTTGTTATGCTGTGTGTAATAAAGAGTCAAGTGTCTTAGAAATAGACAGTAAGAAAAAATAATTTTATCTGAGATAGCCTTAAGACTAATCAAGCTACAGAATCCTCTTTCCCTTTGCAAATGTAACTGACCCTTTAATTTTCATACACTACCCCTAAGTCTGTGTTTACAATTGCTATCCTGCTTTGAACAAAGATTAGCCAAGATACCCTGACAGAAGCATCTTTCCTGCTCTCGGCAGTACTGCCTATCCCATATGAGCTGCTGCTGTCTCTGCACAAGCAGAATCCAAGTGCCTAAATATTAGATACAAACATGACTGCACCATTTAACAGCCATTTGCACAAAGGGTGAAGAAGTATCCTGAAGTGCCTAAACAATCTCATTTTTACAGAATCCACAATGGAGGTTCTAGCAGGGAGCTTGCTAGAAGGTTAAAAGGTCTCAGTTTTCATCTGAAGAGACACATAGTGAAAATTACGTAGCATCCTAATCCATCAGCTGCTGTGTCTTCCCCTGCCTCATTCCTTACCAGTAATCATGGAGACATAAATACTGGAGGGGGAGAATGCCTAGTGGGTCATGCAAGTCATCTCCTTGCCAAGGCACAGCTGTTCCCTACAGTGACCCTCCTCCTGGACCACTCCCAAAGCTTTTTCAGCCTTTGCAGATGGTGATGACTTCCTTCCACCCTGTCAGAGACCATGTCCACAACAGAACTATTTCCTTCTCCTCTGCAGTCAGACTGATGATGCTCTGATGACATCCTTCGTACAGGATTGCTATCTCCCCATCCAGTGCTGGAGCACTAGAGCATGCAGTGTGATGTCAGCACCTACCAGGCCCAAATCCCAGAGGAGCAGTGCTGGCACTCAACAGCCAGTTCCTGAAAATCCTGCTTGCAAGCTTTCATCTCTCCAGCAGCTGTTGTGGAAATGCAGGTGGGACACAGTGCACCGTGATTGTCCCATGTGCTGGAACGTGGCCACCACACCCATCTGTGCACATTAACGGGTAAAGAGAAAATAGGTAGATGTCACCCTCTTAACCTCCTTCCCACCAGCCGTCTCCACCTATTCCATGAGCAAGAGAATTGCACCTGTACTTTGTAAATCCTGGATTTTAAACTATGGGTCACTGCCAGCTGTTGTCCAGCAGTGAGGAACTCATCTTTTCCTGAATTTCAACACTCACTTTTAAGTGGAAGTACTTAGCCAGGATCCAAAGTAGTAGTTTGGTAATTGAAATGCACCCTAGGGAGCATACAGGCAATTAAATCAAAGGGAACGATTAAAAAATAAATAACAATTACATTGCCTAACTATTAAGGGTAGGAGAGCCTATCCAGGAACCTCTGTTTACACCACAAAGCTTATTTATAGCCTTAAAGTGATGTTACCACATGCACGCAGGGTTGCCCTTATCTTAGTTGGACAGAGCACCATGGAGCCAAAGCCCTGCAGGGCTTAGCAACCTTACCCTTCCTACATCTGAACCTCAGATGTGATGGGCCTGGGGAGGTAGGAGGGCACCCAGCAGCACTGTCATTACCCCAGTGCACAGTCACTGTCAGTCAGAGACATGGTGTGAAGGCCTGAGGGGGAAGGGGTGTGGTGCAGTCAAAAAGGAAAGTCTGCCTTTAGGAAAATGGGAGTTGATTAGTAGGTTGGAGTTCTTGCACATGACTGGGAAACCTGAGCCATGCACCCAGTCTGAAAGCGTTTGAACTTACTTCCCAGGAGAAACGATATTTCTGCCAGCTCATCTTCCCAATCTTCCCATCATGAGGAATGAGACAGTCATCTACATTCTATATAGACTGATTTACAGTTCTAAGTACAAGAAATCATGTCTTGGCTTAAAGTAAGAGTTTTAAAAACCTGCTTGACTCAATGCTGTGGGTTGGCAGCTTTGTATGGCAGTGGAGGAAGGTGTTCATGTGTTCCATGTAGCAGCAATTGGTATGAGTTCATTTTGATTACCCCTCTGCCACTCATCTCAGTATTAGGACTGTTGAGACACACAGCTTCCTCTGTTTTTTGTACGTGGACCTTGGCTTTGTGAATTCTGCTCATTGAAATGAATACTTTCCAAGTCCCTTTTAAGCTCGAGTTCTTAGGTTTGCTCTCTGTTGCTGTCTCTCTCTCCACCCAGGTCTTTTGCTGTTTACTACCAAAATAACACATTTTGTATTAGCAACAAAAAATCCCAATGATGCTTTCCCTAAAAGAAAGCATTTTGACTTATTTTCCCCTTTTGATGTGCTTGGTCCACCTTTCTCTAAGCCAGTAATTTCCAACGTAAAATAAAAAGAAAAAAGTTCCAGTGATGGAACATACAATACTAAAGAGACTCCTAAATGGGGTCAGAGCATAAATTGATTGTTTAGCTACATAAAAATTGACAGGTTTGATTGAGCTGGGGTTTATTTGTTAAGGTTTTTTTTTTTTTTTAATAAGCTTTTGTATAATAGCAACATGGCTGACATGTTCCTGAGAAATTGTGCCAGAAGATATATGCCGTCTTTCTTGCACATTTCTGTGGATTCTGACACAAGATGTTTCATCCATATCTATATGTAACCCAAAGGCTTCCCCTGCTCCTGCAGCACTGTTGGACGCTATTTATTGAACTACTCCATAATGAGAATAGTAAACAGGGGTGCACTTCTACTGTAACAAATATGTACAGAAACTGATGGGGTTAGGAGTAAAAAAGCTACTTAGGAATGTCTCTGTGATTGTGGTGACCCATGTAAAATTTTGAAAAATTCTTGTAAAATTTGCTTTATCCTAAAAGGAAATAGCTGTTTAATACCAGAGCAACTGTTTAAGATCACTGTGGTCAAACTAGTGATAATGCAATGTTGGGATGGCCAACATTTCACAGAGTGGAGCACTTAGCCAAAAGATATAAAAAAATCTTGCTAGAACTCTCACCTGGACCTGACTTGAGAAAGGTACTGTCATTACCCATCCAGCTTCACTGGGATCTGTATTACTGGCAGATGAGGAGGACAGGACTTGCTTTCTTTGTTTTTGTTGGCTTCACCAGCTCCTGTGGCTGTCTCATGTGGAAGGACTGCTAATTGGAAAAAAGCACAGAGCTCCGAGAGCTGTCACTGCCAAAAGATTAGGGAAAGCCATATCCTTAAAAGCCAACATTTCTGCTAAGTATGATGTCTTAATGGGTGATTGCTGGGTTTATTTCCTTGGAAGTATTCTGAAAACATTTTTAAGATCTGAGTAAACTTTATAGTATTTTTCAGAGACTAGTTTGCATTCTGAGGGGAACTGCCGCTAGGACAAGCTGCCTCAAGATGTTTTGTTGCTGAGGATCAGGGGCATAGGGTAGAATTGGTGTGAAAAGGGTGCTAGCAAAAGCAGTGGCTGTTGGCTCTGAACACGGAGGGGTTGCAGGAGATGATCTTCAGATTTGCACTGTGGCACCCATCAGGGAATAGTGGATAGGTCTTCCAGAAACAGCATTTATCCCAAGCAGAGCAGCCCTCCAAGAGGTGGCACTCCAGTCCTGCCCCCAGACAGACCCTGGCCAGAGTTTTACAGGATGGACAGAAAACGTGTGCAAAATTCACAGCTGGATATCAATTTACCATTGCAAACAAACACAGAAACAAAACATACCAAATACTTGTGCCTGAATATGCAGCAAACACCTTGTTGCATTTTCATTTACGAAATCATTTAGCCTCATCAGCTGTGGGAAGCCTGGCTTCCTTCACTGCGTTTCCCCTCAGAGAAGCCAGGCCCTGAACACCGCAGTGACACAGCAGACATTCAGCAGGGCACTGGTCCCATCACATCAGGCTCCGTCACATCACATCAGCTGATGTGACTGACAGAACCCGACGTCTCCTGTCACAGCTGGGCTCTTCACCCAGCACTGCGAGTTACAAAGACTTTGCACTTCTAGCAAAGTAAAATAAAGAGGAATTGAAATGATGTTGGGTGGGGGAACATCCTTCAGGTCTTCCTGGTCAGAGCAATCTAAAAGCAAGTTGTATTCCAGTTTTTAATTGGAGTAAGATGGGTGAGATTTATGAGATACAGAGAGGCACTACATAATTAGCTTCTTCAGAAAGGCTGATTTTATTAAAATGCAAAAGGAGATTAAGAAGCAGTAGCTTCCTCAATAAATACCTTGTAAATGTGTGTATATTTAAGCTCAGCAGGCATAAAGCTAGCTGTTATATGTGTTTGTGTGTCATATGTGATTATATCCCTGTACACAGGTAGACAGCAGGATAAAATGCTTATGGACACAAGGAAAATGGCTACAACACTGCATTGCATTTTACATTTTGAGATGTCTGGACAACTCACACTCCCGCATGTGAAGAAGCTGCTAAAATCACATCCAGTTGTACTGCGGATGCCCGGTCCCCAGACTGGGTAACTTTTTTAAGCTAGTGGTGTCTTCTTTTCTTGTTAATCTGCAAGGTCTTCAGGACTGCCTTCAATTTCCATTTGTTTTAGAGACAGACATACTTTCTTAATCTCACTGCTGCTCCATTTTTTAACTGTTTTTTGTGTTCTGACTCTTTAAAAGAGTGAAGCTTCTCTTCTGGTTGTTCAGTGTGCAATGGAGGAAGCCTGTATCAGCTCTACAGTGCAAAACACCCTGTCCTGCTGAAACCCTGAAAATAATAATATAAATATATATAAAAATAGATACATGTTATACAGTGTATATGTATTACCTACTGATATTGCAATGATAAGTATATTTTACAAGAATGCATACATATATATGTACATATTAGCAATTGATATACATTAGCACCTCATGTTTATCAGAGGTTTTGAAGTGCAATTATTTATAGAGGCTTAGCACTGCCATAATTTTCTACATACAGATTGCATCCTGTATTCTGCCTAGAGATCCCACACTGTCTGTTAGCCTACATTTATATGGTGCCATTTTCTGACACCCTTCCCCCAGGTTTCATGTTCATGCACCCTTTTGTCACAGTCCCTTCAGGCCCATCCCTTCAACCCTCTTCAACCACTCTCAAAGTACTTTCCCCTTGGCACTCCAGAACGTCTTCTGCTTCCCCCATTCATTTATTGCTTACTATTGCAATCTCTGTCTGTGGAAATCAGGAGGGAGCCCCCTTCCCTGAGTCTAGCTGAATTTCCTCACTGCAAGCGGTGGAAGTGGCAGCTATCATTACGTGGGTGGTCAGCCTACCTTTCCCTGGGAAAGCCTTCTAGAGAGGAGAGCCAGCCCCACTGAGATGGGCTTGGCACGTGCCCCACAGGAAATAACAGTGCCTGCTCTTCAGGAAAGGGGGAAAACAACCTGAACTCTGAAACGGAATATTTGACCTCAGCTTTACAAAACAAGTCGCACCAAGCCTATGTGAGAAGGCTGATAAAGAAAGCTTCAGGAGTGTGAAAAGGCTCTTTTCCTATCCCTGTTTATGTGCATTTAGAGCAACTCACCTGGTGACCTTGATACCTGGTGGTTAGTTAAAATCACTATGCATCATGTTTTTCATTTCATTAGAAACATTGCTGTATGAGTTTCCCTCTCTTACTTTCCATTTTGATGGCATAACTGTGTGTTACCCTTCCATCAGTAAATGCTAACTTCCAGTGCATTAACTGACTAAATATTCATACAGAAATAAACCCAAACTTGTCTATAAGTGGCAGCTTTTAATTAAACACTCATTCATTCCATAACTAAACTGTGAAGTTTGGTTTGAGATTTGCCAAAGAAACTCCGGGCTGTCTAAAGTGCCAGTGAAATATACTGTGTATGGAAAAAATAATCATGATACTCTGAATGTCTATTACCATTAAACACTGAAACACAGTTTTTCATCTTATCTGAATGCTTTTCTCCATTTTTACTTTCCTGTGGGTGCTGAAGAAAAGATTTGTCTCTAATACTTTTCTTATAGGAAAGTAAATGTGGTTTCTGCAGCCAGACTCATGCTGCTGCACTGAAACCTAACAGGGAATATTCCTCAGGATTGAACACTGACCCTCTGTGCTATTGAATTGTTAGTTTGGTCTCTTCAATTGCTTTGGACTTGCTAGCACCATCAGCCAATATCACCCTGAGCAATTCCTAGGCATGTTTCGGGAGACTGAAGGGGCATAGATAATTTCTAGTGCCTTGTCTGTGTGCAACTGTCCTGTTTTAGAAAGTAAAAGTGCCAAAGACTTATTTCAGGTAATCCAGGACATTTTGTGCTTGTGGTTTCATCAGCAGAGCATGGTCCCCTGCCTGCCCAAATTGCCTGTGTTGTGTCCATGTTGGTACTCGAGCTGATCCAAAGCTGTGTCAATAATTCAGCTGCTGCTGCTGGCAGCAGTGGGAGCTGCCAGGTGCTCAGGGCTGCTGTCATCAGGCCAGGTATGCACGGCTGTATTTAAGAAGCTGAGATTTGTAAAGTGATGATTTATGTGTATCTGGTTCCATGAAGATATATACAGAGGAACACAGAAGGCAGGTTTTAGATTCAACAGCAGAAAGCAGATACGGAGCAGTGATTTGTGAAACACTATCAAGTTGCACGCTGAGAAGAGGAAATCACCTCCCTCACTCAGTTGCCCCGGTGTGTTAATCTGACAACTCTGGTAGTCAGCACTGACTGCAGTAGGTCTCTGTTTGTAGTGTGATGGATAAAACAGCAGCTGTTTTGATTTGTATTATAATGTACACTGGGATTTTCCAAGATAATCTGTAAGGGAATGCATAGCCAAATTCAGTGGAATATGGTGATTGTATCTCCCTTACGATCCTTTGAAAAGCCTTTTAGAATATTATTTGCTGCAGCATATAAATGTTCCAGAAAAATATTTATATTCAAATGTTGCCCAAATTCTTCTTAAAGCTACCCTATTAACACTACCCTATTAACATCTCAGGACAAAACATTATGAGGTTGAAATTGCAGGACACCTTCATGCATTTGCATTTTTTTCATTAATCCATGATGTACACCTACAATATTTAAAACGACAGGGGATTCTTTTTCCAAAATAGGCGTGAGTATGGGACATTGTATAACATTTAACTTTTATCCTGATGTGTTCCCCCTCAAATTCATGATGATGATATTGTGATTATAAGCTCTGTCATGTTCTTGGGTTTGTAATTTTTTTTAATTCAGCATTTTAATGATTTTTTTTTTATTTCCAAAAGAGATATTATTTAAATGGAAGTTATAGTCAATTTTTCTGCATTTATTTTTATAGGAATGCTATTAAGTCTGCCATAACTTCTCAGGTATTATTTTTCCCTTTTTTTGACATTTACATTTCAGATGAGCCTTTTTAGACATATTACAGGGTAAAAAGACAATTTCAATTTAACTTAATTTCAGAGAATCTGTTATAGTTGTAATCCTTGTATTTCAAAGGCTAAGGATATATTTTCTGAAAAATTTCTTTTTTAAGACTACTAATTTATGCCTAATTGATTAAAAATGGATAATTAAATATGTAGAAGTGTTTTTTTACAGATAGTAGCCCTTTTTTATTTTCCTTTAATGATTTCAGTGTCAGAAAATGACATGTTAAGCAGTTAATAAAGTGACAATTCTTATAATTCTTATTCTCTGTATTTATCAGACTCACCTGAATCTGATGTGTGCTGCTGCATGTCAAGGTGTTTTAAAAATTTTCTAGTATTTTTAGCATTAGGTATTAGAACTGAATATTTCTCTTTTCTTACATTTTGGTGGATCATTTTCTGTGTAAAGGAATTCTTTCAGAAACAACTTTTCTTCAAAACATCGTTCATCCTCTGATCATTAGAAAAATGGTGGGGTTTTTTTTAAATTCATATTGACTAGCATTAATTCAACTGATTCTAGAAAAGATGAGGAAAAACCTACACATTTCATGATTAGTTCTTCCTGTAGATTTTTTAAGGTATCATGAATATCAGAATCACAATAGCTGACTTAAAAACCCTATTTTTAAGCCAAACTACAAAAGGACAAATTTAATATTTCTTATGCTCCTAAAATCTAAAACAAAACAAAACAAAAATTCCAAGACTTTAATTTTCTAAGAAGGATCCAACCGAAAACGATGTTCAAGTGACAGAGGAAAGATTAAAATATATTAAGAGTTAGGTTTTTAAAAGTGCGAGTTATGCACAGGAATTTTTAAAGTTCTACAAAGCCCTTTTGCTATTTCTCGCTGAAAAAAAATGTGGTTAATCTGTCTACCTGAAAAAAAAAAATTAATTAACAACTATTCCTAAATAATTTTGTGATAGTGGAAGACAGAGAAATACCAGGTAGAAAGCAAATATCTAAACTCATTTACTGATTTACTTCACAAAAAAAAAAGAGAGTGAAATTAAGTTTTATCTTGGTGTTCTAGTGGGACACACTGTTCCCCATTACAATTAATTTGGCTAATAATCAGGCTAAACTAATTTTATCACCCACAATAACAGGTGAAAATCAGAAGTATACTACAGCACAAGAGCAGCTTATGTTTCTTCATTACACATTATAAATACACATCACCCAAATAAAAATGAGTGACATGGTAAAGGATTTTTTCAGTGCATAGTTGGGTTGACTGTGTAGCTCATGAATGGATTATGGAGGCCGTTCCAAATATGTGCTGACAATATGTCTTGCAGAACAAGAGCACCGATATTGCCAATGTCCAGCTTGCAGGAATCTTGAGTCACGTCACTGAATCCTGAAGTCAATTACAACCCTAGAAGTTTACCAAAGGAAAAAGAAATTGTTAACATTTTATTTGCTTGTCTTTTATAATGTGGATCCTTCAAGAGTCAAATGCCTAAATTTTTGTCTGCTGTATGATCAATAAGTGCATCATATTCAAATGAAAGTCCAGATAATCTTTTAAACACTTGACTGTAAGAATGTGTTTTTAGGGAAAAAAATACCCAAACACCTGATCTTTATAAAAATGATAACAAAAGAGCTAGAAATTATGTGATGTAAATGCTAGGAATTTCCACTTTACTATGTTGCACCTTGTAGTTTTCAGCAATTTCATTAAGATAATTGATTTCCTTTCTCCCCTTGTAAAGCCTTAATTAGTGAACCCTTGTTTCATTAATTCAGGTGAAGTCAGTGGGGTCCAAGGGTATGTCTAGATTTGGTACAGACAAACCAAACCATTAAAATATCTAGCCCAGATGTTTCACTCTGCTGGTCAAACAGAGGTTTTGCCTCGGCGGCACACGTGCGTGCACTCGCTCTGTGTGGGTCTATGGCAGAAGCACTGATGGATTGCCAGCACCAACACCTCCTGCATGTCAGGGAAGGAAACCATCCCTGATGGAAAAAAAATTCTCTGGATGGTTCCATTTAAGCGCACCCAATGACCATGAAGGTGGGACCATGCTGGTGGCACTTTGCTGGCTGGAGTAGTCTCACCCATACTCTGGCATCCCCAGAAAGGGCAGCCCGAGCACGCTTCCTCTGATCCGTGCCAACACTCCCCTGCTCCTGTGCAACTGTGGGTTTTTCTGCACACCTCATCCCCAGTACTAAGGGCATTTCTCCCTGGCTACCTGACCACATGGAAGAGAATATCCCCCATCAGGGAAAGGTATGCATTTTACAGGAGGCAGCTTGACTTTAAAAAAGAGTAAATCTCTTCCCCTGGATGCTGTGAACCAGGATGGAGAGCTGATGTCTGCAGAGGTGACACGGCAGGGTAAGACACTCACGAATTATGAGGCCAGATGTCAGTTCCAAGTGACATGTTTTCCATAACCTACTGCCTCTTTTTGTTTATCCATCAAATACAATCTACACAACAACTGCTCATGTATTTAGTCCTGGGTAGAGCATAGAAATGCAAGTCAGACCTCAAATTTAGTTTGTCATTTGCCTTCTCAAAAGGAGATGTGATTTATGTTTATAATAAAGTATTTGAAATGTCATTTAATAGGAAAACAAATGGCAGTTGGATTCCCATGAGCAAGGAGAGGGGATTGTGGAACTTTGAATTAAGCGGTTCTATCTTATCACAATTTAAGTTACATATTTTTATTCTAATTGTAAAAATTATCTGCCTTGACATATCTTTTCCATTATTTTTGTTAAAGGGTATTCATCAGCGGTGTTAATGATGACACAAAATTTTAATATATGCATTAAACATTTAAGTTTTAATATGTTAACATGACACAGGATGTGAATAATAACAATGTTTTATATATGAAGTGAAAACATATTTTATGTTGGAAATAGTTAGAATGCCTGGCAAGTGACTTATATCCATAACAATTTCATTTAAATATTGCTTTTGCACCCCATCTATCTTAGATGCAATTTTATAGTCCTTTTTAAAAATTCATTTCTGCATGACCTCTTTGAGGCTGCAACTTAGTGCCTCTAGCCTACATATTCAATTGCACTTGTACTTGTTCCCATTCAATTACCTTTCAAAGCGGAGAAACCAGCAAGTGCCCAGATCTGAACTGCATTTACCATTCTGGGACTTTTCAGGAATTACAACTTCTGTGCTGTTACACAGTAATAAGGGTAAAAGGCAAGAGAAAATCCATCAAATTGCTAAAATATGATGGTCTACCAAGTTTGATTTAGATCTTCATAATTTGAGACCTCTTGGAACAGCCAGGTAGTTCCTAATATAAGATTATATTCCCTTGAATACCAGAAGATTATGATGCATATATACAACAGCTTTCCTTTTATTTCCTCATATCCTACCTTCTGACTTGTGCCTTAAAAATGATTGTCCCAATAGCATCAGGGAAAGGGATATTTTTGAAAGGATATATTGTAAAATGAAAGGAAATGTTTGGTCTTTTAATGTGCCTAAGTGGGAAAGTAATTTACAAAAATCTCTGCAGAATTTCCATCCTCTACAGGCCTATTATCATATGACCAAATGGTGCTGATGGAACAAAATCTCTTCTCTCTGACTTTATGTACAGCATAAATTAGTAGTTACCATTCATGACAGTGTATAAGCTTAAATAGACCTCGTACCCCAAAAGTTCACACTTTCAGTCCGTTAGGGTCTCAATGTGTATTAAATATATATATACATAAATCAGAAAGCAGGCATTCTGGAGCTCCAAACAAGCTTCCCTGTACGGTGCCCATTCTTATGATCTGGCTGAGAATTTATGACTCATCTCTGAGCACATTTCTCTCAGAGAGTTGCAGACACTGTGATCCAGCAGCAGGCTGCCTCCACCTCACCACCTCCAGCAGATGCAAGATGTCAAGGAAATAGATCAGGAAAAACACCAGGGAAGGACAACAGATACTGTACATCCCACCTGGAAAAACTCTCGCTGCAAAAAGGCAGAGATTTTTTCTCTGTGTTGAATTCCAGGTGAATGTGGTAGTGTGATATAATAAGCAATAGAGAGATAATAGGAAAATCATCATTTCAGAAATGGTGCTAAAAAGCTAATACTGAATATGCAAATATTAACATGCAGATGGTAAATATTTTTATCTTTAGAAATGCTAGCTATAATTTGCTTCTCTGTTTATTTGTGTCTGGTATGTAATGTCAAGCATTTAAAATATTTATGGTCATGTTGGTTCTAGTCCAGCTCTTTGATCTTTCCTATTTGTATCTTTTAAATTAAGTTCCTTGTTAATAACATAGAGTAAATGCATTTTAAAAGAGGTTTTTTCTTCTACATGCTGTATGTATGTGTATAAACACATTTTTAAGAGCACAAATGGATGGGTCAACATTTATTTTGAAGAAAATGTTTTCTCCTTATTAAATTTTTTTTATTGCTATCTTATTTTAAAAAAAGGTTGCAAATAAGTTTATGAGGTTCAGAAGAATTGTCCTGCCTCTGCAGACAATTCACCTACAGAGGTTCAGCCACTGATGGAAAATTGCAAAATGGAACTACTACTTTTTCCTGTAGTGAATAATTTATGCTTGGGAATGGTTTCATCACAGAACACTCTTCAAGTCATTAAACTGAACTGAAGAAAATGGGGTGAAGTCATCATCAAGAAGGTCAATTTATGGAAATACTGTTATCTCTTTCACAGTATTATTAATACCTACTGACACCTTCATGTTCAGCAGGGTAAAGCCAATCATTAGCCTATAAGGTATAAGTAAGGTCTCAAGCACATGCTCACAATGAGAACATCATTATTGCAAAAGTGATCTGAATGCCACAGGTATGAGAAGGGAAAGACAGTGAGGCAGGAGGAAGAGGCAGCTCTTGATCTTACAAAGTCATAAACATAAAACCTATTTTTGAGCAGGCTGCTGTATTTTTTGCCATGTATCTGCATGGTGCTGTTGTTACTGACTGCATATTGGTATCTATGTGGCAGATCACTTCAATGTCTGAAGAACAACCACTCTGTAATTTTAGGAAGAATTAAACTTGGCAGAGGGTTAAAGGGAAGGGCTATTTGACTCCCTTTGAAATGTGTGTAATTGTAATATTTACCATGTTACCTACTAACGTCTAGTTAAAGCACATTGGCACCTGGGAAAAGTTTCCTTCTGCAAGTCCTACTGTTTTCAAATCAAATGACTTGCATGTGGATTACAGACATTAATCTTTGCAATCTGTCTGTCATGACTTAAGGTTTAGATAAGGCTACTTTCTTAGCAGCATTTTGGCATTGGCAATCAAAAAGAGTGCAAGTTTAAGAATTTTATTAGCTAAAAATGTTATTCCACTGCATGAGTTTAAGAGGATATGACACTTCAGTGACAAGGTTATACACAGTACCTTTAGTAATACCTCTGAAAATTCTATATTCCAAAAAAACCCCAAAATTATAGCATTATACTTGTATATCACAACATTTAAAACAAACGATGTACACACCATGTTTTATGAGCTTAATAGGCAGCCATTCCTATTAAATTTTACTTGCAATTCTTGTAAATCTGCTGATAATCCAACTGCACTTCTCTAGGAAGAAACATAACAAATCATAATCCTGAACACAGTAATCCCTCTTGCAACCAATACAAATCATGTCTTTTATTTCAAAGTGATATAAACTCTCCCTGCATTTTCTGAGACAAGTAAAAGGAGTTTATCCAGATTTTGTTTATTCACTTGTTTGTTTCCTTGTTTTAATGAAGCCTTCCACACTGGAATATAAATCCCAAAGGGACTATCTCAAATTGACATGATCAATATGAATTTCTGAATGCATTGAATCTTTTATATAAATGTGAGTCGCTTAAAAAAGTAAATATGGATTTTGGGTAATTTATGAATATTGTTTTCTATGGGCTTTAGCAGTAGCATCATAGAAATGCAGCAATGAAAATCATCTTTAAAACTCTGCACTCCCTGCTTTGAGATATTGTCAGATATTCTCAGACCATCCAATTTTTGTCTAATCTGTTCACAAAGGCCTTCAGTTATGAAGTAAAGAAGCTCCCTAGGCAGCCTCTTTCAGTCCTTAAAAGCCTTTGCAGGTGGAAAGGTTTTTTTAATGTCTAATTTAATCTAATCTAACCTTTTTCTCCCTTTTGAAAAACTAAGGCTGTGATTTCTTTTTTTCATTGTGTGAACATGGAAAGTAACTGATGACTGTGCTCATTATAGAATCTTTTTACATATTAGATGGTTACTGAATTGCCCCTCACTAGTTTCAAAACTAAACAAACTCATTTCTTTCAACCTTCTGTTACATTTTTAAATGTAGCATTTATGCTCTTGGCCTGCACTCTAGTTAGTCTGCATTTTTTCTTCAAATGCCATGCTCAAAATCTGACCACATATTTTAGCTGAAGTCCTGTTACTGCCGCACAGGACAGAATAAAGACCTCCATCTCTAACTTACAGCATGCCACCCAGCACACTCCAGAATGACACTGGTCTTTTTACTCAGTGTAATGTTAAAACATTTTAAGATGTTTTTATTCACCATTTCTGCCAGATATTTTTCTGTTCAGTCATTTCCATTTTCTGCTGGTTTTCTTCCTTCCCAAGCATAGCATTCCTTAGCATTTCATATTGTTGGTTTTGGAGTATTTTAGCAATATTTTTCGGATCATTGTGAGTACTAATCTCGTCCTCCCAGGTGCTTGGAATCCCTCCTAGAAAGATGCCATCTGCCATTTTTATGTGTACTCCATAATTCATTGTCCAAGGCAGTAATGTGACTGTTCAATAGATTGGACCCAACATAAATTTGTTGTGTGAGTTTTATAGCAAACTGCTAAAACTGACAAATTTCAGAGTTTGTTTGAAATCTTCCACTCAATTAATTCGTTCATAACAGCCAATCTACCTCAGCATATGAAAGTTTGTATCCTGATTGCTTTACAAAGGTCAGCATCCACAAGTAGCTGTGTCAGAAGCAATGCCTTTCATAAATTGCACATAGAAGCAATAGTGCCATTGCAGGGTTTTTTTCAGTTTTCCTTCAGTTCCTTACAGGAGAAAAATGCTAACTAGGTAAGTTCTTTGTCATGTTCTCTTTGACCAGATTTATGACACATCTTTGCAGAGGCTTGGAAATAACTTTTGGGTTTACCACTGAAATTATAGCTCATGATCTATAATTTCCTACAGCATTTCAATATGAACTGGTAAAACTGTCACTAACAGAGTTTCTATATACTGCACAAAATGTTCTTTTCTTACATATAACATACAGTAATTTTAAAAAAATGAGAATGTAGATGTATGCATGACACTTGTTTTGCACTTGGGATTTGCACTCAGAGAAGCACATAATATTGCTGACTCATAAAGTAGATAAATTTGGAGAGCCACTGCTTACTAATTTCCCCCACTAATTTCCCCATATTGCCACTAGTAAAACTGTACAGGAATAATGCACCTCATTCGCTGAGGTGTTTTTGTAAATATTACTGACTGGCTGTCTCTCTGGGTGCTCAAATGCCTTTTCATATCTGGCCCCTAATAAATAATGAAATGTAGACATTGCCCTCAGCTTACCAGTTTCGCTTTAGCATTGCCTGCATCCTGCCTGTCAACTGGATTTAGCATATTTGCATAATTATGTTTCATTCATTCACTACTGGATTTTTTTGAACAAGAAAGGGAAAACCAAACCAAACAAGGAAGCAGGGAACAGCCTATCTGCATGAGCCATTTAAATGCCTCCTGCTAGGCATGTTTGAGCAGATCCCATTTATGCATTTAGTTTGAAAAAAAGTAAAACATTTAAGGTAATTAAAATAATTCTGAATTCAATTTTAAATCCTGCTGGTATTATTTAGTATTCTATGAGAACTGGCATGTAAAGTTAAAAAAAAAAAAAAAAAAAAGGAGGGTAAATAATCTTTTTCCAGTACAATGAAGTAGTCCTACTGCTACTGAAATGTGTAACAAAACTTCTGGGGTCTTTTGGAAGAACAGCAAGTAACTTCAGGCTTTTGTATAGGCCTGGCTCTTAAAAAAACTCACAGTAGTTCAGTGACTGAGAATCCTCTTTCACTGCCAAGTTCATGGTGACCAAAGCTGCATATAATAAAAATTTTGCTCCTGCTAACTTGAGGATCAGAAACTGGGAACAAATCTTGGTATTTTCTGAGGAACAGGATTATTTCTTTCATTGAAAACTGGGTGATTGCAATGTGCAATCAAGCGAGAGTTTAGTATAACTTCACAGGGATGTACTCTGGAAACACGCAAGAAAAAGAGAGGAGCTTTGCACAGATGTGGAAGCAAGATTACAGGAGGTTAGTCTAGCAGTGAGACAAAAACGTTCCCCTTCCAACGGATCCAGAAGGAAAAAAAACAGAAAAGAAAAAATTAAAAGGGAAGCAGAAAAATATGAAAAAGGTAAGTTTGAGCTGGTTTTTTGGGTTTTTTTGCTTCCAACATCTTCAAGTCTAAAGCTGGTTAGTCTACCCCCAGACAATAGAAAAAATAGCTATAACAGAAGCATAGAAAATAGACTTCATCGTAGGATCCTGGGTTTCAGAACATCTGGTCTGTCCTTTGACCTTTCTGATGGGAATAACTATCCAGACACGAAAGCATCTTCTCTATGCATTTTTTAAAATCTTGAGTGACTCATGAAACTCAACAGCTTCTCTTGGCAATATATTCTGCTTAATTACTTGTATCAGTGGAATTTTTTTATCTGAAATCTAAACCTAAGCCACTCTTACTCAAAATAAAATTTTCCTTTCTCTTCAGTTGACATGGAAAGATGTTTTTCACTCCTTTATAAGTAGCCAGACTCTTACCATTTTTCTCCTGCTTAGTTTTCTTTTGCAATTGCTTTTGACCACCACTGGCAGACTATCAGTGTTTCCTTACATCCCATGTGCTCCTCACTCCTCGCAATTCTCATTGCTTTATCCTGGCCTCCCTCCATCCGAATCTTTCCCTACCTGTGAGGCTGGAGTATGTTCCTATATCCTGTGGCCTCTAGGTGGAAAAGGAAAGACATGGTTTCTCACACATCTTTGATTTAAACCTGAAAAATTGGAGTGGTTTCACTAAAAGTGATCATTTCCGTCCTCACAGGAAGGTGATGTTTCATTGACACAAGGTGTGCTTTTCTTCGACTGCTTGTTTGTTATATATATCTGTCTTCATTTAACTAAAAATTTCAATGAGTATTGAAGAACAGCACTGACATTTTCAGCAATGACAAGCTGGTTTAAAATACAGCTACTCACCACTCCCCACATTAAGCACAGCAATAAATGAATACTTTTATATGCTCCAAATAAACCAGTGAGAAAAAAATGTTGAATATGAAACTGAGATCAAATCCCTTTGGAGAAATTCATATTTGTTGCTTTAGGATTTCCAGGACTGTCATGCCTCATTTTTGAGCTATTTCTAACGCTAAGTATTAAAGCAAATTTGTCTTCTGAAACATGATAGGGGAAAAAAATGGTTTTGTAGGATTTCATGGGCATTGTGTCTTAATCAACACGAAATACATTGCATTTACCAGTAAGAAATTAGAAATTAATTTATGCATATTTCTTTTTTTTAATTGCCACTCTTGGAAGCTCATTATGTTTATGAAAGTAGAGCAGCTCTTCCTGGCTCACACACATCACTACCCATTACCCAGAGCATGCAAGAATAGGTGCAAAATAGGTTCAAACGAGGTTCGTCAGGCATACTGGAGGTAAAGACTCTCCCGCTATAAATCAGCTAATAATGTATTTGACGATACAGAGAGCTAAATGAATGTCTAACAAACAGCTGTATTTGCACTCCTACAGATAATCGGTGAGCACTCAACCACAACGAATTTATTGAAGGAGGCTGATAGTTCTTCTTCATAAGACTGAGTCAGAGCATATTAATGTAATACACAGTCATACACGTGCCCCCAAAAATGTGGGACACATGTGCCAACCATCCAGCCATGCTGATCTTTGGTACTCTGTCACCTTGCTCACAGTGGATTACTGCTGACAAGTTGTAAGTCCAGATTGGCTGGATCCTGCTCTGGGATCTGATCTTTTGTGATGCTGAATATCGCTCTAAGTGATACAGACTGTAGACTGCAAGTCAGCACTTCATAGAAAATGTTCAGGAAATTGCAGAAATCAGTCCAGGGGATGCCACCTCCTGAGATAAGACAGGGAAAGCAAGAAGTTACTCAGAATGTTCCTCAACTCTCTCTAGTTGCTCTTGTCATCAAAACACACAACCAAAGGGATGCAAAAATTGTAATTAAGAAGCCATGCTATGTGTGGACCTCCTCCTGCAGTTCTAGGCATGAAGTTGTTGTGGCGAAATTTAAGACAGCCTTTTCTGGCGTTGTTTTTTGTTTTCTCTTTGTACAAACTGGACCCAAGCTCTGCAGGCTCCAGGGTTCTATTGTTCATTTTATTAGTCTTTCCCAAGAAATGTAGTTTTAACCATTGAGGAGAAAGAGACAAATAGTTCTGTTTCTCCAGAGAAGCCAAGTACATTATGATTATGAAAAAAACCCGTGAGGTCTGAAAAGCTTTTCTTGTTTATCTCTCCCTTTTTGCCAGCTAGGTCTACAACTGTCAGGCTCACGTTTCTGTAGGCAGTCATGCACCCACACGACACAGCTGACTGTGCACAAAACTCTTGTGCATGGTTGGCAAAATAGCTTATTTCTATCAGCTTGTTTTTTGGAACTCACTCTTTCATGCACGCGGAACAGTTAAAGGTCTCCAGGGCAAGACTGGAGTCCCAGTTGCTTTTTATCTGGATGTGGGAAGAGGGAGAAAATGCCAGGCTCTTGGGCTTGTGCCCAGTTGTCCCAGAAGACCAAAGCTTAAGATCAGGAATTCAAATATGAAGCAACCAGAATCCTTCACATAAGGATGCTTGGTGTGGGAACATATTTGGGAAGTTCAAAAGCAGGTTAAATAGTCAATTTTTATGGACTATAGGCATATAGCTTTTTTTGCAGTACAAAAATAAGGTAGCTGTCTTTTCTCTTCCAGTCTGGTCGTAAACTACTCTTTCTGTTGGTCTTTCATGTTTTCTCTGCATTTCATCAACTGGAGGAAATGTGCAAAGCTTTCCTCAAGTCCAGGTAAGGTAAGAAAATGTCCATTAATGTCATAAGAATATAGGAATGAATGAGCAGACACCAGTAGCAATTCTAACTAGGATTACTTTTACTTGTGAATCAGCTACATTGTAAGATGGGAGTGCAGGAAGAGAAGCAAAGAGAACTTATTTGCTGTGATTGGCTGAGTTCACAAAGATGTATCTTCTAAGGAATACAAGGGGAAAGGCATAGCAAAAGTATTATGTGGTTTATATTCAGGGAATTTGGTCATGAAAAGTGTTTTCATAGGTCACTTGTTCAACTTGTCTGAATGGATTTTTTTTGCAAATGATCTAGCCTTGTGTATCTAAACTGAGTTTGTGGACAATCCAAGTCTTCATATCTGCACAAAAAAAGTACTATGAGTTCCAAACTGGGCTTTCTGAAACTCATTAGGCTTTGTTTGCTGCCTTTAATAACGACTATGTGACACACAAAACAGATGCAGACAATTGCTAGAAAAGCAATGATCAATACTGCCATTTTGCTAGGCAAACCCAAGCAGCGTGAATTAGAGATGGACTGGACGGTAATATGGGAAATAATGGAATGTCATTACATAAATCACTAGCAATGCCTGATCTCAGCTGTGGTATATAGTCATATACTTCAAAAGGATATTGCAGGATTAAAGAATATTTAAGAAAGAGGATCATGATAAACAGGCCTCAGGTAATTCAAACATCTAATGAGGAAATAATTTTTCTCCTTTAAAATTAGACTAGGGAATGTAGTGTATATTCATAAGAAAGGCTGGGAGGAGTTAACATGTCTCACAGTGCAAGAAGAAGGAAGGCCCTTGTAGAACTGCAAGATAAAAAATGCATCTCAGATTGAAACGTGCCTAGGCAATGAGGCCCAGAAGACATGGAACATAAAGAGGAAATTTCTCTGAACAGTAATAAAAATATGCAACACTATTTCACTTTTCTTCTGAAAGGCAGATTAAACCACACAAAGCTGGTTGTGAACATTGAATTCTTCTAACTTAGAGATCAAGATGAGAATTACTTCAATGCCAGAGAGCCAGAGAGCAGGTGCTACAGTGGTTGAGCCATGGACCTGGTCTGAAATTGCCTGGCACTTTGTCCTTTCCTGAAAAACACTCTCACTGAGGACAGAGATTTAGTCTTGCATTAGAATACTGTTGCCAGCACCAAGAAATGAAAGGGAACTGGCCAGCATCAGTTTTGGAGACTGATGAGGCCACTGAACATTCAGCAGTGGCACTGGTTCAGGATGTAGAATCACAATCGTCAGAACCTCCAAAAAATAGCCAGGTTTTGGTTTTTGCAAAATTTGGAGAGTCTAATGGCCCTTCAAGCTGAGGCTCTGGTTCTGGAAAGAACTGTGCAATGTGGTAGCCAGTGATGGCACGAACATAATGACTTCCAGAGTCCTGGATGCAGCCATTTGCATTTGTTCCTGTATTCACATACCCACACATAATAGTTTATTCCTGACTGTTACAGCTCTGAACAAAGCCCAGCTTAATATTAAAGCATGATGTCAAAACTGCCCAACTCCTCTGAAGAGGCAACCATTGAAAGGCTACTGTTATGTTAATGGAACATAAGAATTCAAGTACAAACCATGGGTTTGGGTATGGTTACCTACAAATAGATAGTGAGATTTCATGCCTTACAACTCAAAGCTTTTGTTTAAGTAGAACAGAAAAACTAGGATAGAAGAAAAACTGATGCAGAGACCACAATTACATACTGGGGCGCTGGCTGAGCCAAAAATACACCTGTCTCAACATTCAGTCCAATCTCCTTGCACTGGGCTGCCTACCAACTATTCATAGCAAGTCAAATTTTAGCCAGAAAAAGGCTGTGAAAGGACTTGTGTGTTATGTGAGTTAGTGGAATATTACTACAAACAGCATTTACAAAAATAAACCATAAAAACATATTTTGAACTACTGTAGTTGATTTTTTTCAGGGTCAGAAAAAAATAACTCCCCGTGCTGACTGCTAAAAAGGAGGGCATATGCCCCCTAATACCTTTAAATCTTATTTCTTGTGAAAAGGAGCTCTTACTATTTTTGTTTCTAATCTAGGCCAAGTTCTGAAATCCTTGTAAAAACCAAGGGCTTAATAATGAAACAAAAAATAACTGGTAGCTTTATTTTTATATCAAAAGGAGATAAGGATTAAAAATACTAACGGTGTCTAACTGAGTGTATTCCAGTCTGTTTCCCCATGGAACAAAAAGAGTTTATAAAGACTAGGAACAAGACTGTATAGCTTGGCACATGAGGACCTATGACCTTGACCACGGTCACGACACTCTGGCTGAGCTCCAGCTGTCCTCAGAGGGTGCCTGGCTTCAGCAGAACATGCAGAATAGGATTGGTCACTGACACAATTTAACCAGTCACTTCTTATTAGCAATTGTCTTTCATTAGAACCATATAGAACACGAAGAGATATTTTCATCACTATGTCCTGAATTTACATTCTGTCTATACATCTATTTTTTCCCCAGGTTATTTCTCCCATTGCTACTACTTGAACACTAAAGGAGAAACTCCCAAGTTGCCCCAAATTTTATAGACTCTATTTTTAATTTTTTTTTTCCAAAAATAGGCTCTCACTTCTTTATAAAAATTTGCTAAGATACTGAGTATTTGGCAGGTAAGACTTTTTGCATTTTGAAAATTATTGGTCATTCCCATGGAGATGTCATGTGGAGTCCCCCTTACATATGGGTGATGCTAGTTGTAAGTATAATTTAAGAGGTTTCTTTTATTTACTCTGAAAAAACACATTGCATTCAAAATCCCTACAGATCTCTATAAATAAACTCTAGAAATTTTTAAATTAATAAGATTCAAAGCAGGTCTTTGCTACATCCAGATTTATTTTTTTCTTTTTGTAAAATATGCACATTACATCATTCCATTAAGAAATTCAAAGAAATCATATGTACAGACAAAATTGCTTCTAGTGCATTAAAAATAAATAAATAAATAAATAAATAAATAAATAAATAAATTGTAATCTCCATTTGTGATATTCACTTGAGATTTTTGGTCTTGATACCATACTGAGTTTTTTCATCATCTTGGGAAGCCCATTCCGTATATCCTTCTGGAAGGATATCTTATTTAACTACATGAACAGAGAGACACATACACATGTTTTGTTATTAAACTTCATTTATATGAATGGAGGTGGCACTTCAATAAAAATCATTAAAAATCTTCACTGCATCCCTTATATTTATTCCTCATCACTAAAAGGTGTGAGACGGATGTTAAAACAGATTTGCAAATCTGTAATTTGTCCTCAGTATCGTAGCCTCAGAGCCCATTATCAGTTTCAGAAGATGAGCTAGGCTGAAGACACATTTTCTAGTGGTCAAGAGTCAATGGCCCATTTGAGAAGAAACCATGAAGACCACAGACATACTTTCCAGCACATAACACTCCCTAATCTTTCTATCTTTTCTGGACTTGAAGCGAGCTTAACCACCAAGTTTGTACAGTTTGCTATAGTTTACCTGCTGTTATTGCATCCATAATGCTGGGAACTACAGACACTCAGAAATATCTTCTGCTCATCTGCCTTCCAAAAGAAGATGCCACATATATCAGCAATCATGAGATATTTGCTGGTCTCTTGCCTGCTTATGTTCTGCATCTACTATGTTCATGCATCAGTCCTACTGAGTGTCAACACGAGGCCAAAGATGAATATTTCCATGCATGTCTCCTGCTTTTTACTGCTGACGCTTCTTTGTCCTCCACACAGCCATTGCAGAGCTTCCATCAATGCTGCACTTTCATTGCTTGAGGTTGTGACATTATGGTACAGAGCACGTACCAAGGAAAATGCAAACCAGTTTGCTCCTAGTGGGGTCTAGAAGAGCCTCCCATTAGAGCTGGGCTGCCTGCAGTGAAGTGATGCCAAGCCCTCTGCCCTACCAGCTGTATGTGTGCCTGAATACTGTGAAAAACTATTCTCAGCAAAGAATAAAGTGAGTCTGACCTGCTCCAGAAGGAAGGCTTTGATACCACAGAGTCCTCCAAGGGTGATTGGAATGACTGCTTATGTACATGATCAGCTGCAGAAAGTTTGTTCCCTTTTTTGCAAGCACTTCTGTATTTACATGCAAGAGAACTTCTGGGCCCAAAAGCTTTGACTGGGCACCATTGATGCAATGCACTGTAGATTTCAGATATACTCCCATTTAGACTCCTCTGAAATGCACAGGGATTTTTCTCCATTTGCCACCAGGATAACAGGTCTGGACTCTGCAACCTTCTCAAGTACTCCTGGAAGACAGGAATGGCCAAAACAATCTTCCGCTGGGCGGCTTGAGTGGAAAATTTGTGGATACTAGGATAGTAGAAGGTGAAGCAGGTAAATCTCTGAGGAACAGATTCCAAGCTCTGCTCATATGACAGCTGTTTTCAGTAACATATTACTTTAACATTGAGTCAGAAGAAATGTTCTGAAAAGGCCATAATTCCAAATAGTTTTACTCACCATCCTTTGATCATTCTGATGATAGAATGGAAAATTCAAGGGCTGTCTTAATTAGTTTGATTTCTGTAATGGACTGTAAGTATGGTTAGAAGATGTAGAGCAGAAGAGCAAACGTAGGCCTTCTGGGGTGATACATTAATTTTGCTGGATTAAGATTTCCAGTAGAAACAGAAAAAAATCTGGCATTTCATATTCACTCTGGTTTCTATGATCAATGGCTTATTTTAATGAAATTTTACATAGAGTGTATGTACACAATGCAGGTATTTATGATGCAATAAACTACAGAATGAGAGACACAAAAAAGTTAATGAATTTGGTCTCCAATGCTAAAATATTCTTCCCGTATCCAGACACACCACTAGGGTGATAATGTTGAAAGAACCAGAACTACATGTGTTTCTGGATTTAAAATTTTATTAAGTTTGGCAACAGTCAGCTTTTAAACTGCAAGTTTTTTAGATTTGGGGGAAGGTTATTTTGATCCTGGCCTAGGTCTAGCATCAGACAAAATTCAAAACTTGAAGACTTGAGACTTAAGGCTTTGATGCATCCATTGCATAAACAGCCTGACACTTGCCCCTGAAGTGGCATTTGGAAAAGGTCCAAACGGTCTAAAAAGGACCAAAAAGGTCCCAAAAGGTCTGCTATTCAGTGGAAAACATTCAGGTCTAAACATCACAATGAAATTTGGAAAAGTATGATATAACTTTAAACAAGTACACTTTTCTATTCTTTATCATCTCACTGTTCACTAGCAGCATTTTCTCAAATCTGTAGTGCATTTGCTATGAACATGCATTACATAAAAGCATATTAAAATGATTAAAAAAACAACTATGAAATAACATTGCTTTCTTTATTGACATGCTTGTATAGCTAGTTAGTGATACTAGCTAGTTATCTGCTTTAAAAAACAACACACAAAACAACTGCTTGTTCAAGTGACTGCAGAATATATGAGGACACCCTTTCACATGAAGGATGACTCTTCTTGCTTCCTGCCTCCCCACAGAAGGATGACTTTGCTTCCTAGTAAAGGCAATTGCGAAACCCCCACTCGGATGACTATGATTTACATTAAGTCCTAAATGCTGAGTAGAAGCTCTTTGATCCCTTTTTGCAAATTTTGGCCAAAGCTGCCAGGCACTGACATACCTGTCTGTGGGATTCTGATGTTTTTGATGTTCTTAGTCTGTGGATTGTGCCTTGATTTATGGAAGCTTAACTAAAGCAGTCACAGTCTGCCAGAAACTGCAAGTTTCTGGTTAAAATATGTATCTCATGACACGTAAATGCTTTCTGCTGAAAACACTTTGATTCTTTTGTGTTTTGTGAAGTGTCATCAACAGGCCTGAAAACTTGGCTAAAGTTCAGGGGCTGTAATGAAAACTTCATCACAGCACCAACTGTCACACAAGCTGAGACAGCATTTGGGACAAATAAGCAAAGGCTCCTTAACCTGACCTCCATCTCTTCTGCTCATGCACATATGTTGTAATGCCTCATATTAATTGTGGGAAAAATAAAGAGGTTTGGAATAGGAAAGAGTATACCTAAAACATGAGCAAACTTCAGATGGGGTCCTTTAAGGACCTAAAGTTACTTGTTCCTGGCAGAACAGTGATCCAATGCGGAACTGTTAAACCAGCCAGGTGGTCACCCCTGGGCTCCCTCTGTAGTCAGCAGGCCAGTGGAAGAGAGTGGTTCTTGCCCATGGAAGAGCAGAAGGCAAATTTTGGCATTAACATAGCATTATGATGTACCACAATCATATTAGCACATTGCAGGACACTAGCACATTGCAGGATATTAGCACATTGCAGGATACTAGCACATTGGCAGAATTATATCAATATATCACTAGCACAGCTTCTTCTTTACTCTGACCACAGGGGATACCCACAGGACTAACTTGACCCTCAAGAAATGCCCACATTTGGGTATAACTGAGTGTGCTATGTGCTACAAAACATGTCTTATTGTACAGGTAGGTCTGTGGCAAGTGGAAAGGGTAGCTATACAAGGGAGACTATATGCTGAGCTATACTTTGCCAATGGAGATTAAACGATCAGAATGAAAGACTGCGTACTTGGCATTTCTGTGGATTTCAAGGCTAGATAGTCCATTCCCAGATCCCAAAGATGCTGAGTGTTAAAAGCATCTCTCCAGCGGAAACAACCCGCTCAGGACCACGGCAGCCCTGCTACGTACGGCAGGCTGGCGGCTGGGCTGTGCTCACTCCTTACCAGGACAATAGCACTGTTTGCTTTGCTTTCATGGTGCAAAACAGATTCAGCCTGGTTACATTAAATTCTTACGTTAATGTTCCATCCACCAGCTTGCCTTTCTTTATATTTGCTCTTCATTGTTCTGCCTTTACTTTGTTTCACTCCCCCTACAATTAAAATGTTTAACACTGCTGCTTCCTGCGGTCAGGGCACATTCGCCCACGCCCGTGTCGCGGCTGCCCTGGCTGAGCCCAAATGGAAGCAATTAAAGCCGGACCCGCGCTGTCCGTGTGCCGGCCCCCTCGCCGCCGCCCGGCCCCTAACGCCGCGGCGCCTGCGACCTTAGCCGGGCGCCGCGGCCGCGCAGAAGGGCTCGGGGGGTCTTTCTGCGGGAATAAAGGGGCGGTGCATTTATTTATTTGTTTGGTGCAGTGTCCGTGGGTGCGGGCAGGGTCGCGCAGCCACGGCCCCGCCGCCGCCCCGCTGAGGGGGCCGCTGCCGCCGCCGCCCGGTAGGTGGCGCCTCAACACCGCCCACCTGCGCGGGCCGGGCCCGGCCCGGCCCGGCCTGCTCGGCAGGACGGAATGAAACAAAATATGAAAATAATACAGCGGACCAGCAAAGCTGCGGTCCGCTCCCGCTGCGCGATCTCTTCTGCAAAGCGGAGCGGCAGGATGGGCCTGCAGCCCGCTGCCGGCGTGAGGACACCAGCGCCACGGTCCGGCTTGCCCGGCTGTCCGCCCCAATGGGCTTTTGGCTTAAGGAAGAACTCTACAAAAATGCGAATTAAAACCGCTTTAGTCTCGGGTCAGCGGGGCCTGGCAGAGTCCGCCCGGCCGCAGCACCGGTCACTGCTGCAGTGGATGCCCGGGCATTAGAGGGTTTCAGATGCCCTGGGATCGTGGGGCTATGGTGGCACGAAGCCATGGCAGCGCTCCCTTTGCGGATGAGAAGCTGCTGTCCCAGGAGAGGCTGCTGGGCTGCGGGTCGCCACCTGAAGCAGGGAAGAGTTAGGCACCCGGTCAAGTTAATGTGAGCCACTTGCACCCTCTCTCTCTCCCCAGAGCTCCCAAACCAGCTTCCGAACTGCTTCATGCCATGCCCCGCAGTGCCTGCCTTTCACACAGGCTCTGTCAGTCCCTCTGAGGGCAAACCAGGGCTGCAGTCTCCACCCAAGGAGCCAGGACCTCGTCTCTCCTACTGGTTTTTGTTCCGACTGTAAAAAGCAGCTACTGATATTTTGCCTTCCCCGAAGTCAAACCCATTAAATAGTGTAGGACAGCCTTCTATCATGGTGATGAGAAAAGTAAGGGAAGGAAGTTACAGATTTTTAAAAAGCTCATTTTCTCTTTGGGTGTGTTGGTTTTTAATTAAATACAGAAGTTCATTAAAGGCACTGATAAAAATCAGGAGATTTATTTAGGGGTTTTGTTGTTAGCCCAGATCAGTTTATAATGTATCTGCATGGTGAGGTAGTCAACTGCAGGATGTGTGAGGGATTTAAATCCTGAATATCTATGTTTTGGAAGCAGGCAGGAAGGAAGTGAAAGAGTCAAGGTGTTTTGGTGTTTTTTAAATTTGACAGGCGTCACTATGCTCTTCAAATAATTCACAGCTCAGTGTCAAAAAATACTGTTTTGGTTCACTTCTCCCTGAAAATCCTCTCCTGCAAGCAATACAAGCAGTTGCCCCAAAATGATAGGGTATTTCGGGAGAGAGAAAAGTGTTTCTGTTGTGACATCTACGCTTTCACTTTTGTATTTTTTTACCATAAGCAGCTAGGATGTTGGGAGGAGAGGGTGCTGGTATCACATCTTAGTTACTAGAATATTGACATCTCTTGCTTCATTGATTTTTTTATTACAGTCCCAAGGTTAGAAATAATGATTGTCAGTGACAGCTTCTTTGCTGCTTGCTTCAGCTTCGAGCGGTAATTTCAAGCATATTTTATTTTAGATTATTTCTCCCCATCTATATAAACTCCCTGCCTTTCCATCTGCAACAGGAATAAGTAGTTTGTAAAAAGCCACCTCTTGAAAAGTTCAGGGCTGCAACATGCAAACATATAAAAGATAACACCAAACCAAGCTGCCTTTGTCACTGCTACTGCTGCTGTCTTGGCATCTGTCGACGAAGAGCCGCTCCAATCTGGGGATCCCTGCTGGGGTGAGATATGGCCACGTCCCCAGCAACGGGCCAGGCGACACCAGTGCCAGAACGCTGCGACCATCTGATGCAAGTCGCTCCTAATGAAAGTCCAGCATGGGGCTAAATGAGTTTCCTCCACTGCTGGGTGAGGGGCTAATGATAAAAGCCCTCCCTGGGCTCGCCACTGCTGTCAGTAGCTTTGTCAAGGCATATGGCAGTTCGCTAACTGCAGCTTGTGTGAGGTTTCCTCTCACCGTGTTACCTCTGCCTTTGGCTGGCGGGCTCGGCTGAGACTCCTCTGCCTGCTCCGAGCGGGGTGCGGGTGCCCTGGTGCTCCCCGCGCCTGAAGGGCGGGGGCCTGTGGGGCGCTATCAGCTTGGCACTCTGTGACTGCTGCTAGTGCTGCTGGAGAAGCGTGGCTTGCATGAAATTTGTCCTGGTTTGCTGTAGAAAAGGCTAAAATCTGCCAGTTAGTGTGGTTGGCTGTGCTCCCTCACGCTGACACCTCTGCTGCCCCAGTCGTGTGGGCTGGGGCATTCTGCATTTTCAGTCACAGCATTCACAGGGTTGTAGTAATGTAATAATAATAGTAATAATAATAATAATAGGAACAACAACAACAATATTGTAGAGTAATAATAATAACGAAAAAAGGAAGAAGAAGGCAAAGAAGTAAATAGGACTTTTATGACCGCAAAGTCCCTCGGCAGCTCACAAAATGTAATTTAAAATAATAAGAGGAAGAAACTAGGTTCTGTCTTCTAGCAATAGACCTTTCATTAGCGAAACCAGTGAGAAATTTGGTGAAGTAGATTAAAAAAAAAACAAAAGACAAATACACACATATATGCAAACACACACACAGACAGAGATCCTGCATAGAAAGTATGATGAGTAAATAAAAAAAAGAAACACCACCAAACCACTGGTGGGATAGGAGCTTGCTGGCTCACATTCTTATAGCAGTTTCTTCCACCTCAACTTTTTGTAGCTGATGTTAAATGTGAGACCTGTAATTTATTTTTTTCAAACATAGCAGCAGCAGCATGTTCTCTGCACCTGTTGGTTTTATGATTTGCTTCTCACAACAATTCCTTTACTGTTGAGACATGATTTGAATGACAGGCACTGCTGAATCAGCTTGTAAATAGAAATGGAGGTGGGTTCAATGCATTTTCCCAAATAACCTCCCTCTTCATTCTTTGTGTGACTTGCCCCTTGAAAGGCACATTTCATTCCTCTTCATCTCTTGCTATTCAGTTTCTCTGTTCTAATATTCTTTCTCTCTCACCATTATTTCCACATTCTTGTGTTGTTCTCTTCGTACTACGCTCCCTTGTGTTCACTCCTCAACGACATATCAACAACTTAGATAACAGCAGAGGCATTCATAAGTGAAATGTTTAGTTAAAGCATAATAACTTTGCCCTTGAGATGCATTAATTGCAGGTCAAAACTATATAAGGCTTTTCTTAGAGACCTTCTGTAATTACAGGATAGTCACTGCTCCTGACTGACCACACTCCATGGTGCTCTGGGATTAATAATTGCCCAATACTGAGTTAAACTGGCTTTTTACCTCTAAAGACACAAAACATCTCAATGGAAAGCCATAATCTGAAGCATTATGAGAAACAAAACCCAGTCCAACAAAACAGAACACAGCTTACTACTGCAATCACTGTCCATTTTCTGTGAGTTAAAAACTCTACTCTTTGGAGTCCTGAGTCAGGAGTTTGGCATGCTTTTGGGATTTTTCAAGGATGTACTTGTTTAAATGTGTAGGGCACACTCTGTCCTAAGCATCTCAAAGCACCTTAGGCCTGTTTATCATTTAGAATCTGAAGACCCCTGTCTGGGCAGGTTATGTCAAAGACTGGAAAACTGAGGCATTGAAGCTGTGGTCTTTAGGAAGTTTATTACTGCTAAGATCCCTTCCAAGATCTGTGCCTAAATGCTTGAGGCACTATTGAAAAAGGGGTTTACGTGCCTTAGCAGATTTGCCCTGTTTCATAAGCTTCTCGCTGGCATTACTGTCAATCTTGAAAGCCAATGGGAGTTCTGGATAGGTCAGGGAGGTCACACAAAGGTCCATTTAATTGTATCAGATCGAAGCAAAGTAAAGATGGAAGCCTGCTGCGTTTTTCTGGCACACATTCCGCGTGCCTTTTAAAGATAAATCTTTGGATTTAGCCGACACATTCATCAGCAAGTGCTTCATGTGGGCTTCAGGTGATTTTTCTGTTGGTGGCATTATCAAAAAGAATCAGTTTTTAAAAGGAATTACCTATTATTTAAAATATGTTGTTGTGAATAACAGGGGAAGCTCCATCAAGTACCGAAAGCATTATATCCCATTTGTCATATTGCTGTGATAAGGTATTCAAGAAATTAACTTTTTAATTTAACTGAAATGAAAAGGAATTTTATATGAAAGCATTTTTTTTCCTGTTTTGTTGTTGATAGATCCACACGTATCCAGTACAAACAAGATATGCTATGAGTGGCTTTCACCATCTCTTGGAAGGTATGGGAGAAACTGAGGGGCTGTGCATCCTATGAGAGATTCTCAGAGCAGGCAGGCCCCAACAAGTCTCTGCCTGCATGGGGGCAGCCCTGACCACTACTGAAATGTGTGCAAGCCCAGCTGATGTTCTTAGGGCTTCTGGGGATGTCTGCTGCAAGCTCCTCTCTCTCCAGTCCTGTGTTCACTGTGCTTATCACACAGCACTGCCACAGTGAAGGCTTCAGGTGTCCTGGTGCAGGACGCATCCAGCAGAGGAGTCAGGGTCTGTCTCCAGCTCCTGCTCAGGAAAGGCTGTTGAGCCATCTGACAAAACACACTGCTTACACAAGCTGTGCATTTGAAAGACGCTTGCAGAAAGGGGAGGGCAGCTTTTCAAGTTAGCTTGGCCTGTTAGAGCAAGTTTATATAAAGATATAGGGCAATTAACTTCTTGACAACTGCTTTCTCTTGATGTGCCCTAACATAAACAAAGTTATCTGAATGCAGAAAAATGAAAGTTATTTTTAGTGAACATAATAAAAATGCCCTAAAAGGTGTTGTGTAGTTTGCTCCATTCACCTAGAATCTCAGGTTTCTTTATGGAAAAGGCTTCTCAAAATACTCTTCACCTTTTCCATTCAAGAAAGTTTAAAGGGGAATTTTAAATATAGACTCTATCTGATTCCCTCCCTCCCATACAATTTAAAAATATTCATTTCAAGTGTACTTGCAGGGAAAATTTTTGTTTTAAGTCACTTTACCTTAAAACCTTTAATTTATGAAGCATCAGCTTTTCATCTTCCCTCCACCTTTGTATTTTTTACTGTTTTTGCAATACTTCAAGATGTGTGGTAGCTTATTCATACTATTTCACTTTTCTGCCTTACCAAGTCAAGGGTGGTTTGAAAATTGAACACAGGGACACATAAAAGGAATGGAGGGGTGGAGGGGGAGGAACAACACACAGGTGAAGATAAGACTAACAGAAATAAATCAACAACTTATCCTGTTTATTTCAACCATAACAAAGATAATAAGAATGAAGAGTGGGGAAAATTTTGATTTAATGTATTAATATTGTTTTTTTAAATACATAAGTAAAAATCCATTTAAGTCAGAAACCAGAAATTTAATCTGATTTCAAAATTTGCAGTCTAAAATATTTGGAAATATATTCTTAAATTAATTTTATTTCAGGAAGTGTTTTCAATGAGATTACATTTTAGCTTTGAAAAAAGCTATTTGGTTTGACTTACAACTTGATTTTCATTACTCCACAGGCTCCAACAAAGTTGTGGAGCCATCATTTGTGGTCTCTGAGTGTGGTTCTTGGAAATGGTGATCATGTTTTCAACATCCACAAGTATTTTTTATTCCTGAGAGGAAGACTAACTTGTCTGTAAGATAATGAATCCTTTTAAACAAGAATAAAATTTAGGTAGTTTGAAAAAACAAAATGACAGAAATAGAAATACCAGTACTTTATATGGAATGTTGCTTGGCTGAAAATGTTTTTTCATTTGGATAGAAAGAGGAAGGAGCAAAAAGGTAGACTATGGATAAAGTGTGTGAAATTTTATAATTGTCTTGTGCTCTGGTATGTTACCAGCCACAGGAATGGGCTGGAACAAGTTCTTATTCCACTGCTTATACTTTTTCCTGTGGCCTCAGTAAATCACTTAACCTTTGTCCCTAAATTTCTTTATTCAACAACTGGGAATTTTAAAACTTAATTTTCTGCCTCAGAGAAGTGTTGTGAAATTTAACTAGTTAATGTCTGCAAAAGGTTTTGAAGCCTCACCAAATAATTGGTTTGGATTTTTTTTTTTTTTTTTAAGTGAGGAATATCACAAATGCAGGGTGAAAACATACAAGTAATATAAATATATGAAACATTATTCCCCCCCGCCCCCCCGCCCCAGAAACAAGAGCAAACAAATGTAAAATCAGTGTTGCTGTAGAGTATAAAGAACTAATGACTGTATAAATCTGCTTTGGAACACACCCAGGTAATTCACAATTCTATCAAACAATCTTCAGTCTCCCCGTTTTGCATTACTGGCATTTATGATGATTCTACTATGCATTTTTCCTTCCAATTTTAACTCCCCTTTTTACAACACTAGTTTATATTTGCCCAGACAAGTAAGAACATTTTTAGTGTAGGATATGCAATGAATTAATTGTTTGGTGGGGTTTTTTTCCATGAAAAGTTTTTCCTTCCCAGTATGATCTTGTATAGTTTTCCTCCAGTGTGTTGTCAGCCCTACATTTATCAGGTGTCATTTTTTTAATTCGATAAATATGCTGTTTTCAGTAGTGCTGGATAAATGCTTCAGAAAACTGTCTACAAATACTCATTTGAGCTCTTAGATTAACTCATTTCAATTATGTTAATGCATATTTCACGTATACTTTATCTGATCATTCTAGTGAATGATTTATTGGTAGGAATGTTTGTCCAAATGAAAGATTTTAAGGTCCAGGTAACTCAAAAAAAAAAAAAAAAAAAAAAAAAAAAAAAAAAAAAAAAAAAAAAATCTACATTTCTTATAATAAGAATCTGTACTATAAACCATTAGAAAACTCAAGGTCAGTGTGTTACATAAACATGAAAAATTAGCCATAGTCTGATAAAATTCATTTTACTGTAGTTCATTTGCAGTCAACTAATCCTGAGTAGATGGTAAAGTAAGAATGATTAAGATGGATTTTTAAAACATCAGAATATTTCCAACAGGTAGTCAATGAAAGAAAAACAGCATTCCAGTAGTTGACAATTCACAGCGGCAATTTGTGGAATAAATCACCTGCAAATTCTCTGGCCTTTATTGTATTTGTGTTATTTGGCTACTGGATCTGGTACAATAAAATTCATGCTGTTTATCTTAGCAACACAGGAGAACAACTTATTGAAATGCACAATTATCCATAAAGTATCCTTTGGAGAAAATTTGATTTACCCAGTGGATAGAACACATTTGTGAAAACTAGTGTTACCTATACTATAGTCCAGTTGAGTAACATGTGATTTTCTCTACCTTTAGTTTCAGCATGCTCATGCCCAACAGATGCATGGCTTATTTGTTTAGATGAATTATTATTGAAATGGGGAAGAGAAATGGTACCTCTACTGATGAGTGCTGTTGCAGGGTGACCTTTAAACTGTTAGCAGTGCTAAGAATCAACAAAACGTTTCTATATTTCCTTCTAAGAAGAGGTCACATGTGCAGAATAGTTTGGAGAAGTCATAAGTACTCTGAACAAGCAGTCTAATATTTACAAATCCCAGAGCATTTTTTGAAAAACACAATTTTCAAATTGCAGAGTAAAATTAATAATCTCCAAGGCAATCAATTAAATTTCTTCAGCTAGAGGCAAAACAAAACAAAAAAGTCACCCCATTGAACAGGCAGGCCAAACAGCATCACTCTCTGTAACAGTTTGTATTTCCTCATGTCATTTTACATTCAGACTGCTACAAAATGATGCATTTGAAAACGTCCAAGAAACATTACCCTTTATGATCTGTCTTCTCTGATAGGGAATTAAGCTGCCATTATAATTCTTTTCTCTCACATTCTCTGACTCATTTTGGACTTCAGAAAGTAAATTGTGCTTCTCCAGTGTGTGACAGCTCTATCATGTGGGAATTTGGCCAAGTCAAGAAGCACAGATCTGCAAAGACTGCACAAGCAGTTGAGTGGTCCTGTTGCCATGGGTGGGATTGCTCATTATGAAGGCCACATCATTGCCTTGCAACAAGGACAGCAAGGGGCAATCAAGAAATGTTCAGAGGTGACCAGTGTGTTGAGGGAAGAAAACAGACATCTATTATTTAACTGAGAGTTAGACACCTGGTGCTGCCCCAGGATTTGTTTCATTGCCTTAAATCCTCTCCAGCATTTATGGCTTTAGGTAGTCCTTCCTGTATTGCAAGACAATGAAGGAAATGGGACAATTACATGTTAGTAAAGGACAGCTTGATTACTGTAGTCCTTAAGGATGGGTTGATGCAGTAAATCACATCAGGCAGGTTGAAATGATATCAGTTGGAGAGGTAAAAGGAGTAATTTTTTATAGCTTTTGGGAAAAATTAATCAACTCCTCCCCTTTCCTCTCCCACCTTCCTCTCTGCTTCTATGCCAATACATTGTGAAGGGCTGGGTACACTACAGACAAGATGGGAGATAATTCCCTGGTGTGTGGATCACAAGGAGACTTCAGTGTGAGGAAATGAGTAATAGAGACCAGTTGCCTGAACAGCCAGGGATCCCTGTTAGACAAGAAGTATATTTCAGCCCTTTACTGACTTGCAAGTTTGACCAGGACCTGCTTTTGTTCCTAAATTTCAGGTCTTGGTGGCTGCTGCTTTTAGTTTCTAACTGATTGCATTTTTTTGTTTTTTAAAAAGTTAGGAGTAGTTTTATTAATAAACTGGAAGGTTTATCTGAGAATCATCAGGGTTAACTTCTACAGTAGTTGAAGGTGAAGAAGGATTGATAGTCCCCAGGGGTAACCTAGTGAGAAAATGCTGAAAGTGGAGAGACACGGATTGCCCAAGGAGGTAAATCCCAGCAGGCAGATAAAACCTCTAGTCTGAAAGGTTTCTTTTCCCTCTGACTTGGGGGATGTTGAAGTTAATCTTTCTGTACACCACTTTTCAGACATTTCATGGAGAACTGATCTTTTGTTTTGTGACGACCTATCAAATGCTCTGTTTGTGGGGTCTCACTGTCTTAAATTCTGAGTTGTTTATTTATTTAATTTCCCCCCAGAAAGAAAGAAACAAACAACATTTGCTTCCTTCTTAGACTATTTAGTTCCTTCACAATTGCTTGCAGCTGGATCCATTAAAAAAATAAAACACCCTCTTCTTTTTAAATCATACACAAGATGATTACTCTGACTACAGTGATCTGCAACTGCATTAATTTAATCCAGTGCTATCTTCATTTCCTTCCTTTCCCATTTAGTTACATAATGTGGATATTAGTGCGTTTTGGTATTCTGATGATTTTGAGCTTCTCATTCTTCTCTCACATAGTGCTGGCTGCCCAAGATGACCTCAGAAACAATCAAAAACGACTTAAAAGGAGGAACTGTTCTCTTGTCATGGCAACCTTTTGCAGAAGAGTATCAGTGTAACTCCTGCTTCCTGAATGCTTTCTGGGGCTATTCTGGGAGTGTGGGACTCCCACTTACTCTGATTAACTTCTGATTAATGCAAAGAATGAAAGTACTTAAAAAAAGAGATGAGTTCTATTTCCAGTGAATTGCTTTGTGTATTAGAAACCAGGATATGGTACAAACAGGGAGAGAAAAGAATCTCTTTGGTATTTGGTTCTAAAAAAAGAAAGGCAAATAGCTACTCAGGCTGTAGGCTGTGTTGTATGCCCATCTATTTATTCATAATAGTTTTGAAGTGGTAAGAACTAATCTAGTGGCAGAGCCAACTCAGGGCTTCTAGGTAGAGTAGGCAGAAAATTAGTTTTATCGATCCAGAAGCAAGGGGTAAGAACAGTCACTGTGTCTGTAAGACAGGGAAAACCTGAACCTGGTTGAGAGAAGCGTGATTGGATCATAAATTTGGTTGCTGCTTCTCATGTGGCAGCTGGAGCCATCCTGCCATCCATAGAGGTACAGGTGGAAACGGGCACTGGGGCCTGTGTCATTTCTCTGTGTCTATGGCAGACTGCTACCCTGAGAAATTGCTTTTTCACCCTATGTCTAGAGCGTGTCTTCCTTCTTGACTGAAGAGATTCTTGTAGCCCGATTAAGAGCAAACCCAAATTTGTTGCAGGCCAATATTTGTGTTGGTAAAATATTGCCTGTGATATGGGAGGGCTAAGTTCAAACCTTGGTTCTGCCAAACAAAGATTGTGCTAGAGTAGAAGAACAGCCCCAAAACCAATCCTACACTTACTTGATATTCTGTGAAGCCTGAAATCTCAATGCATGTTATTCCACACCAAAATTGTAACCTTGAATATCTTTCCTACTTGAGAGACTAAAAAAAGTTGGTTTTGTTCATCTACAGTATCACAGCCAAATTTCCATCCATGTGTGGGATCACATTAACCTTAAGGACACAAAGGGAAGGCACCTATGATGCAGCCAGGCTATGGAAGAGGAAATACACAGTAAAACTCAAAAAGAAAACAATTCTTTCTTTCAATGTGGTTTGTGTTGACTCTCCCATTACTATTTTGAAAGGTAATATAAGTTTACATTGTGGGAAGAAGCAGGAGTCTCAGTGAAACTGGATTTTTTCATTTGAAGATTGAATTTTTAATAAATATGTTCTATTCAGGTTTTCCCAAAATCTGTAAGTACACAGACAGCAGACTTAGGACTTAAGCTAGGCTATGGAATCTGGACACTGCCTGAAAAACTGGAGAAAAAGATATCCTGGACATCTGTAGTTTGATGAAAAGATCATTTTGTCCATGTTCTTCCATTTGGGCAGAGGTCTACCTGAACCATTGTAGGCAAGTTTGTGCAATTTTTTTAAAGTAATACTTCCATTTTTCTCACCTATCTTCATGATACTAAGAACTGAACTATTTCAGTAAAGAAGTGAAATAACCTGATGAAACCCAAATAATGTACGTTGTGTGGACTGATGTTCAGGCAGTGTAAAATGTATTTGCATTTTTTCTATTCCTTCACTTTAGACTTCACATACTCTTCGCACTACTGCTTATAAAAGCACTGGCAGGCAATATCAACCATTTTACATTTTAATTTTTTTAGAATGAACTAAATAACACTACTGCACTGTAACATACATAGAAAGTTGTTAGGATCCAATTACTAAGGTTCTTAGAAATGCTGCTGCCTGAATTAAGATGCAAACAAGACCATATGCCAGTGACAATAGTATGGGTTTTATTTCATAGTAAATGTTGGACAGAGAGAGAGTGAGAGAGAATGAAAGAAATAGGAAATGGGTGGGGGGGACAAAAGGAGAGTAACAGGGACAGAATAAGGAAAATACCACCACTCCATTGGATCCCAGTGATGTTCTGTTGAGCCACTCCAGCTGGTCTTCTTAGTGGTGAAGGTCCCCCTAAAAAGCATGGAATCTGATGGGTTCATATATGCTCAGGCCAGGTAGGAAAATCCAGGCACCTCCCTGTGGGGGGAGTTTGCCATTTTCTCTTACAACAGACTCTGGGTTTGTTGCATCCCATGCAGTCCTGTGGTGCAAGGCCTCAGGAATGGCTCTGGGGGCTCTTTGGGGCCCTTTGATGGATTAAGGCACTCCCTCAGCTGCCTCTGAGTGAATGTCCCATGGATGTGGCCTTCCCAGGGTTGGGAGTTCCACAGCCGGTTTGTGTAAGGGAGGATGGGTTAACTGCTCCTGAGCAGAGGTTACAACACCCCCAAGTTTCCTCCCCCCACCTCAGCTGGGGGGAAATCTGTGCAAACTTTTTCCCAGCAGATGGGTCTGTGGGCTACTGCCTCCCCTACCTCAAAGCAAGCCAGAGATGATTCTTAGCTCAAGGGCTGGATTTGGCTCACATTCTTTTCCTTATTTACTTGTTTGTTTCAGGTGATTGAAGAATGGCTTTTCCCTTTATCTAATCTCAGCAGTTGGACTTTCAGTCCAAAGTCCCAGTCAGGCATCTTCAAGGAGGCTTCTTTAGTTGCAGCTTCTTTATACGGTTTTTTGTTAAAATGAGCAAAACTTTATGTCAGTGTTTGAGGCATGAACTATTTCAGTCTCTGACAGGAGTAAGGAACTGAGAATGTGAAGGATGTAAAGTATCAAGTAAGTTGTTCCCTCTTGTCAGAGTCAGTAGTCTGGACATTATATTGGCAAATAACACTTATGATGAATTGCACAGCTCAATACGCAGCTCATGCATGTATATTGGAAAACTGAAGAGAATTAATCTGAGCAATTTTTTAATATTAAATTGAAAATGAGATATCTTTTTTGCCAACAGAATATTACGTCAAATTGTTTTCTTTATTGCATTTTTCTTCTGAATATGATTATTATTTTCCATTTTCTTTAAGAATGCACAATTCTATTGTTTCTCCATACTAACTATTTGGGCTTCCCTTTGATCTATAGCAATTTCATTTAATTTAACAGAACAGGATTGGAGTTCTCAAGCATTTTATCATTTCCTTTGTGATGAAATCTGATGCAAAATCCATGACTTCTGTAGAAAAATGCACTGTTGTTGACATAAATGTGCATTGTGTCAGGCCTTCACATTTCAGGCATTTTTTATATGTCCTGACAATAGTTCTTGAACTGTGTAGACAGTATTGATGGATTATCCATTCTTCAGCATTTGAAAATGGAAACAAAATAGTTGGTCAAAGAAAAAAATCTTGGTCCCATTGTAATCAAAGGATGCTCATTACAAATATTTCCAAATGCTTTTCTTTTGAAATACAATTCAGATACATAGGGTGACTAGACTTCTTTATAGCATAAAAATTAATTCCTTTCTTGCTGGAACTACCAGTGATTGTCTAAGGATCAGTGAGCCTTATTTGATTACACTGATGTAGGGTAGCCTCAGTTGAAAGCACAGTTAGGTTATATGTGATTGAATGAGATTGTAAGGTAGGACCATTCCACATGTTGGTGCCTCAGGAAGTCAGCTAGGAGGAGGGCATGAGAGTGCCCTCAGTTGTTACAAAAGAAAGGCTGGCAAAGGCCAAAGAGAAGTAGGAATTGCAAACAGCTGTCAAGCGCATGCTGGTCACTTCTAGAAGGTGGCACAAGAGATCATAAGGTGGGGTACTAGTGTCAACTGTATGTCTACTTAGCTGATTTTAAAGGATTTGATTAGGAGAAAAAAAGCTTTGACTTGAAGACAGCATGTCCACCATGTTTACTTGACACATTACAAGCTTAATTGACATGTTACTGTGTAAATATATTAGGAAAGTGGTTTATATTCCAGAAAAGGATAAAGTAGCAGGTTTGCTGTTGCTTTATCTCTTTGGTATACTAACAGAGATGACCACTAGAGGAGATCCTAGAAAGTGAAATCTAATGAGGTGTTAGGTTTATTAATAATTTATGGAAAAAGTACTGATTGCCCCATTCATAGAGGAATTACAAGCTTGTATCTCTGTATCTCTGACAGAGCACGTACTACACAAAAAGTTCTAGCAGGAATTAAAGCTTCAATAAGTGTAAGAGGTCATTCATGTTTATAGTCTTATTCAAGACACTTTCTGTGAATGGGATTTTCAGAAAAAGACATGACAAAGTCAGACCTAGAAAATTCATTATAAATCAAGACTCATTACAAACTGAAGACTCAGCCTGAAAGCAAATGATAAAAGCTTTGCTGGAAGAAATTATGTGAACAATAGTCATTTACAAAGGTAAGCACAGGATCTGGAAAAGAACCTATAGACTGTCAAGATTCCCTCTTCACAGCAAGCAAGAACCACAATGGCTCTCAGTTCTGCTGATTGTTCTGTGCCCCTTGCCCAATTCATATGCATAAACCACATAAACTCTTTTTCCTTTGATACGTCCTCAGTGACTGTCTTCTGTGGGACTGTCATTTTAACTACACACTCCGTATTTTAAGGTCTCTTGTCATACCAATTTTTCCAATATTCAGTCAATCGGGTAACAAGTTTAGTAAAAGGAAACACAAAGAGATTTGGTTTATCAAGCCACTAACTCTCACATTGACATTGATTGATAATAATGATGTATATATGCACACAACTTGGAGATTTAAAGAAGAGAAATTTGGTAAAATCCTAAACAAAATCCAGAAAGAAAAATATGAATGAAAAGTTGAAATTCTCTGAAAAGAACTCCATGGGCATAAATCATATTTTGATGCAAGAGAAGGAGAAAAAAATGTACGTTTTTCATAATAGACAAACAAATGATAGGATAAAGGACAAATAGGTGTTGGATGATCTAAAATGTTTTGAAGGTTTCTTCCATCAAGATGGCAACAAAACATGGTAGAGGGGAAATAGCAGTATTATTCAGGATGCAAAAAGGACAGAAAACTTCAATAAATATTTCTTTTCTCTGTATTTGGAAATGAGGAGGATGTATCCTTCTGTCTGATGATAAGGCATATTACCAGCTGTCTCATTTCTAATGGAATAGGAGAAACAACTCTTAGAAAATAAGCATGTTTTACACTTGAGGAAGAAAGTATAATTTCACTGCTCTGTTTTGAGGATTGATTGATGGGATATTCTGTAAATGTAATGGACTTTTCAAAGACCTTTGAATCAGTGGTGCATAATATTCTGATTGTAGAATCAATGTGACGCAACACCAATAAAGAACATGTTAAATGGATTAAAAGTTGGCCACCTGACAGCTTTCGAAATCACAGTCATCAGTGGTCAATGAGTAATGCTGACTCTCTGCTGAACAGTTGTATCCTAACTTTGGGAAGTTACTGTACGGATCAATATTGGGCCAGTACTGTTCAGCATTTTTGGTGCTGGGAATCAGTAAATGGGACATAATGAACTGCAGCTGTGGAGGAGGATTCTAGGTGACCAAGACATCGTGGAGACAGGCACACAAACTGATCTGGATCAGTTGTAGCTAAGCTTGTTCAAACAAACTATTTTGAATACAGCTAATTAGTCCTATCTAAGAAGAAAGATAGAGTTCATGACAGGGCAGGAACCCCATTCAGATAGAAGTTAGGGTGCACATCTTAACAATATTGGTCAGGAGAAATAAACTGACACAACAAAGCACCAAATCAAGGTCTTGTGTCTTCTTTGAAGAGGTATTCTAATAAAAAACAAGTAATTTATCATCATACAGAGTAATGCATACGGATTGCAAGGGTCTAGGATGACTGAGAAATGAGACTCAGATTTCTAGTGGCCTGTCTGACTTTGTTCTTGATAAATTTGTAACTTAATGTCCCCAGAATTTCAGCTCTTGTAAATTTCCTGTGAAATTATAGTGTATTTTGGTTCTATTCTTATTTTTTGCAAAACATTTCGCTCATGACTTTAAAAAATCCCAGTCACTATTAGTAAGATCTTCTTAAAAACATAGGCTGCAAAAGGAAATGGCTGCAGCATTACCCTCTGGTCACCCCATTTACTTTTGAAAGCCATAATACCTCTTCTTCATCCCCTGTGCCACACAAATGCTAAGTACTGTCTTCAAATTCAAGTCAGGGAAGTTTCTGGCAGAAATTCTGAACCTAGAAAAGTCAGGGTTTGGTGAAATTCTGCCTTCTGAAGGGATTAGTAATATGAATATGTACCTAATTTTCTCTCTATCTTGCTTCTTTCTTTTTTTGTGGGGGGGACACCATATTTCATGTTGCTATTTTTATCTCTGCTCTTACTTTTTTATCACTTCGAGTCCCCCTTTTTTTACGTTTCAGGTGTCAAGTTCTCCATGCAAGATGTTTTTTTTCTTGGCATAACTAGATCCCATTGTAATAATAGAAGTTTCCTAGTACTTATAAGATTAGCAAGCCTCCTAGTAGTTCTGAAGCATGGAAAATTTCAGATGTGTTTGTAGCATGAAGCTGATCCGGTGATGTTATCTATTGTGCCATTATTATTGTAGCCTACAGACTATGGTTGCCTGTCTCTACATGCAGGGAGTGATGAAGCAGTGAACAAAAGCTTTTTAAGTGAGGGAGGAGACGTGGTACAATTTGAAATTGTTAACCATACAATATAACAAAGAAAAAGAGTTCTAAGTTTGAAAACAAAATATAGGGTTACAGTTTGAAAGGAAGGTAAAATAGTATGGAATTGTGTACAATAGAGTTATTATTATTTTTTAAGGGCTTGCCTAGTTTAACCTCATAATCCCATATGTGAGCATGTCATTGCAGCTTATTTTTTATAAAAAAACAGAGGTGAAGATGGGTAAACTTTGGAGCAGTTTACATGAAGAAAGCTGTTCTTTATTCACATATAAAAGTAAAGAATTTGGCCTGATTTTGGTATGAAATTATGTCTGTCAGAAAGTGGACTGTTGGCAATGCTGTCACTATCTGCACTATTACTGCATAGAAGTTAATTTTAGGGAAAGGATTTTACTGAAAGAAATAATTTACCTCAGTTCTAATTAGAAGAACTTCTTTTTTGTTGTTTGCTTGTTTGTTGGGGTTTTTTTTTTTTTAATGTAGCTCCAGAATTCCTATCTTATAGGGATGAAAGCCCTTATTCCTAGATTTTAGCTCTCTTTGTTATGGAATCAGCATCTTCCTGTGTATCATAGGCAAATGTTAAGATGTCACTACGCAAAGGAGCTCTGTATGCAATCCCTTTATATCCCAGTAAATAGAATAGCCCAGACTTGGTCTCCTTTCTGTTAAGTAGTCCTTTGATGTGTACAACTCTTTAATGGAAAGTCCAGTGTTTCACCAAGATACATTTTTCATGTGCAGGAGGAGACCCACAGCTGAGATGAACCACGGTATCCTTATTTACATGGTTTACCTTGTTTCTGTTTCCTTTAGGGCTCTTCCAGTCGTGTTTTGAGCCAGCAGCAGGTGAGGAGGCGTGTGCTGCAGGAAATACTGTGCTGAGAGACCTCAAACTGCCACAGGGAGTTACTGTGAGGACCTGAGGGAACTAGGATAAGCCCTGTGATGGACCTAATTCTCCCTGTCTCACACTTCCTCTGGTTTCTTTAGATTATGGTTTAATGCTGTTGAGGTGTGCCTATGGATATATAATACGCTTTGCATAAGCGGGTGTGGTGTCATTTCCTCTGCCCAGCTTTGCTAATGGGAACTGACAAAATCCTTATTCCAGTCTACTAGGAATCTCACTAGAAAAGAAACTGGAAATATATCTCCTCAAACAGAGGGTCAAAGAGACTCATGCAAGCTCAGAAATGGAGATACTACAGTGGGATTTTTTTAAGTTTCCAGAAAGGACCACTTACCTGAAGAGCGCAGTTACAGGTAAACATAGGAAAATTTAATACAGCTAGGATGTTCCTAGGATAGATAGAAGAGTGATTACTCCCATGTTGCCCACTTTGGAAGAACAAATGGGTGAATTTTTCCATTCCATTTTTTCACTACACCACTGAGTAACACAGTGTCCAACTGCTTGAGCTGGATGACCAGCTAGAAATTCTTTCCTAATTGAACATACTTTGGAGAAAAAAACCATTCCACTACAAAAATGGACACACTATAGATTATTTACTTGGGAAAATTATTGTGCTCATGCCTTAAAGGTAAATTTAATACAGAAATTTAACTTTGTTAGATTTTCCTTGCAAGTAATGAAGATTTTACTTAAAAGTAGTGATTCAGTATGGTTAGGGATAGGGGAGAGGGTAATTGAGGATAAAGGTAGGAAAGGAGTTACAAAAGTTTTTCTCTTTTGGTGAGCTCTAGGAAAGTTCTTATATTTAACAAGAGGCTGCCAACAACATTAGTACTCAGCAACTTTTCCTCTTCCAAGAATTGCAGTAGATCCACTGATAACAGAATTTATGCTTGAGCACGCAGCATTGACTTAAGGTTAGTGCTTATGAATATATTAACGTTCCTTTCAAATTGTAAGGAACATGAAGACTTTAAAAATAATGGAGTGTATTTAAAAGTCTACTGCTGGTTTTACACGTTAGGTTATTTTGTTATTTGGGGATTTTCCTCTGCTGGATTTATGCTGTAGCACAGGTAATCAGCGGGCTGCACATAAAATGGCTGTTCCATGGAAAAACCCAAGAGTCAGGTGCCACTGCGCCCTCCTTGCAGTTGTGGTCTTCCTTTGCATGGCCAGAGTTTGAAAACTAAACCGAAGATTAAACTGACGAACTGAAACAAGAACTGCTGAACAAAGAAAATAATGAGCTAGCTTTATTTTTAAGAAATAGTTTTATTTTAAACAGAAAGCTTGAACATGCACTTTTTTCCTTTGTTATATGTGGTAATTGAATCGTAAAGGTCTGCCTTGCAGAGTATCCCAACACCAATGATTAGAGGCTCAAAGTTTAGCTTTCAACCTGAAACTGTTTCTGAGGTAGAAGAATAATGCAAATACCTCTCATCTTCCTAGAAGAAGGGGTTTATTTTCTTCTTCAAATATTTTTTAGACAGCTAAGTTTGTAACACTATCAAATGGTAAACAACAACAACAACAACAACAAAATCTTGGAGCAACTTGGGAAACTCATCCAGACCAGATACTTCTAAGTTCACTGTTGAGAGTTATTGTTCTTCTTCCAGTTTGTAGAAATTGTTCTGGGGGAGGGAGACTAAGTGTTTTTCTGTACATGTCTCACCCAGACAGGAAGGAAGAACATGATTTGCTCACCTACACACTCATGTGACGTCAAGAAAGCAGACAACTCTGTGATTATGATGTTAAGTGAAGCTGGAAGTGTGCAGCACATTTTGTGCCTCTCTTTTCTCTATGAAGAGAATGGTACTGTTTTGCTTGTGTTTTGTTTTGCCTCTTCAAATTATAAGGTCTCTGAGGTGTAGGTTGATGCTGATTATGGACATATATATTGAAGCATTCACTGGAGACCAGACACAAGCAGCACTTCTAGGATTTACTATGTACCAAATAATAAATACTACTGATGAAGAAATATGGACTGCTAAGTGAAGGAAAATACTACCTCTTGTGCTGTGAAGTAAAAATTAAAAGAGCATAACATGGTCTTTGCTTCTCCCCATGGGTATTATGTATTCTCATAGCCTTCACTAACCATTTCAGAGCAGGACAGCTGACCTTCGAAAGTAAATACGATTAAAGCTGAACAAATCAGGTAATTACAATAAAAACATGACTTGACAAGCAGCCTCTGGACAGAATTACAGTTCTATACACAGCCTTCTCATTCAATTAGGATGATTTGAAATGGTAAAAATATTTAGTTTACTTTTGCTTGATATTTGTGGGACGTGGGACACTCCATTTCTAAGCTGTATTTAAAAAGTTCTTTCGAAAGAAAAATTCTTTAGAAAAGAAAAAATAGTTGAACTTAGGTATTGAGTTCTTGCATCTGTCACTCAAAGGGATATTAACAAGGTAGTACCAGAGGTACCTGGATCCTTTTTTTCACCCAAATCTCTTGGGATGCATGATTTCCCCCCACCCCAGCATGGCCTCCTTCCCTCTCCTGCTCTTTTGCTACAACCTGTTTGAAGCTCAATGACTGGTACAGCTGCAGAGCCGTGCAGAGAAGAGCATGTGCTGGTCTCCTGCCTCTCCCTTCTCCTCCTCTCATTTGGGACAAGAGCAGGTAGCAGCCTCCCAGCTCCAAGGGAATACACAGAAAGATACTGTGAAAGGTGAGAACCAGAGATGGGAAAACATTATGTCTGTAGAAAGAGGGGGCTCAAGACTAATGTTGCTATAGTACTACCACGTATTGGCATCAGCACTTAGAATCAAGAAAGAGCTTCATTGTCACCTCTCACTGCTGCATTGCGCAAACTGCACTGATGTTCCCAAAGCAAGGATGAGCTGCAATGTACAGAAAAAAATGAGAGCAGAGAAATTAAATCCAGAATGTACCACTGAAAACATGCAGGTCAACACTGAAACACAAGATCAGAGAGGGGAACCTGGACCTGCAGGACATCAATAAATTCCTATGGCCAGAGTAGATCTTATAACATCAAAAAAACTGGGTCATATTCCTATAGAAACAACTTCTAAAAGCTCTTTAATCCCATTAAAACCAATGTGAGCAACACCCTATAAAGCACAGAATGCTCAGACATGCAATTAAGAAAGCACGACAATCAAGTCTGAATAGATAGGTAATATGATCTGGTGGAATCCCCGGTGCTACTTCCACACATAAGTTTCACAGGAACAGGCACATGGTGGAACCGAGAGTCCCAAACAGGCAGGAGACCTGGAATGGTTTGGATGTGTCTGGCAAAGTGAGCTGCTTGTGTGGATTTACTTGGGGCACAGGTCACAGAGCAGTGTCTGCAGGGCTGTGTTTTCAGCAGTGTCACTGCACCTTGGAGACTAAGTGCCATTCTGTCCTGAGATACAAGTCATGGCGCAAAGGTGCCTGAGCTAGGAGAGATCCAAGCTGGCACATCTCGGGGGCACAGCTCCACAAACACAGATCCCACAGCGGTGTGGTGGTGCGGGCATGGCACAGCACTACCCTTGTCAGAGACACGCAAGAGCTTGGCACTTTCTCAGCCATGCAAGCCCTGTGGTGCAGCTGAGCTGCCTCTGCTCCCAACAGGAGCTCAGGTGCTGCTGGCCTGAGCAGCTCTGCACCATGTAGTCCCAAACCTAGAGCCTGGTTGTGCAAAGTATTTGACAAACATAGCACAGAAAGATACCTTGCCCCAAGGAGTTGACTGTCCAAATAAAATGGAACTAGTGTAGACTGCACATTGCTCAGTGTATAAAGCAGTGCTTGTCGCTTTTTCTGCCAGCAATGTGCCAGAAGTCAAGCTATTAAATTGCAGTTAGCAGATAGGCTAGGTACTCCCGTTGCTTTTGCAGAGTGCCACGCAGCAACCACGGCTCTTCCTCATACACCTGACTCTATCAAAATCTGTATTACGGTCCTAAAGAATGATAGAATATCTCTAAGCTCAGTGAGTTATATGCCCCTCATTAATATACCCTTTATTTTCAGGGAGCTTCCATCTTTTGAAGGGGCAAATATTACTTGAGGTTTTAATAAATGAACTGTTGCAAAGGAGCATGTTGCCTTCCTCCTCCTAAAAAGATGCTATTTATATCAATAATACTATTGTGTGTGTTACTCCAAACCTCAGAACAGAACAGTGACAAGTTAACCAACCACTTTTGTAATAACATTTACTGCCCTTTATGAAGTTAACAAATCTATTTTTCAAATTTCAGTCATTTAGAATACAAAGGGAAAAGCCATTTTTTCATATGATAAAATGTAGCTGCTGCTGGAATCAAAGAGTCGACCACATTTTTTTCATTAATTTGATTATTCTGAAGTGATTGATAAGATTAATTAAAACTGGTTTGATTCAGAGATCTTCAGAGGACCCATCTACACAACTCTTGCAATTTCCACTTGAATAAAAATGGAACAGCATCTATAGGGAGACAGATATACCCAGCATGCCTCTTTTCCACTCTAACTGTATGATAGTTATTATGCCTATTATTCTCCTTGTGAAGCCTCAGTCCGTCAGGAATATTTTGAGACTCTTTTTAGTAGGATGCAGAAGAAAAAAAAATACAAACCTATGAAAGAAAGAAAGGAAAAAAGAAAGAAAAGCGGGAAAAGAAGGAAGGAAGGCAGGAAAGAGAAAGAGGAAAGAGGAGAGAGAAGAAGAAAAAAAAGAGATGAGACAGAGGAGAGAAAAACCTCAGAGCTTAAGTGTAATTTCAACCAATTAAAAAAGCTCAGCTAGTCTGCATTGAACCTTTGGGGGAATAGATAATTTCACCTCCCAGAACAAAATGCCTTAAAGACTTTCTTTAAAGCTGTGAATAAGCAGTAGTTTTTCACTCCTTCCCTCCCCTTTCCTGGTCTGTGATGTAGAGTTAAGAGTACCTAATAAATCAATAGTATTTACATAAATAAAACCAAGCTTGTATTACCAGATAAAGGCCAAAGTCTTCTTTATTATTCACACAAAATACTATGATCAGGGAGGCCTTAATCCACTCCCTGGATCCACACAGGTTCTTCTTTAATGTGTCTATGAAAACCTCTAAGAAGGCATTTATTTTCCCTTCTCATAATGTGCCCTGCTGTTGAGTAGCCGTCAGTTTAGCTGTCCTGCTTCTGTAAATAAAACATCTCATGGAAGGGCATGGGTGACCCAAAGTTCACTCTCTTCCTTACAGCTTTTTTTGTCCCAATGTTCTTCCTGAGATGATATTTTTGTAACATCTCGTTAGAATCACATTATTTAAACCAGTTTCAGTGACCAGCAAGGAAATATGATCAAACACATTGCTGTGTCTTATCACTGTTATGATAGGTAAGGACATGATCCAACCAAATTTCAGATATGTGTCTAAATAAAAGCTGCCGAGTATTCAGCACACTGCTATTTTGTAAATAGGCTTCAGGGGTCTTTGATATTAAACACGCATGTAAGGTGTTTTACTAAATTTGGTCCCATAAAAAAGGTAAAGAAGTAGAAAGAAATATGTAGGAAACTTCAGGAGAAGGAATTAACTCTTTTGATTAAATAAAAGAGTTCTTACTGTGACTGTGTCTTATGCTGATGGTACGAGCCATGAAACATTGCAAGGCAGTGAAAACCTGTTCCTCATCCCAAATTAGTGAGAAGTTTTGGCATTTACTTTATTGTGTCCAGAATTATTTTCCCAGATTTTTTCTCAGCTGTTCATGTGATTAGAGTAATGCACAAGCATAACAGATGTTCTTTATGCCACCACAACATTGTGGTTTACTCAGAGTGCACATTAAATCTATCTTTTCAATACTGTGCAAAGATTTCCATATCTGCATGAGTCTACCTTTAGAAGGTGCATGTACAATATAGGCCAACATTTGCATGTGAAAAGTCATCAAAAATCGGGAGGAAAAGTGCCTACCTCGGTAATTTTTAAATAACTCAGGCCATTAATTGGTAACCTTTATTCCTCCTACTTGCACAGGCATAAATTAGTTTTATGGATTAAGTATATTTGAACTTTTAGAAATGCTTTTATAGCTTAGAAAGCAAAATACTGTATTTGCCATGACACTTCAAAAAGAGTGGAAGATAGGTGTGTATGTGTCTGGGAACTGATTAGGACTCTAATACCTTAATACAAATGGTTTCTGGGAAAATCAACCTGGTTAATAACTGCAGCAACAGCCCAAAGGTTCATGGAAGAAAGTATTACAATTAGTAAAATCGGTTTTCACAACAGAAAATTCAGCATGTTATTTGTTTATATAGGAAAGCTTTAGGAAAACAACAGCCATCTGTTGCACCATTTAAAATAGAGACTATGAGAAACCTTTAGTGTTATGATGAAATTGCGACTTCCTTGAGTACCATGGATTTAATTTCCCGTTGCACATCCCTATTTATGGAGCCCAAACATAATATTTTAAGCTGGACTAATCGCAGGTAATTGTCCACTTTCCTGTCAGGTGTGGTGTTAGCAGATGCAAAAGGCATCTGTGGCACTTGGGACTTAGAACCAGGTCTGACCTGTGGGAGATTGTTGTTCTGGTGGGGATGGACTTGTGTGCTGCATGGCTGAGGTTTTGCAGGAGCAAGTTGTGGTTTAAAGCAAACTTTGACTTTTGGTTTCCGGAAATGACCAAAAGGGAAGAGGTGGATTCTCAGGCAGTGGTAAGTCAGCACTTAAAAGTTTCATGTGGTACAATACAGTCCTGTGCCACAGGGCTCCGCTGGCCTTGGAACACCTCTATATTGGAATAGTTTACCTGGGGAGGTGGTGGATTCACCATCTCTGGATGTATTTAAGAAAAGACTAGATCTGGCACTTGGTGAGGTTTAGTTGAGGTTTAGTTGAGGTTAGGTTTGGGGTTGGACGTGATGATCCTGGAGGTCTCTTCCAACCCAATGATTCTGTGTGATCTGTGTGAAATAGTGTTATTATTCACATAGGACTGGCATGAAGTAAATAATATCACAGAAGCAAGGGGTCAGATATAGAGCTCATGAGAGTTGCTACAGAGTGGTTGCTACAGAGTGGTTGCTACAGAATCATCTAGAGGAAGCTCTCACTACTGCTGAAGAGAGGCTTTCCTGAACTCCCAACCTCTTATCCGAATCATGCAATTGAAAACCAACCAACCAACCAATGAATTCTGTGGTTGCCTTGTGCTCTCCAGCCATTTCCAACTTGACTTTTCAACCATGATAAGACAAGGTGTTAACAAACCATGAAACCCTGAATGTTTTGCATAATTGCATGACTCCAGGAGATGGAGCCTTAACAATACCATTTCTGGATGTATCTGTACTAACTTCTTCTGCCTCTCTCACCATGCTTGCTTTGAAACTGGCAGTATTTTTGTTGCTGGACTCTCCTCTACCAGGGGAGGCCAAAGATATATTTTTTTTACAACTCTGAACAGTTAGACATCTTCCCAGATCATGCAGCACCATGTGGTCAGAACTGAAAGTATTTCCCAGCCTGACTGCCTTGCAGAGTGGTTTCACAGGCACATTTTTCTTTCCCCAGTATGGATCTCCTGCCCTGAATGGGTTCTCAACAAATTTCAGAGGACATCTAAGTATCTGCTTCTGCTCCAGACTGGAGAGAAATCAGACAGAGAAACTTCTTAGTGGTGTCAATATTATGGAGACCAAGGGCCTAATAATTGTCTCTTGGCAAACACTTTCAAGCCTACAGTGGTGGGTGCCACCATAGTGGACAAAGGTCTCCTGCTTTGCTTAACCAGAACATGCTTCTGTACTCTTTAACTTGGGCATTTTGTCTTCAGCTGCTAAAGCCAGGAACCAGGATCTGTGCTGCTCCCTCACTGTAACACTGTTGCTTGAACTTACCATTTTTCACCAGATTTGTAAGGGCTCTGGATCACAGTTCACCTCTTCACAGATGCTGTGAAACATGTAACATGACAGCTTCTCCAAGGGCTTTTATGCCATTAACTCATGCTTTAAGAGAAAAGCTAAATGGAGCTAAAAGAAACAGTGATGTAAGTATATGCTTTCCCTTACCTAAGTTTTTTCCTCCATTCTTGAGCATTCACCTGAGTCCTTTTAGGTTTTCAGGATCTTGCCTTTCCCCTTGCATATAGACTTGCATTGATTTCCCTTAAGCCACTGGCACCCCACCCTATTCCTGCAGCCACTAAGGTAGCAGAGCACTTCTGCTTCCCAATAAATGAGATGACAAAATACCTTGAGACCTTTTCCTTGGTAATCACCCAATTTCTTGGCCAGATAATCAGTTACTCAGTTACCAGCTCATGAGAGCAGGTGATTTTTCTGATTGGCAGCCAGCTCCTCACCTCTGAATAACTTTGGCTGAAGAGATAATAGAGGCTCAACAACTTTCTGTTGTTAACTTTGTCTTCATCATGTGCAAACCCAGCCCAAGGAGGAGGTAAAAAGCATGTCTAATCAACCCATTTCTAGTGGATAGTTTGATTTTAAAAAATGCACACCGCAAAAATTCACCACTACAAAGAGGAAACTTTTATTTTTTACAGTGAGGGATTCTTCCAGCTGTTGTAGAGATTCTATTCATACACCACTAGTACAACTAGTTTATTCAGATGAACATTTTACCTGTTTGTACATGTTTGTATCTTGATGCAGCAGAAGGCTGATAGAGCTTTTCATCAGTCAGACTGAATCAATCCACCAAATATTGGTGCATGACTAGCAAGGGAAATCTGTCCTTAGTCTATCAGGCTTTTGTTCCTCCCTATCTTCAAAGTCACGCAGTCCTACAGACTGATTAATGCAGAGTCTGACAGTGGTACTCTTGCTTTGATTTCCTGGTGACAGAGTATCCAAAAGTATTTCTTGGCTTGTTCTAGCACTTACTTTCCTTTGCTTAGTGGTTCAGCAAGAAACATGCACACTATTGCTAATTAATATGTTTGAAATTCTATCCTGGCCCACAGCACTGAAAAAAAATCTCAGAAGTCTTTGACTGCAGTAGCTATTAATCAGCTCTAAGCCTTTGCATTTGTCCTAATTCAAAGCATTTGTTTCACAACATATTTTCTGCATACCACACCAGTGTTGATCAACGTAGGTTTCAAAATCCTTGTTTATTTTATTTTACAGCATGTCAGTCTGCGAAGTTAGACAAAAAAAAAAAGAAAAAAACCAGAAAAGAAAAAAAGGCTGTTTATTTGTCTCATGCTGGGGAATTTCAGACTCCAGCAGGGTTCAGTGGAGTGTGTGTCACCATCACAGAGCGTGCTAAGGAGGCACACTGAGTGGGAGCTGGTGATGAGAGAGAAGGAGCAGAAGAAGTCTGTGTTCGGCAGTGGAGAAGACATAAAGGAAAACAAACAGTCTTTGCAGAGAAGCCTCCTTCATGCTGTACAATGGATGGGTGTTTTTACTGGCCTGCATTGTCCATTCTGCTGCATAAAAGGAATTAGCTTCTTGCCACAAAACTCAACCCTACCACACACAGAAGGTGTCACGTCCACAGAAGCTCTGCTGTGTGGCCTCTGAAGACCGCAGGAAAGACACTTGGACAGTCTCTAAACTGATATGCTGCCTGGGATATAGGGAGAAGCAATGTAATAAGCTATTCTCTTCCAGCTCTGTAGTAATTCTCTAAAAAAAAGGAATAAAACGACCATGATACAGGTATGGCCACTCCAGGACATGTTAAGGGTGGATCTGGGGAGCATCTCTAGAATTGTGCAACCGGAGTAGAGGGAAATTTGAGATGCTTTCTTTGCCTCAGATCTCTCCCACACACATTGACTCTCTGGATAAAGGCTAAAATGTTGCTGTGAGCAATGACTTATCCCTTCCTCTTCTACAATACTTCTCCATAAGGACAGTTCTTGCCCCAGCAATTAATTGGATTTATTAAGATAGCAGGGTTTTTTTCAGTATACTGACATGTTCCACAGTGTCTGCTAGCTCTTACACTCATTGTACAATAACATTGTAAAATAATACACTAATACCTGATAAAAGAGAGTACATTTCTGAGAAAAAAGTACCTACCTATTTCCAGGGAAGTGTAACTGTGAGAGAAACACAACTGCAGCTGAAGCTGCAGCTGAGGTTCATCTGTCCATTTTTTGAAGGAGATTAATGGAGAAAATAGGAAAAAAAAATCATAACTTCACTTGAATAAAAACTAGAAGTTGTTAAAAGCACATATGCCAAATAGATAACAGATTAAATAAAACAATAATAACAACCCCCCAAACCTGAACCAACTAAACAAAAAAACCCCACCACTAAACTACTCCATGAAAAAGAAATAAGGTTAAATCCAACTCCAGTCTTGCCCACTATATCTTTGCAGTTTCTCTGCTGGGCTTGCTATGACTCACTGTCCAGCAGCAAAACCTGCCTGATATTTTGGGAAAGCCTTCCCATCAGCTCTGAGGCAGCTGCTCCCTCTATCACATGGCTCTCCTGCTCCTCTGAACAACATCAGCACCTCACTCCAGAAAGGAGCCTTTTCCCCCACCCACCCAGAACTAGTCTGATGTATTCTTACAAGAATATATAACTTAGTACAGATAAATCCCCTTCACAGCAATGCAATATTGCCAGCTTGCTAAGCAGTGTTTTCACCTCACCTTGGCTATGCAAAATTTTTATGACTTAAATGGCAGGAGATGTTACTTATTTGTCTGATTTCTCCTCCTCCCCTCCTGTGGGAGCATTCAAGGACAGAGTACTTACTGGAGGCTGGGACAAAACAGTCTTATCTATAGCACATCACTGCTTAAAAGCAAATATTGTTTCTAGCTTCTGATTCCCTTTTTCCCTAAGGTAAGTTTAACTCTCATTTAGTTTAGGCATTTAGTTTGCCTTTGCTTTGTTCCATCCCTAAAGTGCCTAAAAGCAAAGCATAATGCTGTGTCCCTGTTCCCTCTCGGTGTGGAAAGTTTTCTGTATTTTTATCCAAAAAGAAAAATAGAAATAAGAAACTGGGTGGCTTTTGTTTTGGTTTGGTTTTTTTATAGGATTTGCAATTTCTTTCCATTGTAGAAGACTCAAACTAACAGGGGTATCATAACAAGGAAAAATGAACTTCCTGAGGCTCAAGATACACTTGCAATGCCACTATTTTTAACCTTACTGCCATTTTTTTCCATAGAGAAATGTCCAGCTGGAGTTTGAATACAGCTTACAGTTCTACTTAAACAGCTGATTCACTGACATTTTCATCTTAAACCTTTTCAGGTTCCTTGCAGGAAAAAGAAGAGTTTTATACCTCTGTATCCACTGTCATGCTGTTACAATTCCAGAGCCATGCTTTGGAAAAGCCTACCAGTCAAACAGGATACTAGATTCTCATTTCTGACAAGCAGAGTTGAAGGGTGTGGGAGGAGAAGTATGAATGGGAAAAAAAAGCAAGGAGGAAAACAAAAAGTACATTTGAGCTTTTGTTTCCAATGATAAAAGTGTAAAATTGTTAGATTTTAAGGAGATTATTTGGGACAAAGAAGGAGGGAGAAAGAAGAAGGGAGAGCAAGGGTGAGATCTATATTTTTTATTTTTTATTCATCTTCAGTAGCATTACTCAACGTATGGATGCAATGTATACCCACATCCAGAATTAACACATGACCATAGTAATAATAAGTACTTAATTCTTACACAGAGTATTTTTCACCATAGCATCAGATCAGACAATGAAATTGCAAAATTTAGTAAACAAATCTCTTATCTTAGTTATAGTAAAGGGATTTTTTTGGTGAGGCAGCAAATGTAGTCCAGATTTCCTAATTTTCCAGATCACTATAGCACTAAGCTATACAAAAATCTATACCTATGGCACTAAGCACTACAAAAATCAATGAACTACATGTGGTAATATGACAGTGGGAGTGTCTTACAGCTTGTCCTTGAAAGATGTTTGTATTGACAGCAAACAGCCCAAAAGACAAAGCCTGCACCATGACAATTCCACAAAATCACTTAAAAAACCAAAAAGAGTAACAATCCTCAGGGCTTCAAACCTTCCAAATTAAGGAATTGAAATCCCTATAAAATGTCTAACCCCGGGGGCTTTTTACTGTAGAATTATCACTGGTAAATATATAGATTATTTAATTAATCCAGTTGGTTTTAAGTTGTCTGCTCTTTTATTTTCCTTCTGTGCCTCACTTTGGTGGTTTGAGCCCCCTGGCACCTTGAGAAATTGCTGAGAGGTGTCTGGTAGAAAGGATCAGAGGTTCACAGGCACAGGTGGATGTGTTGTAAGGAACCTCATCCCGATGTCTCAGTCCCATTTCCACTCAACACTTGCCCCTTGGATGCAGTCTGAAGTTCAAAGGCACACCCAAAGTGGCACCCCAATGGTGCAGTCTTGCCAGCTTTGCTTTTAATGAGATCAGGGTTTCAGTAGGCTCTGGAGTCTGTGATTCAAATGCTCTCCTCACTGTTCAGTTAATGGGATCAGAGTAGCTCCATCTGTAATGTGCGGGTTGTCTCCTGGGTAATCTGCCTCAAGGAGATGAATTGAGAAGCTTACACCTTTAAATATGATGCAGTCAAGGAGAATTATAATTATTGCATGTATTAACACTGTGTACAAGGCCCAAATTACATGGTACAGAAAATATGAAATAAAATGGAATATTGCAATAGCCAATAGTCAGGAAAAAACCCCTTCATTTATTGAGCATTATCTATGCTGTTGGAAAACTTTGCTGTGGAGAAAAGAAACAGAAGATCCATTCTCCCTCAGACTACTGGAAGTCCTCTAGGGCCGTGAGGCAGATCATTGTACTTAGCTTGTATGTGGGAGTTGCGAAGAATTCCATCAGCTTATCCTGTCATTTCTTCTTCCTCAGGATCTGTCTTTTTCCTCACTTTAAGATCAGAGAGCAACTTTAGCCTCTTTTGCTGTCCAGCCTCATTCATTCATCTAAGCTAAAATTTCTCATTTTCTCAGAGGAATTGTTTCCAAAAGGCATCCAAGCAGTCTCTGTATTGGCAGAGAAAGGAAGAGATTGAGTGAATTTGGGAAGTCATCTTTGAAGTTGACTATAGGACCTGAGTGCCCAGTTTATTTTTCTCTTACTGGGAACTATGCATTCAAATCCCTAAGCTTTTGAAAAATGTAGCCCAAAGGCTTGACTTGTCAGTCTTAGCCTAAAGGAATGTAGCTGTCATCAGTTACAAATACAGATGGCATTTGGCTATCAAACGACTTGATTTAAGTCAACCAATAAATATGGGATCTCCTGGTGCTGCCCAAATTAAATATTGAGCACAAAACCTCTCATACAAGATCAGGCTCTGATACCTCAAACTAGCTTCAGGAAATGGAGCATTTACCTACTTAAAGTTGAAGTCAAAGACTGGAAGTTGAAGAGAAGTATATTTTAAAATATGGGTCTTAGTCCTATTTGTTTGGCCCAATATATGCTACTATCTGACAGGACTGATTTTAACTGCTCCTTTCACCATTAAGGTGTCTAAACTCAGCACCACGTAAGAGACCAAGTCCTCATCAAAGAGATTTTCTTCCCATTACAAGCAGCTTAAAAATCATTGTCATTTCCATGGTAACAAAAATCCTACTATCTCTACACCTTCCCAGCTAATTCATTCTTCCATATGAATTAAAATATAGCAATAGGAACTTGTATTTCTCTGCTTCAGAAATCTGCTCCAAAGAACAGAAACACCATACTGTATTGCAGATATGAGAAGACACTTTCATATCTTTTCTTCAGGGTTTCCTTCATTCTGCATCAAATAATATTTTTTAACCTGGCTCTCACCTCATGCCACACAAATGCCCAAGTCCCAGTAATAAGCACCTGAAATTACCTAAACCATTTCCAGTTATTCTAGTTTTAAATATTTTACCGATGATCACAAACAAGCATATTAGGGACCAGCTTCAGAAAAAATTTGTGTTTGCAGGGAACCTGAGTATGCTGTGCAATTTCATTGACATCATGGGGACAAGAGTGGAATACATCAAGTGTGGATGAAAGTTTCAGCTGCAAAGCATCTGTCTTTGAAAGTCACAGACTTTGTGTTTGTGAAAAGAGAAAAGAGGGTCTCACAACTGGACTTTCAGACACAGACTTGTATGAAATTTTAAAGGCCTTCAGAGGAGGTAGCATGCTGAGTTAAAGAACTCGATATGGAAGTAATTAGATAGCAGACAAGATGTAAAATAGAGAAAATAGAGGAATAAGAGCTTTTAAGAAAGTTAAATGATTGCTCAAATCTCTCCTCCCCTTACTGTTCCTGACCTCCCTTAAGTGAAGGCAGGCATGATGAAAGTTCTACACACTTTCTTCTAATAATAATTTCCTCAGTAATCAAGGAGCGGAAGTTGTTAAGCGTAGTATGATCGGTTGGAAGAGATTTGCTCCAGCATTTGGCTCTCTTGCCAAGAATATAAAGCTGTCTAATAGGAAGTCCTCCACACTCGAGCAGGGAGTAGAGCTGAAGTAGCAATCAGCAGCTGATCAAGGCTATCTGAGCACACAGACCAGCTGAACAAGCAGGAATTTCAGCAAGTGGTTGCTGAGCAGTTTTAGACTAGCCCATGCATCTGATCCCACCGGCCTTGACAGTAACTCTGCTCTTTGGGCAAAATCCTGCAACTACTTGCAGGGCTGTACAAGCACCACAGTGCAAGTAGGTTGGGAGGTAGAACAGACAAGAGAGGGCCACAAGAGCAAAAGGTGACATTTTGATAAGACCTGTACACTGGGAAATGGAATGGATTCCTTGGTGTGATAGAAACTAAGGAAATGTGATCTTTCTTGCTCCTTCTGCCATGTTCTTCTACCTCCCACCAAGAGTAAGTAACATGTGGGTGGATAACTGGATCCTCTGGCTTGGTTTAATGCCAGCAATGAGAACATTTGTGAAGCAAAGCCAAGCATGCTGGCAAACCTCCACCGATCATTCTTTCCTTCATTTAAGTCTTCTCACCTTGTGAGAAGAAATTGATTACACTACCATAGACACGCTTCCTCCAGCTCTTCAAAGCCTGCAGAGGTGGAAGCTGGATTTGGGCCATAGTGCCTGGAGCCTTGAGGAGTTAATTAAACATAATAGTAACCTATATATTTACAGGTCCCTTTTTGATGACAGCAACAGAATAGAGGTTAACCCCACTTTTCAGGTTCTCCCTCAGGATTTGTTTGAACTTTGCTCCTCTTCCACCTCTCCATCAGGCATGAACTGAGCTCTGCAAGTCAGAGAGAAATGAGTGCTGAATCTCCAGCTGCAGACATGGACCTAATGGGTGAAAAGACTGAGTGATTTTGCCAGATGTTATATGTGAAAACTGTGGCAAGGTGCAGTTGTATTATTACATCCTTTTTCTTTCTCACAAATTCCCTGCCACCCTCCCTCTTCTGTGATGAATCATGAGAATACCAATACATAACTAAGTATAAATGACATGTATGCACTGGCTGAAATTCTGCAAAGCACCTTACTGCTGCTGAGGTGGCAAAGAATGAGGAACAGAAATCCTCCAGATATACTAGTCCTAAATGCAAACAGCATTTATTTAAGCTTCCACATAAAGATCGACTAAGCAGCTTTAAAGACATCACTAAAACCTTCAAGCTGCATAACATTGATGAAAAATTGACTTGGAATCAACATGCTGCACTGTGCTTACTAGCCCTGACAAGGTGGATAAAAATAGCAAGGAGACAATGGTGACGTCAATCAAAGACTGGGTGAGCCAAAGAGTTTTGCAAATACTCCCACGTGGAATGAGTCAGAGATGGAGTAGAGAGTTTGAGAAACACAAGGCAAGCAAAATCTCTTTAAAAGAAGTTTCACTGTGTTCTCAGAAGCCTTAGACAATTTAAATTTAAAGTAACAGAGAAATGTTGGAAAGAAGGGGGGAAAAGAGTCCTGAGGAGGTTTCAGTCCACTGGCATGGTGAGAGGTTCTTTTACGATTTTTTCCCTGAAAGCTTTCCAAATAAAATGCTAAATGTGATAAGTATACCCAGATCTTTAGGCAGGATAAATTTCTCAACTGCCATTTGGCAACAAGAAACCTGATCCCTATGCCTTCATGTGAGGATGTGATAGATACCCTGCAGGAAATGATACAGAGTATTGATGTCTCCTGTCAGTAGACAGGGACAAGGACAAGTTTGGCAGCTGATGGACAGACCATGATGTGACATGATATCGTAGTTTAGGGCAGGAAGTAAAAAAAAGGCACTGCAGCCAATTGGAAATTATGAGAGAGTTTTGGGAGGTGGATGGTCATGAAATTATTTGAATGTTTTCCTAAAACAATGAAAAGTAATTTAAAAAAAAGGATAAAAGTAAAATTAAAAAGCCAAAAAGTGAGTACTATATTTCTCTAAACATGCTAAGCAAAAAAAAATGTCCTTAGATTTAGAGAAGATGGAATTTTTTCATTTAGTAGTGTAAGGTCTCATATCCATGTCAATTTCAAGTCCTTTTATATTTACTTTGGAGAAATAAAATCAATCAAGTTTTCTAAAATCTCTTGTTCTGAAAATCCACCAAGAATATGTCTTTTGCAAAATCCGAAGACCTAGACCATTATAAAAATATGCAGCTTCTTGACAACAGAAATAAAGATCTCTTGGATAGAGGTATCAGGAGTGATGTTTCCTTTTTAGGCTCATTACATCCATGAGTTTGATCTTCTTGATCCACAGGGCTTAAAGACCCTGCATTTTCATGTACAGTAATCAAAGCAAGTATTTTCCTATCTTCATTAGGCCTGGGACCAAGTTTCTTAGCAACTCCATGCAAATATCTTTATTTTCTTCCCATCAGGAGAGGTGCACAGATATGGTGCAACATACAGGAGCTCCAAATGCCAGCTCATGTCACAACAAACATCTTTCTCAAGGTGAGGAAAGAGTTTTCTTTCACAAAGCTGTTACCCACTCTGATTTTTAACCTGTCAGGGCTTTTCCCCACAGATACTTTTTGTAACATCTGGTTTTACAACATTTGAAGTCTGCACAGCGCAAAATTTACACAATTTTGGCCTGAAAAAAGATCAAATCTCTTTTCCATTTCAGAATTGATTCTTCTTTATAAAAAGCTCCCAGTCTTCTCTTTAATTGTGATCACTTGTGGATTGGGGTCTAAATCTGGAAAACAGAACACCTCTAAGGGAACAGCTAAGAGACAACTTTTGTCTTTTTTTCTTTTTTCTGCTATATATTCTTTATCTTTTACTTATATTTCTTTGATGTTCCAGCCTTCTGCAACTGTTGAGCAAGGAAGATTAAAGCCATTATAGCTTTATTAAAAATTCAGTGTTCTTTGCCACTCCTTTCCTGGGTTTTGACTGAAAAGTCAGCCAATACTAAGATACAATCTGTGGGTAGGAAGCATCTGAACCGAAAATGCCATGGTCTCTAATGGTTACGAGAAAAACCAAATATTTTTGTATACACGTAGCCTAATTATTAGCTCTTTTAAAGACAGCAAGTACTCACTTGCAGTGGAAGACCCATCTTAATATTGTACATGTAGTCATGCAGCAAGTCTTGAGAGTCCTTTATATGGCAGAACAATTCAAATAAAGACTGAAAATACTCTTCTTTTTTTCCTTTTAACTTCTGAAATGAATGTAAAATGATGTTTTATTTTCTTTATGCTAAGTTTTAGCTGTACGAAATTAATTTATCCTTCCTCTACCAAAATCATAAGGTGCTGGGAAATCATAATTGCTATTATATTATGATTTTGGGAGAAAAGTTAAGTACCAAACCATAGCTTTCCAGTTTAAGGAAAGATCCATAGGCCTCATTAACTGATCATGTCAGAACAACTTTACTGCTTCTTGTTGCAGGCCTTTGGTATATCTGAGGGCTTTGGTTGAAGGTGGAAGCTTCACTTTGGCCTGGGGATAACCTCTGAAAGATGCAACAACTTCACAGCAGAATAATGGCTTATCTGCACTGCTAATTTGAATACCACAAGACTGTGACATGTCAGTGTAACACTATGGTGGAAGTACTTGGGGAATTACATGTGCCTCACATAATAACGTGACTCGTTAGTCAACAGAGCCTTTGCTGCTGGGAATTTTCTGTGCAGAACTTCATGGAAAAAGTGTTACTTCGTATCTCACTATGGAAAAGAGAGATATCATTTTATTCAGTAGGACTGATACTGTAATTTAAACGGTGACTGCTGAAGGATTTCTGGGTGAAATCTGACCAACCACTCCCATGAAGTTCAGTGTTCAAGCAAAAATGACTGTCCATATTTTATAGCTGTAACATGCAAGGATGTGGCCTATATCTGTTTCTTTTGGCAAATCAAAAGTTTACTATTCAGACTAGTAACAGTGTTGTAAACTGGCATCAGGATAAGGCCCTTAGGTACTGCAAAGTAAATGTCTACATATAATCTGACTAAAGCATGTATTTTGTAAGCAATTACTATCGTTTGTCCTTTGACAGGGCTTTCTGAAACATTACAGAGAAATGAAGAATACTTTTAATTTGTACTGTATTAAATTATACTTGTATTAATTATTAAATAAAGAATATTACTAAAACTTAATGAAATAAACTATCATTATTATATCTGCCACAAATAAAAAATCTACCTATTGCATTCTAGAGATGGTGCTATCCATTAATTAGTTTATAGACCCCCAAATCTAAGGGAGTGCCAGAAATTTCCAAGATTTCCCTGACTCTCACATATATGTGAGGTTTCTGATGAAGTTGAAAGATATGTGCTGGGTATAAATTTTAATGCTTTTGCCTTTACTCCACTCATGTAATATCTTCCCCTTTCCTCTTTTCTGCAATAGAAAAAGCATCTGAGTATGTTGGGCAGGAGACGGACCCGTGGGACTGTCCACAGAGGAGGTCTGAGGGCATGGAGATCCACTGTGCAGAGAGTGAAATCAAGCCACGTCCGGAAACCTACTGGCTTCTACTGCTAAGCTTTACAGTAGTTTTTTCTTCTAGAGGACAGGAGGGGTGTTTTAAGTGGACATTCCTGCAAAGCTATGCATCACTGCCCATAAAATCGGCACAGACACAGCATTTCTCCCCCACCAGACTGGGGGAGAAATCCACTGATCTCATCTTCTCTGATCTTTCTGTCTGACATTCGCTTCTCCTCCTCCTTGAGCAGGCCCTGGGGACTTCACCCTTGCTAAAAAAATTCAAAAATGTGCATGTAGGACACGCAGCTGTACAATTTTGATGTATTCATAAAGTCATGCAAACACTATACGAGTATGTGAGGTACTAGTCAGAGAGACAGTTTCAGTTAAAATAGCTGACACACACATCTGGATAGACAGATGAACCATGCTGGGGTGAAAAGTATAATCGTGCTTTTAATATTCATGAATGGTATATGGCTATGCAGGTCTTTGGGGACAGGACAACGCAGGGCCAGATGTGTTCAGAGCAGTTGGATGTCACTGGACAAACACATGATGTGATCCCAGAAGCAATGCTTCTCAGGACATTGTTTTCTTACAGGGACAATATCCTTGATCTCGAATGACTGCAGGTTTTAAGTGAACACTATGTCAGTACTTTCCACTGAAATCATTTGACATGACAATTTTAAAATACACAAAACTTATTCTGCTGAAGAAGAAATGCATTAACTACTGGAGCCCAAAAATAATTATCTCGTAAAAAGATATCTGGTAGCATCTTATGTGAATTAAAAGTACACAAACACATATATGCAGGTGTATATGTAATAGCAGATACAAATGCATATAGAAAATTAAATATATAAATGTATGCATATTTACATAAGATTCCTACACATTATTGACAAGAAAAAAATATTCAGAAGATATCAGGTTTACTTATAACAACAAAAAAAGAAATTTTGCCACTACATTTTACTTGACCTTTTTTTACTCCCTTGTCTGTCTCCTGGAAATGTTCCCTTGTATTCTGGTAAAAAGCAATCTCACATTTCTTAGCTGCTGATTGGAAAATCTAGCGACTAACCTGTTTGAAAACATGCACAATCTGATCTTGTAAGTATCATAGTGGGAGCTGCAGGTGCTGAGCAAATGAAGAGCTGGTGTAAAGAAGCCTGAGTAGAGGTATCTCTGTCTCTAGGTTTTGATATGGCAACTGACACCTGATATCAGACCTTGGACATCTGTTTGACAGTTTTGACTTGTAATTATTATGATGAATCTTTAAACAAACAGATCATAGTAGACAGTGGGAAGTACACGAGGATAAAGTAGAATCTGGTCTGTTACCAGGGTTGATGTGTGTAGGAGGAATCAACAAATACTTTTTTTTTTTTTTTTTTTTTAATAAATCAGGAATTTTTTCTGCTCTTCTAGCTCCTGAAAGCATACAGTACAATGCATTTGGCATTGCCAGTTTAAACCCTGAATTATTTGGTAGAATTACAATCTCAAAGCAAAAGATGTTATTTTTGCTTTGATTATGATGCATTTACTGTGGCACAATCTTGCAAAATGAAGAGCCCAAAGTAATGCTCTAACACCCTATTCAGACACGCAGGCATAAGCAGACTGAAATCAAAGCATCCATTTCTCTCCTTTGATTCAATAGGATTTGTGAGGGTAGGACATGTTAAGAATATAAGGCTGTTTTTACTTTGATTCCTTAATAAATGGACTTAAGTTCCTAACTGGAAAGCTGTAACTTATGTGCATAGCAAGGGGGTTAAGGTGGCACAGGGTTAAGGTGGGAAGGCATCAGAAGTCTCTTTGCTCTGTTTCAACCTTCTGAAATTTGATGCCATTCACCAGAGGTCTCCTAAGTGTAAAAGTTTGTCTCCTCTTGTTATATTGCCACCTGCCCAGGGAAACGCTAATCCATTAAGGTCAAGCAGTTCTGAGAAGGTGCTGCAGTGCCTGGGGCAGCCTCTTGAGTTTCACTTCTCGCAGCTGCAGGAAGATGAAGTCGGGGATGGTCCTCGTTACTGAAATTAGACAGATCAGGAAGTAAACAGAGCTTGCCTTTCATCTGATCTGGCTTTGAGATGGGAAAGGTTGGGGAGGGGGGCAGAGCAGAGGGTGAATTCCTCTTCTAATTACTTTATGGGTCAGTTCTCCAGACTTTGTGTCAATGTCAGACATGCATAATCTGTTTTATTTTTAAATGAGAGAAAAGAAAAAAAAAAATCTCATGATTTTTGGGTTTACTATCATTTAGTTCTCAATACCATGACTTTCATGGGGATTATTATATTTTCATTTGGGAATGAGCAGCCAACAGATCTAAGACAGGGGAAGGGCCATACTGTCTGCATAAACTTGCCCCTTTACACAGTGAAACCTTTGCTTTTTGTGTTCATTGCTGGGTTTCTTTTCTCTCAGAGGTGGATTTGAGGATTATAAAAGGCACTGGACAGACAATACAGGCTGAAGCCCTCTTTTTTTCACACCTGAACTGCTGGGATAGCAGCCCTATGAGACCATCTCCTCCCCACAGATCTGAAGGGACAGACACCAACAGCAGAAGAGTCAGATGCCACCTCCATAGCAAAGGATTCCCACATGGTCTCCTCTCTTTGCAGCCCATGCCAAAGACCACCCTGCACAAACCACAGCCCCTCTGGGAGGGCAGCATCACCTTGCAGGACTCCCTGGTTTGCTCACTTTGGAAAAGTGAGCAGAAAAACCTGAATGATGGAAGATCACGGAGGAGCACTGCCTCATGTGCTCAGCATGAGCTATAACTCATAGCAGCAGTTCAGATGTGCTCCAGCAAATGAATGAACCAGACTCAATCTTGTTTTGTCTGACTGAGAGCCAATGTTGTCTGGGATCAGCTGGGGCAAAAGGAGGCTTTTCAACACCTTTTTTGGGTAATGCAGGCTGTGCGTATATTAATTCCGTAGGCACAGGCAGCCTTATTGCTTCAGTCCCCAGTTCTCACACACCCACTTGGAGTCCTATTTTCACAGGGTTTTTAAGAGCCGCTTTAGAGAGCTGTGATAATCCAGGGGATTAGTGAGAGCCAGAGGGGAGCCAGACACATGATGCCCCACAACTGAAACATGCAGATGCTTTGCTTTGATGTGATAAGGCTAAATGAAGCCTTTTAAAACCAAGGTGAAGGAGTGTTTTGTAGAGCACTGCAGCATCCTAGCTCTACTCAGGCCTTCAGAAGCCAAAATGCTGTGGAGACAGCTGGTCAACTACTTGATGCAATTAATTTTTCCCCCTCTTGATTGAGAGAGCCAAAGCTCTCTCCTTCACCTTCTCCCACACCTCTCCCAGTTTATGGGACAATGGTGGTGAACAAGCAAACTGTATTTTTCATTTGGTATCCCCAATGAGATGGAAAGATGCTCTCCTCCAGAATCAGTTCTGTCTGCATTACAAGTAGCTAGAAGGAGCCTTTTGACTGGATGGAAATAAGCATGTTCCACAGTCCTCTTTCTTCCACTGACTTGTGGCAGGTGTCTGCATCTTCTAGAGCCAATGGTTTGATTTGAAACTTTTCTCTCTTCTTGTAAACTAGGGAAGATACTCAAGTGCCTGTCTTTCCCTCTATAAATTCTCAGTGTGTTTTTCCACCAGAGACAAATGCATGTAGCAACATTTCTTTTTGCATAATTGTTTCTCAAAGTATATACAGAAAATCTCCAATGTGCATGCAGATGCAGATGCAAAGAAGTACATTTTTCATCATTTATTTGTGTGTCCCTGTACATATAGGTACAGCTGACTGGGGGACCAGGACATTCACTTGGCAATTTTCTTTCATGCTAGAAATCTGTACGCACGCAGTTGATGTCACTTATGTCATTAGGCTCAAATGAGGATTATATTGTGGTGAGCATTTTATAGAGAGCAGAGGAAAAGCGATCTCTATGCAAAGTGGTTCCAACCTACATAGTGCAAAATAACTACATAAGGGAATGGAATAAAACATTTTTGTTGTTGGAAGATGCATTTTTTAAGACTATGTTGAAATTTCTTGCCTGATATTAAGAAAGCACAAGTATTTAATAGCCCTTCAAGTCAGTAATTCCTAAATTCACCAGAAACTCTCAAAGTTTGTTTGAATCTCCAAGGATGCACATCATCAGGATTGTTTAAAAATATGACTCCCTGATTACAATGTGTCTGCAGACCACAGATCACAAAGTGTGCTCTAAGGTGCCATCAAGATACGTCCACAAGCCCAGCAGATTGAATTTTTAACTAGAAAATACTAATTGAAGTGAAACAATGGTAAAATACCACCACAGATACAGATCCTGACACTGGACAAGTTTGGTTTGCTCTTAGAATCCATACAGATGGAATTTTAAATGAAGTTATTGAAAACTGCCTTTCAGGCTTGTGACAGCTCGGGACCAGAATGCATTCAGAGGCCATTGCATGCTACAAATCTCAGAGTGATGGATAGGATACTGGGAGACACTACTGTCTTCTTCTTTGTGGTACTTTTGCACTATCTCTTTTTTTTTCCTCTCCAAAATTTCATACTTCTATTTCTCACATCTCAGCTGAGAGTCATAATAGGTAAGATAGAGGCTACTATAAAGTCACTGCTTGTGTGTGTAAATAATTACTGTGGGGTTTGGTTTCATTCTACATTGTTGTGAAAATAGGTCTTGAAATCTCAAAATTTGTCATTAAAGAGAATTTTTGGGGGATTTTGGCCAGCCTAACTTTTCTCCACCACCTGCTTGGCATCTTGTCTTTGGGATGCAGTTGGAGGGGATCTATTAAGATTTGTATAAATGTTGCCGGAAAATAAACACTTTATTGGAATTTTCATGTTATTCCATCAGACAAGGACACTCTTGCTAATTAGACCTTATCTCTGCACTGCCAGTTTCAGTTAAGAAGAAATGTAAGCAGTGCACGGGTGGGATTTTGTCATTGTGATTAAACACATAGCTATTTAAATGCAATCTAGAGGAGATACATCATTCAGCATACCTCTAGGTACAGTTCTTTCTTTGACACAAATGTTTGCCTCTTGTTATGTTGACGCAGTCCTAAAATGAGCATTTAGTCAAAAATGCTAACTGAATTCTAAAAGAACATCCAGTCAGGACTGGGCACAATATGAATATTTTAAAAATAATGCAAATAAACCACCAAACTAACCAGAAGAATTGTTGGAATAGAAAAATTATTATAAGTAAACTGCTCCTGACATGAGCTAAAATCTGTAAAAATGATGTTTCATAATAGCATCACATCAGCAAATCTCTTCAAGATGCTCCTTTTAATCTGCAATATCTTGGTTTCAAACTCCCTGCAGAATAAGGGATTATCTCTCATTTTAATGTTCTAAAGGTACAGTACCACATATTCTTTCAAGAGTCACTTGACAAAGAGAATAGAAGATTCTCTAGTGCCTTTATGAAGTGGAAAGCTTTAAAAAGCTCTTATTACTATTCTGCAAAATGCAAACACAGCTCAGGAGGAGTCTCTGTTAGGAACTGATTTACATCTCTCGGAATGATTTAAAACTGATGAGGAAGACAACTTGAGTGACTTCTTACCCACTGTGGACCTCGAAGGCTTAGGCAGAAAAGGAAGTTAAATATTGAAATCATTTTGCTATTGAAAGACACAAAAGCTGATTTGATATTTAAGCCTTCTGTCCCTGCTTCTGGGCTTTTATCACTTTATCATCTGTGACCTTGACTCAGGGAATCACTGATCTCCATTTTATCAACAGCCAGTAGCTGCACAGTCTCCTGCTGATATTGACAGCACATGGTGCTGTTTAAAAAATTGCACTGTCTCACTTCTCAAGAAGTTACTTTTTTTAAGATTATTTTATCTACTGGCAACACTAAGATTTTCTTTACAATAAATTCCACATAGCTGTAGGACAGCGAGCTGGATTCAGTGACAGAATCATGGGAAATTAAATAAATAAATGCACTTGGACCATTGACTCTGGGAGGTCAGCATCTGTTAAGATATTCTAAAGAACAGAAGACTTAACTAAAGAAACAGTAAATGGAAATCAAAGGCAAATAAAAACAGAGAACACATTTAGAAGACGAGTTCTCGCTATAGAAAACCCACAATTTTAGGTAAAATATACCAAAAATAATATCTTTTATAGATAAACCCATAAGAAATGCTACAAAAATATGCAGATGATCAACAAGTTCTTTGATCATTAGATCCGACTTAGTAATCTACAGAGATACAAGGTGATAACTCAGATTCTTACATAGAATTACTGACACTACTATTTGTTACATAACACATAATTTGATGGAAATGAACCAAAAATTTTAGCATATGATGCTCCTCTAGAAGGACAGAGTTTGCCTCTGCTGTCTGTGAAGCCAACACAAGCTTCAGCATTGACTTGGTAGGAGCAGAATAAACCCAGTGAGGACAGAGAAGAAACAAAATGTGAGCTTGACCAGTCACACAAATGCTGGAGAAATGACCCGTCTAAATTATCACACTAAGAGCTCCAAAGGAGCCTCAAACCTCAGTTTGCTTTACTTCATGCTGTATGGAGCCACAGATTGTCCTAAACTAAAAGCACACTTAAAGAAGATTCTATGAAGGCCAGCCAGCCATGGACACACCATGTTGCAGTTTTGTCTCCTGTGAGCCCACCACACCCAGCCTGGATCTCCATCCATCAGCCACAGACAATGAGTGCCTGGGCCCACTGAAGTCAACATCAAGGATGCCCCTGACTACCACAGGGGCTGTATTTCCTGCAGTCACAGTTATCTACACAAAATTTGAAGCAGCCCCCTTCACGCTTCCACTTCCTGTCTTGTATGGCAGTGCAGTTTGAGGTAAACTGGGACTGATGGGAGGCAGTGGAATATTATTCAGTACACCCATTTTGGTGGAGTTGCCCTCTTCTGGCAGCTGTGCCCAGAGATGCAGAGGAAATCCTATTTCAACCAGGAACTTTGTAGCACTGTGGTTAACAGCCAAAACAAAGGAGTCCATAATTGGCTGAGTCCATAACTGGCTGACAGTGATTGCAAAGGGATGAGATAGTACTGCTTCTCCTTACTTAAGACTGAATCCTTCTTTCAACAAGCTGATGAAGATCAGTTTCCTGCAGTTCGGAAGATAATTTTCCATTACTCTGGGCTTTGGAAAAATGATAAATAAAAGCACATAGATAGCACAGAGGTGTTCTGAGCTTGATTTGTCCCTTCTAGACTACAGCAAATAAATTTAGTAAATAATAATCATAGCGATCAGTGGTTCTCCTTAAAATATTCAATGTTCAGAAAAACAAAGATAGACATTCTGAAGTTTATGTCTACAGTGTCAGGTGAGAAGAAATAACAAATGGAAATTTCAACATAACAAAGTTTTAACTTTTCAGCTGGACCAGGATGTTGCCTCCAACTTCACTACCAGCTCAAAGTCTCTTGGATTACATATCTAGGAATTTAGTGGCCATGACTGGGTAATTGAGAATAAAACCAGTCTCTTCTTGGCAGCAAGAATACAATAATGCCTCTGTTACTGCACTCATTTATCCTCCTTATGCTGGGCTTTTTGCTCATGTCTGAATCATCCTGAAAGACTAAGGATGTGCACTAAGATCAGAAAGCAGCTTGCAAGAGCAAAGATGTTTCTTTTGCAGAGGAATGACACTGCATTTAATAAACGTCCTCAGACTTAATTCATTCAAAAGCATTTCATAATGAAGCCCATTGTTTAATCTTCTCTCCTCCCATAGTTAATAGTATTCTAATTATAATAATTATTATTTCTTAGCATTTACATAACACTATATATCTTCAAAGCATTCTCTGGCTATGAATCACACTGCTCACAAGTTAAGTTTTAGAACTGGCTAGGATTTCCCTGCTAAGTTTTTGAAAGGAAAACAGTTTTTTAAAGTCCTGATTTTATGATGTGAAGTGGTATAATTAGCTCATATTTGAACCTGAATATCTGGAGCTTTTGATCTGACAAAATAGCATGGTTCCTTTGGGAAAAGATAAAGACCACAGCCTGTCCATCTGTGACACTCAGACAGCTCAAAGGAATACTGAACAGGGCCCAAAAGAGAGAGGTAGATTTGGTCCAACAGACTGAAATAGACTATTTAGTTGATTATTTTAAAAAGCACTTTCACAATTATGAAAATAAAAAGCCAGGAAAAAAAATAGTGCAGAGAGGCTTTATCAATATTGTAATTTAGAACACATAAGTTTTGAAGTAATGGATTTTCCTTCAAGATGAATGTCTAAGTTTTCAAAATCTCCATTAAGTCCAAAATGGTGACAGAGCATTGTGCCATTTTCCTCACCTCTGACCAGTTTCTATGTGAACTGGGATCTCAGAAAGCAAATGGGGAAATTACTGTCTCCAGCTGAAGAAAGAGCACAAGGAAAGAGGAAATTGTACTCTTAAATAGGGAAAGACCAATGCTGGGATTCAGGTGTCCAAACCTCAGATGCACTTAAGTACCTTGCCAGCACAGGAACACAAGACTATTCACTCATCCTTGCTCACCGGTGGTCACAAAGGGAGAAGGAAGTTTACTGGTGGTCTCTGCACAAGATGCATGACTGACACAGGTGGGTCAAAATCTTCGCAAGCACGTCCGTTTCACTTCACTGAGTGCTGAAGAAGTTCTTTTTCTAAGGTCAGAACTCTGAGGTGGCTCTATGTAGACAAGATGAATCCCTTGTGGATGAGGAAAAGAGGCTCATTTGGGTTTACTGTTAAAGAAACTTGTGTATTGACCAAAAAAGCAAAGTGTCCTTTCTTTTAAATTTGTGCTACCTCTGACCTCTTCACAGAAAGCCATGACTTTTCACCTTCTGATGGTCTCTCTGAGAGGCACACAAGCTTGGGTTTGGTCCATAGATGATGTTAAACCATTATGTTCAGCAATAAACTGGATAATCTGCAGAGAAAATAAGCACTGCTGCATTTAACTTCATCAGAGATGGTTTCTCCTGGACTATGTATATTAATGAGTTTTCAGTGAGTGACGTTTGATAAAATATTCACCATCTCTTCAACTTTCTTTCATTTCTTTTCTTGCTGGAGCCCTTTCATATTTGAAAATTAATTATGCACACCATATTTAACCACGGTGAAAATGAGAGTTACATGGAACCTTTCCAGCTCTTCATTACATATTTAATTGTTAAAATAATCAAGCTATCCATCACACATTCTGCCGCCCAGTCGTCTGTCACCTTGGAATCAGTCAAAAAGATCATAGAAAGAGAAGTGTGGAAACAGAAATTTCACGAACAATTTTGCTCTTGAGAGGAATGGTCTTAGCACGGGATATCTGTATTGTGTTTGCAAAAATACCAAATGGCATCTTCATGGCATCTTCTGCAAATCGGGTTTTCTGCCATGAAGCCCTAAAACTATTGCCATGTTATAGAAATAGTCTTTAGCTCAGAAGAAATTCCATTTCTTGTGTCTTCTCATTGATTTTAGGGCCTGGCTAAAAATACTTTACCAAGTGCGCAGTGATCTGGCCAGCAATTAATAATAGCTACGTGCTACGGGATGCTTTTCATCAAAAACTTGGCCATGCACTTCACTAAAATGCTGGGCAACACAGACCTTGCGTAATGGGTGGTGAAACAGAAACTCTAGAGCAGCATCAGGCTAGGGCAGTAATCCATCAAACATAACAAGGCATTTTGTGGAGCTGAGTCCTTTGTCCCAGAAAACCACAAGGCAAATATAGGAAGAAGGATGAAGCCTCCACCTCCTGAGTTTGACCACAGTGCTCCTTTTACTGAGCTTTTCACATACCAAGAGCTGCATGAAGTCTGTTGGGAAGTTTCATTTAAATATAGGGCTCAGGGCTGCAGGATCACAGGCCCTTATGATGCAATTAATGCACGATATTTGAAAAATGCAAAGTACAAAGAATTCATGGATTTTCAATGGACTCTTGGATTTTTAGAAAGTAGAAAAGTCAAAGTGTGAAGAGGAACAAAATTGTTTTACTTACATGGGTGTCATTCCCCGACTATCTCATGTGCTAAATGTTGATAATGTCGCCAGGAAAACAATATTGCACACAATATTTTTTAAATATAGATATATTTCAGTAGTCATAAAAATATAACCTGGTTTCAATTCACAAAGGAGCATAGATGAGGTGCAAGTTTTAACTTTTCATTTTTTACTGAAATTTTATTTCACTGTGTTCTATGCTAGAGACAAAAGGATCAAAAGGAATATCTAATTCTTACAGTCAATCCCACAGAGGTGAGATTTTCAAAGGCATTTTGGTGGGAACAGAGTAGCCCAGTTAGTTTATTTAAGCCCAGTCTCGCTGTGTACTTCTCTACAAAGAAAGTATGATTTCAATTTAATACCCAATTTTACATAACAAAGAGTGGGCTTATAACTAGACAGGTCCAATGGAGCTCAGCAAAACCGTAGGTTTAAATGATTATTATTTAATTCTTTAACAGTCCCTATCAGTAATTGTTCATTGCCCTGTGGTCTAAAGGGAAAATAAGCTTTCTCCTATTTCATACACAAAGGTAGAAGAAATACTATTAAAATCTAACCAGAGAGCTTTCTAGAGAATATTAAATAAATCTCAGCTCAGGCAGGCCATGATGTATTGTGAAGGTCACAGCTGATATGAACAGTGAAGTAGCTACTTGCAGGGAAATAATGCATTTGGATAAAGAAGTTGTGCCTATCAAATAGGGATATGAGCTGGAAAACAAAAAGAAGCCACCCAAAACCAAAAGCAAATCAAAAACCCCACAGAAGATGTAAGAATCACAAAACAAAAGTCACCAACACCAGCCATAGCTTGAAAAGTATCAAGGACAGAACCAGTGGAGCGAATGATCTATCTTATAAATTAGACTTCAACTAGTGTAAAAGCAGCCAAAGTGAGGGCCCAATTGTTTTTGTAGCCTGTCGGAAATAATTTCAAACCTGACAGGATACCATGGCTCGTAGTGTGCTCTCACAGATTTCAGTGGTCATGCTGAGAGATAAGCAGAGAAGCACGGTAAAAACCCTGATAGCAAAAGCACTGCTGCCAGCTTTGCTGTACTAAAAAATTATCATTCACTCCAAATAGCAGATCAGGCAAGCGCTGAATGACTTCCTTTTCCTTCTCTCCCTCCTCCTCTGCCTGTCTCTCTGCTACTACCCACTTTCTTCCCCTTTCCACTCCCTGGGAGGAGATGAAATGTTGTGTTTTATAGTATCAAAACCAGCTGTTATATCCAGTAACAACAAACATTGAAAGAATTACAATGTCATCAAACTATCTTATGATATCATTAGTGTCCTAAATTAAAGCAAGATGATTGCCCCGGCAGAGAGCAATCAACCATGCACAGATACTAAGGCTGCAGGTAGGCTGTCGAGTTCCACTGGAGGAGAAGGTGCCGTGTCCTTGCTCTGTAAATATGCCGGGAATCCACTGACAAAGCCATTTCTTCACCTACAAATGGTGAAGGGCAGAGCCACACACCTTGTGTGCCTGTCTGAGATGGGGTGCCTGTTCCAGCTCCTCGGATTCCCAGCTGCTTGGCCCAGTAGGGCTCTGCAGCCTGCCACACTCAGGTGGAAGAGGGGCAGGTCTTGTCAGCCCTGCAAGATCACACAGCTACTGCCTGGACCAACATGGAGCCACAGGCACCAAGGGAAGCCCATGGGAAGTTGTGATGTCTCTTTTGCTGTGAAAACCCTGAGGCTTCCTCAAGCAGGGCAACAAGAGGGACTGGTAAATGAAGGGATCGGGGCAGAGGCACCTGGTTTGGAGTGCAGAGCTCTTGGATGGGGGATGCTGTTGGCTGCTTTAGCCATAAACTTCCACTTCTGGCTATTACCCTCTTTTTGGAAGCTGCAGTATTGGCCCACAGAATGGGACTGCCTCTATTTTCTGGGGCAGGAAATATATATTCCCTCTGACTTGTAACTTCACATACTTAGACTAGTATTTGCATTTGTGCTATACTATGAAGCCCTGTCCAAAACTTATTCCCTGGAGATTATTGTTTTCCTGGCAGAAACACTTACCAATTCCACTAAAGGTACAGTTTGAATCCATTTAATTTATGTGCACAATCTTCAAGCTGGTGGGGAGGAAAGAGAGCCCCCTGAGAAAAACACTAATCTAGGATTGCAGGGAACTCAATTCAGTTCTTAGTGTTGATGCAGTTTGAACTGTCAACAAATGACTTCATTAGCCTGTACTCACTGTCCCAAGTGGAAAACAGAGATATTTTCTTTGATCAACATATCCAATTCTAAAGTAGCTGTTCAGGAAAATAGCCATTTAACAAATGCTTTCATTTCTAGAGTCTATCACAATTTGAGTCCAATAACAATTTGGCTGTCTAGCTACGTTGCTGTAAACAACAACTGTGCTGGTGGGGCTCATGTGCTACTAGAAGATGGGGTACAATTCCATTTAGATTTTTCTCAATAAAGATGAGCAGCTGAAACTTTCTTGCTTCACCCCAGGTCCCCAGCACTATCTCCTCAGTTCAGTATCCACCAATTTAGTGAGCTGATACAAGTTAAATGCCCACTTTTTTGCCCACCTGCTGGATCCTACAAACACTTATACTAACACTAAAGGGTTGGAAGATGAAGAGCAGAGAAAAGAGAATTTTTCTTCCGATATTTTACATTGCTGGTGCTTGGCAATGTACTCCTGTACAGGCAAAAGAAATACCATCTTTGTTTTACAGTCAGGAAGAGAAATCACAGAAATACTAATTGCTTTGCCCCAGGTCACACAGGAATGTATTGCAGGGCCAGAAATCTGACATAGATCTCCCATATCTCCGATCAGTGTCTTAATCATGAAATAATCACCAGAAAGTTGATGGAAATCTGTGGAAATGGAGGGGGGATTTATTGCTATGGTCTATAAAGACAGAAATGGCAGCAATGAATTTCTAGTTCCTGGAAATCTTTGTTAATTTCTATTCTGATAATGGGGAAAATGGCACAGTTTCCTGTTTATTCTCTCTCAGTTACTTTCATATGAAGTCTGCAGTTTGCATTTTAAAGGAAGGTGCTTACACAATTGAGGACTGAAAAATCATATACTGATTTTCACTCTTACATCATCAGTAGGCAGGAGAGTTTTCAAAAATATTCCAGAACTCAAAGGTCCAGAAAAAGATTCCTGTTTAATTTCTAATTTCTCTTACTCCTGCTGGTGGCAGAATGCTGTCCAGAATTTGGAGGCCTAATTTCTTTCAAAGTTACCCTGAACATAAAGAGAAAAATCTTCCATTTCAATTCAAGCTATCTAATTTCTAAGACATAGTTACCATCTAGAATGCATAAATATTAATACTGATAATAGAATAATAACAATATTCCTTCACACTTGATTTCAAGCAATTATTGAATTTTATTAATCCAAACAGAGCAAGAAGTATCACTTGCCCATTTCACTTGCCCATTTCACTTTCTCTTTTTGTGATGCATCCTTCTGATTGCAAACTTTCATTAAATTACAGTCTGCTGTCCTGCAGGTGCCAGATGGGCCACAGAACTGCTATGCTCAAACACAGGTGTGAGGCAAAGAGTGAGATTTTTGGACACTTTTCTCCACAAACACAGTTGCAGCAGGCAACCCTCTGGCATCCAGTAACACTCACCACACTCAGGCCATGGTTCCATTCCCGCTGGAGCAAAGAGCCTTTTCACCTAAAGGCAGAAGGAAAGGAGTGTGATGCTGCCAGGATCAGGGCTGGCATTCTGGCAGGGAAACACTTGGTCAAGCCCAGATTTAGCTGATCCAGCACTGGCAGGTCTCCAGTCCCATCAGGAAAGGAAATGGTCATGTGGGCAAAAACGCTTTCCCTTTTCCAGATTTTGAAATAAATGCCCAGGATTTGTCCCTTGGACTCACACTGGGCCAGAATTTCACCTAGCTACGAAGTCCAGCCACTTACTACATCCTTTGTTTTCTCCTTCACATATTTCACAGCTATATGTATTGGTCTGCTTTCTTGTCCATCTAATGTTGTGAAAAAAAAAAAAAAAATAGAATGCATGTCTCAAAATACTGACTGGGATTTTTGAGGAGTATCAAAAGACAGACTTTTGAGCATCTACATCCAAGGCAAAGCTGAGATTTTCGTTTATGGCCCACTCTATGGCCTTCTGTTTGCACAAACCAGCAGTACAGTGGAGAAATCCTTCCTTATCTCTAGGATCTATGATCTGCTCACATATTGAAAGGCTCCACAGAAGGTTGGAATTCACCACAGGTAAGTGCTTCTAATATAGTGCTATTGCCTCCCTATTACTACATGACTTTCCCTTTCTTTCTCCATTTTGAAAGAGCTGTCAATTGCTTTTGTGAAATAAATATTAAGACAGCATGATGACAACAAAGGTTGGGCAGGCATAACAAAATTTAAAACTGTAATAATACAGTAGGAGTATTGCAATAGTGTATTATCTTTCAACACATATTGTAGAAGAAAGCATTAATTAAGCTTCAATCATTTAACCTTTGAGGTAGGTAATATTACTGTACACACTTCACTAATGAGTAAACAGAGGCCTTGTTACAAGCCTTGTCTAAAGCTGCCCAGCAAGTTAGAAGAAAGAGAAGAGAAGTAATGAAATTAAGAGCAGCAGAAAGTGGCTGACATCTAGCATGACATCACACAAATTCTCTTCTCTACTTCCAGCAGCTAGCACCATTGCATTTCCCAAATTGTGATGGTTTTATACATATAACCCATGGGCTAACCATCTTCCTGCCATGATGTAGGAGTTGCACTCTTTTCTGTGAGTGTTACTCCAGGTTTGCCCTTCTTTTCATTTGTCCACTGAGTCCCTTCTTCCCACCCAGCTTGGTCTTCTTCACTTCCTTGCTTCCAAACTGCAATCCTACAGAGGTCAGAGGTGTAATTTTCAAGTAAGGATATTTTTGCAAATTTGTAGATTTCCAAAGGGTTCATTTAAAGCCTGAAAATATGGCAACAGATCAGTCAGCTTCCTTTCAGCAAGTTCCTAACTGCAGCATCATCTATGGAGAGGAAACCTCTGTATGCATTTTACTTGCTCAGTCTGCACAGTCATCTCTTCAGGGATCAAGTCACGTTCAGGGAAGTCACTCCCCAGGAGGAGGAGAACAAAACAAGTTTTGATTCCCCAAAAGACTATCTTCATGTAAAATTTTCTCAATGCCTTCCTGGAGAAAACAGAATAGGAAAATTAGGATGGACAACAATGTCTAAGGGGAAAATAAAATTAACTTTCTTAGCTTTGCAAACTGGACTTTTCAGGATCAAATGCAAGCCTTTTTCTGAGGCTTGGAGTGGTTCCAGACTGCTGTGGAGTAAGGGTGGGAGAGACAAGCTTTCCTCCTAGTGCAAATATTTGTATTTGTATTAGTGAGCAAAATGCTGCACTATTACATGAGGGGCACAGATAATGTGCCTTGGAGGTACAAAATCAGTTAGCCTGGCACACCTTACAGAACTGTACAAAAGAGAAATGCTAGCAGGGGTATTAAAGGAGGTAGGTAATGAATGAAAACTGTCAAGGATCTGCCCCACAGTTATTTTAAACCTTCCTTTTTTGCCTAATCTCTGCCCCAGCCAGTGATGTTTCCTTCCCTCCTCGTTTTGATTCAATAGCCATGACAGAAGTCCACAGCTCCCCCTCTCTCCCATTTATTCCAAGACATAATGCAGTAATTATACTTACATTTTTAAAGGTAGACATTTCTCCATAGGCCCTATCAACCTGTGGCCTCACTATTATAATTACTTGATCTACAGACTGTTAATTTTTTATCTTTCATAGGAATAAAATAGGACACATGGAAATACAGAGAAGTTGCAGACAGATACAAGTTAATGTTCTCTAATGACTATAGTATATGACAGGGAATGCAAATGTCAGAGGCATCATAAAGTACATGATTTTACTTATATTTTTTCTTAATTTCCTATTTGTCAACATGTCAACAGACTCAGTGAAATGGATTATATTTCTAGGTGGCTTCCTGGGTTATATGCAGCAAGAAAAGCATCCAAGTGGGTTTCTGTTTATTACTTTTCCAATTAGATTTGCATGGCATTGATGCTTGCTCTCAGGAGTCTATTTGCAGTATTGGGAAAGGGTGTGAGTGAAATGAGGCCAAATCCATGACAAGTTTCTACTTAGCCTAGTTTTCCCTCAGTTACTTATGACATTTCTGTTTTTCCAGCCTGTAAACAAGATGAAAACCAGGAAAAACAAGAGTTGGTAATAACAGTGCTCTGGCTGGAAAAAACTGGTCCAGAACAGCAAGCCTGGCTTTGATTACATGTAGTAATCAAGCTGTGTTCATAATTACTTGACTTAACGTCTCAGGAAATGTTAATCTGCACATGGAAATCTAGTTCTAGAGACTGTATGATCCACTGACATCGAGCAAAAAGTACAAGTACTTCATGCTTCCTTTTTTTCCGTTGTAGTTTCATGCTGGGAGAGGGCAAACAGTGATAATGGAAAAGCTGGCTAGTAAATGGCATTTTTACCTTCTAGGCCAGGATGGTAACAATGCTAAACAAAACACCTCAAACAAAAGCCATTAGCGAGTCAAAGAAGCTGAGTATGACTTATACAAGAGGTTTCATTTTTTTCATCTGGACTTAAAATACACTAACCTTACAGCATATGTTTTAATATACTTCAGAGTTTAGTGAACTAGAAAAATACTTTGCTGAGGATGTACACAATGTAGTAAAAGTACTCTGATATGAGGATAGATCCCAATGATGACTCATCTAAAATGTAAGATTTCAAATACTGTTTCCTCAACATCTCCTAAAGAAAGACATACATTAGATATTGGGACTGTTAACTGTGCCACAGTGAATTACACGATTGCACATTGCATTCAAAAATAAAATAAAACTGCTTCAGGACTATACAGCTTTTTGAGAGTGGAAGGTGTGGGGAGACTAAAGGAGCTCAGGGGATGTGTGTTGTCTTGTTTATGTGGCAGGTAAGTATTGTGGTACTGCAGAAACTCTCCCAGTCTCAAACAAGAGTTTGATTGCATTTGGCTAAGTTATTTTCATTTAATGGCAGTTTCTTTTGGTCCTCTGTGAGTGTCTTTCCCCCTTACAACTGTTCTGCTTCCCACTGTGGCCAGTTAAACACACAAAGACCATGGGGAGGGAGTGGGACAGAAGTCTGAGGAAAAATCCTAGTAGTTCTGCAACATAGGTGAAGAAGGGCTTAAGACTATATTTAGGTTTAACAGAACAGCAAAAGTGTGAGTAAAATCTGGCAATCTGGAGAATGAGCCAAATAAATTGTGATTATTTTGGCATGTACATGAATACCAGTTTTCAAGCATTTCAAAACTTAGGTGCTATTTCATCTGGTCAGCAAAACTCAACGTGTTTCTATAGATCAGAATTATTTTCAACTGTTTGACATAGGTATGGATTTTCTACTGAGAATTCTGGATTTTAATTTATTGTCAATACGTCCTAGGCCTCTTCACAGGATCAGCCTGATGGGTCTCAGCCATGGATGTGCTTGACTGACTGCACACCCAATTCTTTCTCTTCTGTTATTTCTAGGTAAGAAGCTCTAACAAAAAGTACCTGCAACTTTTGTTGCTTTGTGGATAAGTGACCAAGAACTTCAAGCTACTGCTCACATCTTGCATAGTATTCTCCCTCCACTGATTAAGACTCCCATCCATACTGCCTTTCTAGTATGTATGCTATATATATCTCTGCAGCCAAGGTTTCTCAAGGTTAGGAAAACCTCAACAAATTTCATTAACACTCTCTTGCTTTATATGACATGGTCAGTCATGCAAGGATTAAGTAAAACCTGTCATAAGACTGGCCTGCAGGAACCTGTAACTGCAATACCTACTCTTTCAGCACAAAACACTGTCATATGCCCTTTAACCTGTTCTGCCCCTCCTCAAAGCTCTTGACCAAATCTTCCCTTTATGCCTTGGTAATTTTCCACCCCTATGATACACAAGTCCACAAATCTTCTGCATTTCATTTGTCAAAGAAAATCTTACCAAGTATCAGTTGAGTGTGGTAAGTCTACACTGATGACCCTCTGCTGCATTTTTCTCCCCTTTCGCCCATTTTTTCCACACTTGTTATCATTTTCTCTGAAAACACATTCCAGTAATTTTCATAGTCAAAAGTTCCAGACCTGTAGTTACCCAGATTTTTATTTTAAAAGCTTGAATAAAATTAGCACATCATGACAAACTAGATTTTAAAATTCAGATTATGAGGAGTAAACAATACTTTTTCTGATAATATTTCTGGAAATAAGCAGCATGGAAAATAGTTTCCCGTGGGTGTCAATAGTGGTTTGTAAAATTTTACTCAGTTATCCGAGCATGTGATAATTTAAACTGATTCAGATCATACTGTTCATGGTAGAATCTCCCCCATGTGTGTTATAGGTGAACAGCATTATCACACAGAGAGAGAGTTTGGCAAGACTAAAAATACAGTCATCCTTAGATTTAAGAAGTAAATAAAAGGACCTGGTTCAGGCCTCCCCAAACCCTTTGTTCTTTATAGCTAGCAATATAAAAACAAATAAACAAACAAATCAGCCCACCTCAGAGGTAAGCCGTTCATAGAACTTTGTCCCCACATATTTCTGCCTAGAAAATATCTCTGCATTTATTTGCTGTATGCAAAATGCTGACTGCCACAGTAACTGTAGAGTGACTAATATATCACTGTAATCAAGGACAGCTGGTTTTCTTGTGGAGTTACCAAATTCTCTTCAGGAGCCCTAGCTTCTAATTATCTCTAACTAGGAGCAGCCTCCACCTTGCCTTCCCTCCCCAGCATTACAAGAGACCGTGGTGCAGCACCCCCAGCCTCCAGCTCTTGCTCCCACACCGCGGGAGGCGATGTATTAAACATACAATGCATGTTCTAATAAGTGGAGCCAACGAGAGCTAAAGAGCTTGCAGCTGCTGGTACCACCTGTGTCCCTTTGCTTCCAGCCAGAACAATCTCCTCTCTGCAGTCCCTAGTTGTGGCGAGAGATAAAAGAGGCAGAAAGTGAGAGTGACATGTCTGGCTCGTGTCCTGCTCTCGTCATGGAGGAGCCAGTTGATCTGGAAAGCTTGCTTGCTCCCTCTGTGTGGATGATTGGGCCTCTTTCCCCCACAAGCAAGCAAACACAAGGCGGCCCATGTATGAATTTCCTACTTATTCCTCTGTGGACCGTGCCCTGTGTGCTTGTTGCCATAGTTCACAGAAGTGCAATTTCATTAGTCATCCCCGTTGGCTTCCTGGGTCATGACGATTGCTGTGAGATGGTAAACTTGGCTTGAGTAGGGAACAGACCTGGTAGGTAAATGTGGCTTTGCCAAACTGAATGGAAATCCATCCTGAGATCCATTTTTTTAAGAAACATTTATATAAAGACTGTTGACAGAGAGCTGGGGTATTTTTTTAACCCTCCTCATTTTTTTATTTTTTTTTTTTTATATGCTGTTCCTTCTTCCCTTGCCTGACTGAGTGGTGATATGGATGCCTTTCAAAGTTTGGAATTATCTGCTGGCCGTTTCACTGCCTCGGGACAACTGGCATCCATTCAGGGATCAGAAAGACCATCAGTTGTTTGGATCTTTTTCCTTTCACATGGAGTTTTGTTTTGCTTTTTCCCTTTCCATGTATTTCATTGCTGAGTTGGCTGTTTTGAATCAATGCCCATCTTGGGCCAGATTGTGCCATTAAATCACTGGCCAGTATTGTAGCCTGGATGCGAAGTAGGGTTGGCAGAAATACACACTCACATAGATTCACACTAGATTATTACCAGTATTACTTATCAACAGTGAGAACTGAATCTGTTCTTTACATAATTTCTACTGTATTCTCAAACTAGACTCTCCTTTCTTAAAACACCATCTGCAGTTTATCCATTCATTTCAGATATCCTCTCTTAGCTGGCATTCCAAGCATGAGTGCTGGAGAAAATTTCCCCAGTCATATTTTACGAGCAACACCTGTACTCCTACAGTATTGCCCTTCTTACTTCTCAAATCCAGGGAATTTATTCCTTCCTTTCCCTTGCATAATACCAGAATGTTACTGCCAGACAGGACTAAGAGGCACAACAGAACATCTCTCTTTCTGGTCCAACATAGACATGGCTCCGTCTGTTTCGGTCTAACATAAACTAATGACCCAAAATGCAAAGATATTTTAGCTTTGTAGTATAGAATCTGGGCTCTTGAGCTAACACAAAGCTCTGGTTAGAACACCATTATTTCCTGTAGACATCTCTTCAACATAGAAATACTGCTCACAAACATTTTGAGGATTCCTTGTGCTTGCCCAGAATTTTTGAATCCACCACAGCATTGGCAAGGAGGCTTTTCCCAGAGGTTTTTCCTCGAGGTAGGACAACTCTGAGTTTGAAAGTATTTTTCCCACAGTTTAGAAAGGAAGCAATTGGATGTGGGGCTGTGATACCTTTTCTAGTTGTGGCAGGAGTTGTTTTCCTATTACCACTTTATAGTAAGTATTCATAATACCCACATCAAATTATCTAGCACAAGCAAAGGAGAAGATGAAAAGGCTTTCTTTGATTCTCTGAATTTCCTCGTAGAAGAGCTCTCCCTCCTCACTGACTACACAAAGAGCCTGGGACTCCTCACAAGCTAACTTAGCAGGTGACTGAGGTTGGTGGTATGAATATCCTGCTGTGCCACTGCCTGTTTACTGCTCCGTGTGTTGTTTATTCCACAGTCACTGCTACATGCTTTGTTCTCCTTTGTGAAATACTCCGTAAAGCCTTAGATGTTGTGAGAAAAGATTCTGGCATTTAATGGCCTGATTGATTGCCACTGGTCATGGAACAGAGGGAGCACAAGGGGTACATTGAACACTTAAGGGGACAGTGTTATTTGACATCCCTGATGGTAAATATATCAAGCAGAAAGTGACCATGTTAAACAAATAGCCTGCTCTGTATCTATACTATTAGTGCTGAGAGTAAAGAGGGAGTAAAAATTGACCCTCCAGCTTTCAATGTTGTCCCATGGCAGCTCCCAGAATTTGTTTTCTGTATTTGCACTGTAGCTTGTTCCTTTCAATCATTGCAACACTGGCATTAGACCAATTTCAGTTCTCTTGGCCTGCTTCTTGCTCATCCTCTGTATGCACTGATGGTTCAGTCCTATAATGTGGCAGATACTGTCCTGAAACAGAAAAAATAGAACAGTATTGCCCTACACCTTCCAGGTGAAGCAAAAGACAGTCCAGACTTTTCCAATTGTTAATAAGATATTACTTCTCTTATTTTTTTAAAAAATTATTATTATTTTTCAGACATTGGACACAGTTAACAGTATGTGGCAACTGATACTGAAAGTCTACCAGAAGGTGTTTATTGTCTTTAGGAACAGTTGGCCATTTAATTGTGTTCCTCCACTCCTTTTACAAACATACTATTTATACAAACCACCAAGGGAGGCAGATATCCATCCATCCGTCAGTCCATTCATGCACATTTCTGCACAAACACAGTTTGCATGTTTAAATTCAGATGTGTTTATGGGTGCGTGAGAGAGAAAATATTAATGTACAAAGTTGGGTGTAACTCAACAAACCACATTACTACTTCTTTGAAAATGCAATGCAGTATTTAAAATACTGTTGACATGCTGACATGCTAAATGAAGAAATGCTTAAAAACATTTAACATTTCATATATACCTTTATTCTCCCTACTTATCATATGAAATCATAGATTCAAAATTTAAAGATATTCCCATTTCCATCTCCTGTGTTTGGGAGATTTAGAATAGTTGCTCTTACAGTGGGCTGCAGGAAAACAATTTTTCAATAGCTCTGTTATGTGAAGCTTAACTAAGAAATGGCAGTAATTGTCATTAGTTACTCACTGGGCAGTGTTTGGGCAGAATTGTTAGTGCTACTTTCAAATCACTCTAGTTTAATTATTCTTAATTGTAATAATGTTAATATTGACATTCACTGGAACTGATACCTTGGTGGTTTATTTGTAAAACATTCAGGTCATCTTTTTCTTTTGTGTGTGTGTGGATGTGCTCTTAGTCTTTACCTGCCTCCTGATTTTCTTCTAATCATTACTGTGTGTGAAGTAACAGCCAAGTTAATGAGGTCTCATTTTAACTTATTCTTCAGCTGGTTCTTTGTCACAGGAAGGAGAAACCCAAGGAGCTGCTGCTTGTGAAAGCTTAAATCATGGATCCAGGTAACTGCCTCAAGAGCCACTCCAGGGTGGCAGTAAAGCAGTGTGGAGCAAGATTTTATCTCAGGTGCAGGTGGTCACAACTGTAGTGTAGTAAAAACAACATCCATCATCACTGCTCCTCAGCCAGTGTTTTCCTCTCCTCTTCACATGGGTTCTCTTAGAAGAGAAGAATTTGAGGGAATCTTTCACACAAGGCTGTCTGCTTTCTACCTAAGTCAGCTGCAGAAACACAGCCATCAAGCTGATTTTAATCTTATGCTTTGTATGTAGGGTATACAGCAAACAGAGGTGGAGAAGAAATGTTTCAAAGCACTTCAGTAATTCAGGAGTGTAAGCCCTGTTCATTTGTCAAGTGTACAAAACCCACCACTAAACAAACCTGGATCATGGAAGAGATTTTCCTCATCAATATTATGTTTGTAAGTTGCCTAGAGTAAGTGCAAACAGCATGATGCAAAATGGTATAATTTGTTCATACAAACAGAAAATTCTCCTTTCTGCCAAAGACTGATAACATATGAATCTTTCACTTACTCTTGCCAGTTTTTTATATTGATTTTAGTATGGTATTTATCAGTTTCTATGTATATTTCCCTCAGACTTTTAAAAGATGGCCTCATCTGTATTGTATTTTATTCTTAAATGCATGGGTATATTAATTTCCAGACTGCATTTACAACAAGTATATAAATGTACAAAAACCAGAAGACTGCTGAAAACTAAGTTTTGTGTAGTTATTGCTGAATATAGCTATGTGTGAGTAAGCAGTTATCACACATTTAGCTGTATTGTGTTATGTATATCCTTCTCCAGATAAAAGAACATGCAGAGCAGCATTTTCACATCATTACCAAAGCAAAACCATTCAGTAATTATAGTACACACTGAGATACTACTGTAAAAAGCTGGGGAGAAATTAAAGGTTATTTAGATAGTATGACGTAACCAGAAACAAAGATTTGTTGTGTTGGAATTCCCATTTTTAGTAGCCAATATCTGTTGAACTGATCTTGTGACTTCAAAAAACGCCTTTCCTTATTGAGCCATATACAAGTCACCTGCAAAGCAGACAGTAAATTTAGTCTTCCTGTGAGGTAATAGACATAGAGAGAAAAAAAAAAAGAGAAGAAGTGCACAAAGATAATTATATGAATCCTGAGCCTGATTCACTGCAGTAACATTCAAGCCAAGTAATTCAAAAGAAATTAAGCCAGCACTATATTGGAAGAGATTCACAATGGTAAATTAGGACTTCTTTTGGCATGTTCATGTGCAAAAGGGAAATTTGCTTGTTGGATTCTCCCCTCACTTTCACCACATAAATCAGCAGTAATTCCACTGAAATCAATGGAGTTAAGCCAGGTTAGAATGAAGGGGAGATGAGAATCAGATTCACAAAGCACAGTTTGCTGTGATTTAGCACACAAACGAGTGCCTTATAATCTGTTTACTAACAATGGATGAAATATGCAAATTGTCTTTTTGGAAAGCAACCGTGAAAACTGAGCTTCACAAAAGGAGAATGGGGGATGCGAATGTTCTTAATTCCAGGCACTCTCATCCACAGCCAGAGGTTTGATACACACACACTGTTTAAGTGAGAAGAAAACTGCCAAGTCCTCACAAAACATGCAGAAGTAAGGTAGATTATAGCAAGATGTCAGACCGTGGTGTGGAATGGCAAACGTCCCTCACAGACACTGGGATAATCCAGCAATCAGGCGCTGAAAGACGTCCCTCCAAGCAAACCCAGGCAGGCCAGCCATGCCACCTCCAGTACAGGCTGTACCCTGAATCTACTGCAAAGCCCTGCAAATGCGACTGGCTCCAGGTGGATCCAGAGACTGGTGGTCTAGAGCAGGAAATGTTCACAAACACCCCACACAAACACTTTTATGTTTTCAAAACCACTGAGGATTTAAAATGGTTGCAGCTGAGAATCAGAGTCTGTTAAGTGACTGAATAGAGGATCCCAAAATAACTAGACAGTGAAATGCTTTCATATTCACTTACCCATGGAAGAGATGGGAAGAGTTAACTTTTACTGGCTCTGAGCAAATGCTCATTTTGGATTTCTGGATGCAGAATGAGCCTGGCGAAACTGCATATCATAATTAGAGAGATTATTTCTTTATGCTAAGTCTTTAAATTGAGAATTCCTTCTTTGGATTTCCTTTTTCCTTATGATTCTTTTATTCTGACCCAGCTTAACAGAGATATTTGTTACCTGGGTGAAGACATTGTACAATGACATTCAAGACTAGGCAGAACATTCAGCACATGGAGAGACAGGGATTTGTGTTAAGCATATCCCAGAGCATTGCCTCAGGAGCAGTCCAGGTTCCATAGGAGCTCACAATGGAGGAGGGCAGGGCTTATCTTTTCCCAGCAAACTGATGACCTCATATCCCTAATTCCCGACTTTTGTTAATTTCTAATAGGTGCAAGAAGGACTGTCTCACAGTTTGAGATAACAGGGAGGAGAAAAGAGGAGGAGATGTCTCAGCTCACAGGTCTACAAATCTTACACAGTTGGCTGGAAAACGGCATGAGGGAAACCAAAAACCTGTCACAGCAGGTTCTGGAGCCCTACTGCCCAGAAGAGGGCAGACCTACAGTATTTTTCGGTAGACGGTGGCATTCTTGCAGACCTACTTCTCTTTTGTCTGTCTAGTCTGCTGTGTGGACTGAGGAAATTAAATACAATGCAAACATACAAACAATCACAGCTCCAGGGGGAAAAAAAAAAAAAAATTAGGTATTTGTCTCAATCCATGGGCATAATCCTTTACCACTTTACCCAGCTGGAGTTCTTAGGCAAGTATGCTTTCCTGTCTGCCTAAAAATGATTATGGTCAAGTAAGTGAGCTAGATCCATTTCACTGCTGTAGATCTAGACAAAAGGCCTGTCACTAGTAAAACCTAACCCTTAGGACAGAAAATTCTGATTTTAATAAAGTTCTTCATTTCCCTCCCTCAAGTAAAATGAAAATTATCACACAGCTTTCACCTTGCAAGATTTTTCCCTATTTTTGTTCCTTCTTTCCTTTTGCTCCCCCCAGATGACTTAAAAAGACCTGAATACATGACTATTCATGTATTATTTATTAAAGAATGTCTAACTCTCCAAAATATTTGAACAGATATTTCTATTTCACTGAAAGTGCATAGCAGAAAATAGAGTGAACTCTTGCTCAGTTGAACCCAGGAATCATAATATCAATATTAGTATGATGATACTGAATGACATACACCTAGAGAATAACATGTCTATGAAAACAGTTCTTAAAAACACCCATTAAGAACAAGCAAATATCCAACTTTCTTAGCTTCCAAGAATTTTCACCTACTGTCTCAGAGTTACAACTATGATAAAAAGGCATCACTTTTTGCTTTAAAACAAGCAGAAATTCTGCTCTGAAGTAGGCTGTGAAGGTAGTGAAATCCTGTTTGCCAGCTCTTACATATCTTCCCTTTTTTTACAGTTGTTCCTGCTATAGAAGCCTCCTGCTCCTCAGCCAGCTCTCACTGGCTCTTGCAGTCTGGTTAATGCCAATTGTCACAGGATACAGCTCACCAGGGAAGGGTGTGTGGAGCCTGGGTGCTCCAGCAAGAAGCCTGACCCAAACAGACCTCTTACCAAGTGCTGGAGAGTGGCACCAGGAGAGCTCTTCAAGGTTCTCACTGTCCTGTGATACTGATCTCTACCTCCTTTCACACACCTTTACTCAGATGCCATTTAAAAACTAAGCAGAATCTGGCATAAAATATCTGATATAAACTCACACTTCCCTCTGTACACTCATGAATAGATTTTTGAAAATTGGTCATCATCAGGGTTCCCTTGAGCCTGGGTGAAAAACTGCTGTGACTGCAGAAGATGACTGCCCCCACATTTTTCAGACAGGTGTGTATGAATCAGGCCTGAACTCTTCTTGGAACACCACAAATATTCTGCTTCTCTAATGCATTTAAACTTAGAAGTTAAGACAAAAGTACGCACAGATCTATCTTACACTTAGGTTGCATCAAAGCCTTTGAAATCTGATGAGTTGTATCCACTCCCAGCTCCAGGTTCAACACAGATCAGGAACAACACAAGAATCTTGTTAAAATACTTCCCTGTGGCATTCTGTCTCCAAGAAAAAGAGAGATGATGCCACTGATAAGTAGTGTAGGAGACCTGCTACTACATATTAGGACTCTACCAATTCAGAAAAAAACAAATTATGATATTAGTGGATAGTGAAAAGTGGACCATACCACAAATGTCATGGAGAGAATGAATAGGTAACAATTATAGTTGTTTCTCATTCTGAAGAACATGAATTTATTACACCCTGTTTAAAGTTAACAGAAGTAAATACTTTATCATTTGACATGTAATTAAAATATGGACCTTATTGCTACAGAAAATTTTGGAGCCAGAAATAACAAAAGGGATAAAAGAACAATTAGAAGTGAACCTAAAAGAAAAGTATGTCAGGACTACTAAACACAGAGATGCGCCATGTTCACTCATTCTAGAAGGTTTCTAGGTGTTCAAGGATTTTAGGGTGACAAGCTCCAATACACATATTCAAATAATAATTTAGAATAAAACTTCACAAAAGGAAAACAATATTTTCCAACAAAAGCAGCCCACCCACCATCTTCCAAAAAGTGTTTATGAAAATTGTCTGAGGTAATGCTCAAAACTGAACCTAACTCCTTTAGAGTGCTGCTTACTGTAGAAAAACATTTATAAAATAGCATTAACTTCTGGCCTTGAAACATTTTCCAGAAAAATATCTCCCAACTACTTAAGTCAAATAACCATTGAGGTTCCAAATTTTTCGACAGAAACTGTTAAATAACTTTACTCACAGCTCACTGTTTCTCCAAAGCAATAGACTGTGTCAGAAGATTAAAAGTTTAGGAATATCCCTGCTAAATCGAGCATGGCCCGATTCAGCCCCAGGTACAGCGGCTGCTGCTTCAGAGGCAGAACCAGCTGCTGCTGTCTGCAGCACCGTGCATGCCAGGCTCCTCAGCCTAAACCTTCCTCCAGCTTAAAGATCTGGACCTGCCAACACTACTACAGCAAATGACTTCTCCCTCCTCACATCGAGAAGACCTTTGCTTCCCTGCCTCTTCTCAGAGGGAGGAACAGGTAAGAAAAAGAAGGTAGCATTTTCAGAAGCAATAGTTTAGCATCCTTGAAATTCAGTGGGGGCAAATGTGAGCATCAGTGAGATGCTTGTTTAAAATGAGCACCCTCTATTCTTGGCTCTATTATAAAGGCAGAGCTTGCAAAAAGACCGGTTCATTATTGTGAGACAGACGAGACTGAACAATGGGGACAGTTGACCTCAGACCACACACATACTCTCTTCACTTGGTTCCCAGATGATCTCTGGATACCGAGCAATCACTTTTCCTGAAAAATGAGTCTCTTCTCTCCCCAGAATGATCCTATCCCTTCTCTGAGCATCTCTCTCCATGAGTGAATCAAAAAACACATCCCAGGTTTTCAAAAAGTGGATCCAGCAGAAATGGGACACCTTTTTATCTGTATGCCGGGAACCTGATTTTGTCAATTATACGCTGTATATAAAAAGCCTCTGCTATCTGCTTTCCCAGTACTCTGGGGAATGCATATGAATAATTTTAAATGAGGAAAATGCTGTTGGGAATATTGTTTTATTTGGGAATTCTAAATTTTGAAACACATCCACAAAGACTATTTCATAATTAATAATATTTATTTTTTTATATACACACATATATGCCTGCATTTTGGATTAAAATAAATAGAGGAAGGAGACTTCATTTAGGTTTCCACAACCACTAACATGGATCTTGAAAGACATGACAAAGTGTTTTACAAAGAAATATCTTTGGACAAAGGTGGCAAGTGTGGGAAATTCTCTGATCACTTTCATGCGGGCCCAAGTGAATGACATATGAATAACAGATGTGCTATCTGTGGCACAGAAATTATTCCATTTATCAGCTATATACTTTCCCTGCAACATGATAGTTACAGAACAGGAATAACTCTGGAAAACTCTAATATATTTCAATATTTACAAAATTTCCACCCGGCTTTTTTAGAAGAATGAGAATGCTAATGAGAATGCTAAGAAAAAAAAAAAAAAAGTTCTTTACATCATGAGAGTTAATTTAGGGTGATAATTTAAACCTTTGCAGTCTTCTTGGCCTCTTTGCTGACACCTCACCATTTATTGACATAGTTCATTCTTTTTTGAACTATGTCAGTAAAAATAATTCGTCTCAGAAACTTAACAGTGATTTCTTAGAGATTGCTGACACCACACTGTTATTCTTAAAGGAACAATTTTCAGAGAAACAATCAGGGGAATTACACTGTTTCCAAATTCCAATTGTTGGCCAGTTCTTTTGTCTTTCATGCTATTCTTTTTGGTGATTTTTTGGTGTAGCAAACAAACTGAATTCATTTTGAAAAATAAATTACAAACTGGAAGTTTTCTGAGCTGTCCACACAGTGTTTGTTTCATCTTCCAGCATATATTCCAAGTGTATCACTGAGACTGGCACCAATAAAGAAGGTGTTTGTCAGCTGCCACCACAAAGTGGTTTCTGCACTGGAGTATTATTGCCGGATCCTGAGTGCTCTTGATAAAATAAATATTATCAACACCCGATCTCCTACTGGTGACTAATACTTACTAATGAGCAGATAGACGTTTCTGAGACTTTTTTAATGTTAGCTTTTCTTCTATACAGATGTTTTTGTATTAAAAACTAAGAGGCCACTTTTAATTTTATAAATCTTAGCAAAGTCTTCTATTTCATTTTTAATCAGTGGAAACAAAATACTTATTATCCGAACTTTGTAACATTCACATGTATTAATGTGCCTTACTACAGTGCTGTACCACAAGATGTTTTCTGTCTTCCCTGAGCTCTGGATTGTTTCTCTCTCAGCTACAAAATTCTGTAAAACATTTCAAAACAATGTTACAATAGTTATTATGTTAAAAGACCTCAAGTACAGCCATCGCAATCTACAAAAGGCCCTCTACATATTGCATTATATTTCTCTATTCATCAGCACTTAATAATGCATTTAACTGTTTAGAAAAGACAAGATTTTCCTTGAAGAGTAATACACAGATTTTCTAGTAATTTGTCCTGTTAAAATCGATTGTGTTTAGCATTTAGTTTATGATATTAAAAAAAAAAACAACAACCACACACCCCTTCAAAAGAGCTCAGAGTCAAAGTATGAAAAACAAAAGCAAAACCCACCACTTTTGGTGGGGAGAGATAGATGACAGATTAGTCAAACATGACTTTGAATCTGATCCCTAACTTTGGTTATAAACTTGAGGTTTTCTGTTCCAATGCTGTAAATATGAATACATTTATGTTTGATATAGCTTTCACCAGATCTCCCTGACTTGCCATCAGCACAACTCAAGGAACTTGACCTCTACATGTCCTAATGAAAATGCTTAATGGTTATAACTCATGGAAAAAAAAAAAAAAAAAAAAAAAAAAAAAAAGATTTATTTCACAAAGGGCTGTATTGGGGTGTCTTATTCTCGTGAGGTGCCACCTACAGATGATGTCCCATGCTGATGAAGAAGGTATTGCTCTGAAGGGAAAATACACTGCTGTGATACAGCCTCACATATTTCAAGAGATCAATAGTACAATAGTGTGTATTGTACACACTAATTTTAACACAAAACTGTGGGATTGCATTTTATGGAAATGGTTTGTTCTGGCTCACCCCTGGGAAATGTACGGTTTATCCCAAGTCTGTATCCTCCCTGCAGTATCCTGTATCTGTAACCTCATTGGCTGGGGAATGTTACCGCGCCCCTTTGAACCTCTGTGATAAGAATGCTAAGGCAGAATGCTCTGCCCCTCTTGCCCCTCTACCCCTGGAGGCGTCCGGACGCTCCTCTCTCCTCTCCCCCCCTTCCCCCTCCCCCCTTCCCCCTCCCCCCTTCCCCTCTCCCTCAGTGAATAAACCCTCACCTCATCAGCACCCCACCGGCGTCTGAAGTCTCCTTGCCTGCCAGCACGGGAACACCACGACCCCAAAAGACCCCGGGGGTCTCCGGGGGGCACTCCCCGGGGACCCCCCATAAATTTAAACAACAACAGATGACGCACCAACGTCGGGCAACAGCATCAGCGACCCTGAGAAAAGATGGACCATGGTAACTCCGTTTCGGTGCCGTCTCCGGTGGAGCGGCCGTTCCGGGCCATCGCGGCCCGGGGCGGCCCCTCCCCCACCGCGCAGAGACCTCGTGAGCCACCACGCGGCGGTCCCACCACCGCCGACCAGCCCGGCGCGGGCCCGGGTCTCAGCCCCTTGGGGCCCCGGCCCGCCTCGGCGCTGCGCGGGCTGCACAGCCCCGCCGGGCGGCGCGGCCCGGGCGGCGCGGCTCCGCCACGGCGAGGCTCCGGCGTGAGCCCCGGCGCGGCGGGACCGCTGCAGCGGCGCGTGGCTGCGGCGCGTGGCTGCGGCGCGGCCCCGGCCCGCCTCGGCTCGGCGGCGCGGGCTGCGCGGCACCGGCGCGGCCCCGGCGGCGGAGCGGCCCCGGCCCGGCGCGGCCCCGGCGGAGGAGCGGCCCCAGCCCAGCGGCCGCGGCGCGGGGCAGTCCCGGCGGAGCCAACACGTGCTCCCGGCCCCGCCGCAGCGCGCGCGGGCCCCAGCACCGGGAGAAGCCGCGCGGACAAGCAGCCCTGGACAGCAGCGAAAGGAACTCAGCCAGACGGCCATCAGAGAAGGAAAAAGCAGTCTTCAACTGTGCCCGAGCCCCGCACCTTCCAAAACTCGGTTTTGTAAATTGTGTAACCTCCTTCCTTACCCCCTCCTCCCCTCGCTGCTCCTTCTCCCTAACCCCCTTTCCCTTAACAAACCCCCGAGAGTTAACCCCTTCCTGCTAAACCCGGCACGGCACAGCTAACACCACGTGCTGCGCTGTGACCGCATGGCCACCATGGCCACGTGCTCTCAGTCCCATCTTCCGCTTTTCAAGTCCCACAAGGTAAACGCTAAGAAACCAAACCCCAAAGCTAAAGTGAATTTGTAATACCAGTTTTGCAGCCTTGTATAATTGTTAATGCTACTTTGATTCCCTTTCCCTGTTTTTCTGCCCCTGTCCCTAGCTGTTCTGGCCAAACAGCAGGGTGTCCCAAATCCCTCCATTTCCTTCCCATCCCCATGAAGTAGTTTTACAATTATGCCTTTCTAGTTTTGTGTGTGTAAATATTGCAGATTCCCCTGTTTTCTGTTTTAGAAAGCAGAGGCCTTTTCAGGTCACAAGTGTAGATCCAAGGGAAGCAGTTTTTGAATTGTCTTCTTGTAAGGCGCGATTCAGTAGTGTAGACTATTGAATCTGTAACGCTTTTGGGTTTATGCTGTCCTCAGTTAGTTCTGAGGGTGATTGATAACCTAAATTGGTGTCTGAGAAAGTATTTGACGGTTTTTGTAGTTTTTTTCTTTTGTTTTTCTTTTGATGACCTAAAACTGGGGGTCTTTTGTTTTGGTTGAACCAGTTGGAAAGTGAAAGGAGTGGTTTGGCTCAGATCCGTGAGTGTCAGTGACTTGCTGTTCAGGCCTTAAGGGAATTCCGTGACAGATCAATGGCAGCTTGAGTTGATTTAAATTCCTCACTGCCCCTGCCCGGCCCCAATGGGGGAACTGCAGCAGGCCACCTGGAGAATCTGAAGCCGTGTGTAGAGCCCGGGGAACTCCACGTGTTTTCCTGTCCCTAGAGTGGGAGCATAGTCAGCGCCACAGCCTAAGCTGGGGGCTGTGGTGGTCTGAAAAGCCAGTTGGAAAAGACTAGACACTATTAGGCCAGTCACGCTGGAAAGGCTCAAACAAATTTGTTAACTTGTTTCAAATCTTGCAATATAAACTCACATAACCCGTCTACTGCAATTACAAGGTCAGAAAAAAGTTCACAGTATAACATAATCCTTACTGCAATTGTATTTGGTTTCATGCTGCAAAACTGTAATTACTGTTTCATTTTTTAAATTATTAATTGTCATGTGTCATATTTCTCTTCTCACATTTTAAAGAAAAAAAGGGTGACTTGTGGGATTGCATTTTATGGAAATGGTTTGCTCTGGCTCACCCCTGGAAAATGTATGGTTTGTCCTAAGTCTGTATCCTCCCTGCAGTATCCTGTATCTGTAACCTCATTGGCTGGAGAATGTTACCGCGCCCCTTTGAACCTCTGTGATAAGAATGCTAAGGCAGAAGGCTCTGCCCCCTCTTGCCCCTCTACCCCTGGAGGCGTCCGGACGCTCCTCTCTCCTCTCCCCCCCTTCCCCCTCCCCCCTCCCCCCTTCCCCTCTCCCTCAGTGAATAAACCCTCACCTCATCAGCACCCCACCGGCGTCTGAAGTCTCCTTGCCTGCCAGCGCGGGAACACCACGACCCCAAAAGACCCCGGGGGTCTCCGGGGGGCACTCCCCGGGGACCCCCCATAAATTTAAACAACAACAGATGGCGCCCAACGTGGGGCGACAGCATCAGCGACCCTGAGACAAGATGGACCATGGTAACTCCGTTTTGGTGCCGTCTCCGGTGGAGCGGCCGTTCTGGGCCATCGCGGCCCGGGGCGGCCCCTCCCCCACCGCGCAGAGACCTCGTGAGCCACCACGCGGCCGTCCCACCGCCGCCGACCAGCCCGGCGCGGGCCCGGGTCCCGGCCCGCCTCGGCGCTGCGCGGGCTGCGCAGCCCCGCCGGGCGGCGCGGCCCGGGCGGCGCGGCTCCGCCACGGCGAGGCTCCGGCGTGAGCCCCGGCGCGGCGGGACCGCTGCAGCGGCGCGTGGCGGCGGCGCGGCCCCGGCCCGCCTCGGCTCGGCGGCGCGGCCCCGGCCCACCTCGGCTCGGCGGCGCGGGCTGCGCGGCAGCGGCGCGGCACCCTCTGGCCCGCGGCAGCCGCGGCGCGGGCGGCGAACCGGCGGCGGAGCGGCCCCGGCCCGGCACGGCCCCGGCGGAGGAGCGGCCCCAGCCCAGCGGGACCGCGGCGCGGGGCAGTCCCGGCGGAGCCAACACGTGGTCCCGGCCCCGCCGCAGCGCGCGCGGGCCCCAGCACCGGGAGAAGCCGCGCGGACAAGCAGCCCTGGACAGCAGCGAAAGGAACTCAGCCAGACGGCCATCAGAGAAGGAAAAAGCAGTCTTCAGTTGTGCCCAAGCCCCGCACCTTCCAAAACTCGGTTTTGTAAATTGTGTAACCTCCTTCTTTACCCCCTCCTCCCCTCGCTGCTCCTTCTCCCTAACCCCCTTTCCCTTAACAAACCCCCGAGAGTTAACCCCTTCCTGCTAAACCCGGCACGGCACAGCTAACACCACGTGCTGCGCTGTGACCGCATGGCCACCATGGCCACGTGCTCTCAGTCCCATCTTCCGCTTTCCAAGTCCCACAAGGTAAACGCTAAGAAACCAAACCCCAAAGCTAAAGTGAATTTGTAATACCAGTTTTACAGCCTTGTATAATTGTTAATGCTACTTCGATTCCCTTTCCCTGTTTTTCTGCCCCTGTCCCTTGCTGTTCTGGCCAAACAGCAGGGTGTCCCAAATCCCTCCATTTCCTTCCCATCCCCATGAAGTAGTTTTACAATTATGCCTTTCTAGTTTTGTGTGTGTAAATATTGCAGATTCCCCTGTTTTCTGTTTTAGAAAGCAGAGGCCTTTTCAGGTCACAAGTGTAGATCCAAGGGAAGCAGTTTTTGAATTGTCTTCTTGTAAGGCGCGATTCAGTAGTGTAGACTATTGAATCTGTAACGCTTTTGGGTTTATGCTGTCCTCAGTTAGTTCTGAGGGTGATTGATAACCTAAATTGGTGTCTGAGAAAGTATTTGACGGTTTTTGTAGTTTTTTTCTTTTGTTTTTCTTTTGATGACCTAAAACTGGGGGTCTTTTGGTTGAACCAGTTGGAAAGTGAAAGGAGTGGTTTGGCTCAGATCCGTGAGTGTCGGTGACTTGCTGTTCAAGCCTTACGGGAATTCCGTGACAGATCAATGGCAGCTTGAGTTGATTTAAATTCCTCACTGCCCCTGCCCGGCCCCAATGGGGGAACTGCAGCAGGCCACCTGGAGAATCTGAAGCCGTGTGTGGAGCCCGGGGAACTCCACGTGTTTTCCTGTCCCTAGAGTGGGAGCATAGTCAGCGCCTCAGCCTAAGCTGGGGGCTGTGGTGGTCTGAAAAGCCAGTTGGAAAAGACTAGACACTATTAGGCCAGTCACGCTGGAAAGGCTCAAACAAATTTGTTAACTTGTTTCAAATCTTGCAATATAAACTCACATAACCCGTCTACTGCAATTACAAGGTCAGAAAAAAGTTCACAGTATAACATAATCCTTACTGCAATTGTATTTAGTTTCATGCTGCAAAACTGTGTAATTACTGTTTCATTTTTTAAATTGTTAATTGTCATATGTCATATTTCTCTTCTCACATTTTAAAGAAAAAAAGGGTGACTTGTGGGATTGCATTTTATGGAAATGGTTTGTTCTGGCTCACCCCTGGGAAATGTACGGTTTATCCCAAGTCTGTATCCTCCCTGCAGTATCCTGTATCTGTAACCTCATTGGCTGGGGAATGTTACCGCGCCCCTTTGAACCTCTGTGATAAGAATGCTAAGGCAGAAGGCTCTGCCCCCTCTTGCCCCTCTACCCCTGGAGGCGTCCGGACGCTCCTCTCTCCTCTCCCCCCCTTCCCCCTCCCCCCTCCCCCCTTCCCCTCTCCCTCAGTGAATAAACCCTCACCTCATCAGCACCCCACCGGCGTCTGAAGTCTCCTTGCCTGCCAGCGCGGGAACACCACGACCCCAAAAGACCCCGGGGGTCTCCGGGGGGCACTCCCCGGGGACCCCCCATAAATTTAAACAACAACACAAAACCACATAGATTTAAAGTAACTTTCATTAATACCCAGGACACTTGTGGTAAAATACTTTAATGTGAAATACATTTAAGCTCAAAAAAAAGTCAATGACAGAAAGAAGTTTTAAAAATATTTCTTTATAATATGAAACCTACAGTGGTGTCTGCTGTTAAATATATTCTCCTTCAATATATGATATTCCTGTGCATGAAAACAGGGTTATTACACAAGGAATTAGGGATGCCTTGATATTTATATAAAGAATTAGAAAAACATCCCATACAAGCTATTAATTTTACCCATTCAAACATGAGTGGAAACTCGGAGTACTTTCCCAGCTCTAAGTTTCTTTTCCATCTTGAGATGACTGAAAGTAAAGAGATCAAACGCTCAGGGCTGAGCTGGCTGAGCTGGCATTTTTCAGGTGTCTCATGCTGGACACACGCAACCATGACTCACTTTGAAATGACAGTGGGATGGGAAGCACTTTCAAACCTCAGCCTGAACTCTGGAATACTAGCAGGGAACCCTGCCTTCTCTTTCTTCACTCACCCTGGACAAAGCCAGGCCTTCTGACCTTGGCGGTACTGGATTGCTTAAGAGCTTCAAAATCCCTTCTTTGCCTTAGAGAAATCTTTTTGTCTTGTCTCAGCCGTGCCTCAGCTCAGCCTCGCCAGGCTGCCACAGAATTTCCTGGGTTGTTGGCATCCCTGCTGCCAGTCCCCCAGTCTTGAGGACCCCGTGTTCCTCCCCAGCCCTGCTTTCTGGTGGCCTCTGCACTCATGCTTCCAAGGGGAATTTTATCCTGGGAAATTCCTCAGAGCTAGAATTTGATATCACCATGGTCTTTTTGTATTGCATTAGAGAGTTAGGATGGATAAAAAATCTTCCCTTAGAAGCAGAAAAGCAGGTGCATTTTAATGCACATATTAGGCCAAACAAAAAAATTGGAAATTACCTCAAGGAGTACCAAAAGGTAAATATGTGTCATCTTATTTTTTCATCATTGAACTTTGATAAATCTTGCTTAACTCTCACAGAACTCCTCATACCTCCAACTTTTCACCAGCTAAGATCTTGAAGGTCATCCAAAATCTCAACTGTTCAAACAATAATCATGTTAGAACATATGATTCACAGCATGCAAGTTTGCAAATAACGTGTGTTGATGGTAACTATTTATTACATATGGGATTTAAGATTCAAGACTATCTACACATTTGAAAACAATAAAAATTAGTAATAGGTCACATGTTCAATTGTTTCCATTTGCACAATTGTTTACCCATAAATAAAGAAAATTATAACTGAATTGAGTCAACAGTTTTGTACTAAACACTATTTTGTCACATTATTTTGATACAAAATTGAGACAAAGATGTAAATATTCAGGCATTGCTAGATACAAGTGAATGGCAGAAAACAAATAGCCTTGCTGTCAACATTTAAAATTACTGTAACTTCAAGTAAAATTATTATTAATATAGCTACAACACACCAGATCTCTAGCTGTGTAAATCAGTGCAGTCTCATGGAAAATTTGCCTCAGACAATTCATATTGCTGTAAACAATCTCACACTGAGAAGCACAAGTAGAATTTTACAAGTCACTTTTTTAAAACTCAAAATCTGGCATAACTTAAGTTTGCTCTGCTATGTATAGAAATTGTTTGCAAGGTGACATTTTCAACAGATTTGGCATCATAGCAAATAAAATATCCAGTAAATAAATATTTGAATAGACCTTATAATCACATGTTATAATCTTTTGCAAATAGACTCTTCATCCCCAGAAATTCAATGGGATTGATCACAAAAATACTGAAGTGCCTTACAAATACATCCTTACAAAATATCTCCAAGGGGAGGAGGTATTATATCCTTTTTATGGGAGATAGAACAGATGTAGAGACACAAGGATTTGTACAAGGTGACACCAAAGGCATGACATAAACAAGAAATGAGCTAGAATTTGCTGGGTTCCCATCCAGGGTCTGAAAGAGTACCACAGACTTTTGTCTTCAGCAAAAGTCAATTTCTCATTTCTTTATAATTTCCAGTGAATCCATCATATTAATTAAAATAGTTAATAGTGTTAGCAGAGAAAAATCTGCATTTATAGGCTCTGATCTCATGCACACTCACCACAGTGGTAAGAGACTTTCAAAGCTGGTTTCCCATTCTCTCCCTTTTGGGATTCTCTCCCTTGAAGGGGTTTGCAGAAATCTTGTTTCTCCTCTGTTTATAGTCTAAATGAAGACAAGACTAAATTCCTGTCTCATCAAACACTCTTTTTCCAATCATGATCTGTTTTCTACAACCAAGGCATTCACAAAAAGTAAAGGAAGCAAGTTTGTGCTCTGCAGTCATTCACTGGCATGGAATTTTCAAGGAGTCTGCACTGCTAGTTCAAAATGTTCACTGTCCCTAAAGAAAACCAAAGCATTCCTGAACCATGATTCAATGGAGTGCTTTGTGCAGCCTGAGGATGTTCTGAAGAATGTCTCTGCTGAGGATTTTTGAAGAATCAGTGAGAGTGAGGCCCTCAGCTGGCCCTGAGAATGTGTGGGGAAGTCCCAGGGCCATCAACTTTCTGTAACTGATCTAAATGCTCAGAGGGTCTGACACAGCATGGGTTTAAGAAGAATTGCCATTTTAATCTTGGATTTTTAACAGATCAGTTTTAAAACCTTGCATCAGTGATCTACCTGTGATGCCTCAAGAGGCTACTTGGAACAGAGGCTGGACAGAGTTAAAGGAATGAAGTAGATATCTATTAAAAGACCTTTAAAGGATATACCTTGGGCAGTACAAGAGTCTGGCCGTGACTACACCCAAGATGGACTCAAGATGATCCCAAGTCACGAGTTTTCACACTTTTATAAGTTTTGGTCCATTAACATATTGGGGTTAATTGTCCAATTACAGCTTCAGGTTATGAAGTCCCATCCTCCCAGATTGCTCTCCTCAATTTGCTGCTGTTTATACTTTTTGGGCCTGAAGCTGCAACAGTGTCCCTGGTTCTGGGGCTGCAAAAGGATTGCTTTGTCTAACTACACTGTGAGGAGAACTTGTTAACACTTTGTATGAAGTCCAGAGTCACACACTAAAGCAGTACAGAATCTGGAAAATATGATAGCTAAAACTTAAGGCATCACCTGCCAAACAGAGGATAAACTCAAATTTCTTGCGGGACAAGATGCCAGCGGAAAAGAGCAGAGTGAAAATTTTCCTCTCATTCTTCACTGATAGAAATCTAAGTATCTTTCTTATCTTCCTGATGAATGGCAAAACCCAGTAAATTTTATCTTAGGCATTAAATTATTAAAAAATACACAGGTTTAAAAAAACCCCATCAAGTTCATACTCTGAGAGTGACCTCATTTTTAGTCTTGACTGCTGTATCAGGAATTTTCAGCAGTAAGAATTCATATTTCTTCTCATTCTGTGAAATAAAAAAGGCTTACAATTCTGTGAAATGTAATGTACAGGTTTAATAGGATTGTACTCTTGCCTAATGTCACAGTAACAAATAAATGCAATAGAGAGTTGCTGACACAATAGAAAGCTGCTAGTTCAACACAAATGAGTCTCTGTAAATAAATCTGAAGTAATTTCTCTATACATCTTGGCTACTGCTTTAAGCTCAGCTTACAACCAGGGTGAGGGTGTGGGGTAACCTTACAGCAACCTCCTCACTGTGTTACAGCACACTGCAACTCAGGAGTGACCTGGTGGTTTGACACCAAAATACCTTGTTTAGGCACAAACTCCTCACTGCAGGCCACATGTCAAAAAGCACAGAATGGCACATCCTGATCTGACAGAAAAGGGATTACAAAGGCACAGTGGTGCTGCCATAGAGTAGCACTACAGCTAGCTGTTGCCACAGATTTGGCAGCACATAAGCCAGGTACAAGAAATGAAAGGAACACCTTACCTCCATAGTCGGCAGTTTTGGCTCTTTCTGCCACCATTTCCTTTATGGCACAGGCTTTCTTCTGACTGGGAGATCCTGCAGCCATACCCCAACCATTTTCCATGCTTATGCTGAGTTTTTACAGCAGTACCAGTTTTAATGCAACAGCATCTCTACCACATGTTGACCAGTCAAGGCGAAAACATAACATAACATAACATAACATAACATAACATAACATAACATAACATAACATAACATAACATAACATAACATAACATAACATAACATACAAGCTGACAAGGTTGTATGTCATGCATTGTATAAAACCATGAGAGAGCCTTATCTTCAATAAAAATTAAGGTAAGGGAAAAAAGGACCTCCCCCCCCCCCAAAAAAAAAAAAAATCAAAAATAAAACCCAAAAAGTGGCTGTTATGAGTATGAAATGGTAATGGATAAAGCAGCTGTCACCCTTTTTCCTCACCTTTCCCTATATTGGCATGTTTCTTATTCTGTCTTATCCCATTCAGGGTTCAGTTCTATGCAGCATGTAACATTAAGCTAATTGTATACTATAATATTTTTCAATTCAAGGTATCAGCTCTCCATCCACTCAAAATGTTCGTCTAACAGCACAGATAGAAATCACCTTTTCTTTTTCAACATGCGCAAGAACCTACTAAATAAGATATTCTTTAGGAATACTTAGGCATGCCTTTTCATGAGAGAGCTCTCGAGGAGCTGGCATTTTCTTCAGAACGCACAGTGGATGGTTTGTTCCAGTTGTTTACTGTAAAATATATAGTCATAGACTACCTGATAATCAAAAATGCTACAATTGTTTTTGTCAAGGAAATCCTCTTATATATTACTATCATGACTTTCCTTCTGTGAAAGGTTGGCCTTGGCCATGCACTCCTCTCCACTTCTCAGGAGGATAGGGGGGAAAAATCAAGATGGAAAATCTTACCAAAAATTATCAATAAAACAATCAATGTTCCTGGGTAAAACAGACTTGACTTGGTGATTTTTTTCATTAAAAATAAATTAATAAGTTATTTTATTACTTTTTTTTATTGTCAGCTAAAAAAGAGTTGAAATGTGGGTAACAAAGGCAAAATAGAAAAATACTCTCATCCTCTGATTCCCATTCTTAACTTCATTCCTTCATTTCCAGCTCCCCTAGCCCCAGCAGGCTCTCTCCAGTGGTGGCAGGGAGAACACACCTGGAGCACTTGAAGCAACTCTTTATCCTTCTCTCACTTTGAGGATCAGGAAGCTCCTTCTCACACTTCCTTTGCCTCACCCCAGTGTTTTGCAAGTGCTTCCCACCCAACCCCGTTTTGGCCTTTCTTAAATGAAAAAAACAAAAACCAACAACCCTTTGTGAGCAACCCTCAATGATCTGCTTTCAGTTAACTGCCACTACAGAATATGACACGTAGGAAATAAGGAGCGGCAGGAGGACCCGGTCCTTGCACTGTTTATTGACAATCTCCCTGGGTGGTTTGATTAGCTGAGGAGCAGATGCTATTTTACCCCCCTTTCTTGGCCTTTTTTTTGTTTGGAAAACTCAAAGCTGATTGCACATATGCTTAAAGTTTAGGTATGCAGATTTGGAAAAATCTAAACATGTAAATACATTTCATGAATATTACCAAGTAGGCACCAAATATTTATTCTAACCATCAGATTTCCACACACAAATGTTTAGCTGATACAAACAAAGGGACCCAATTGGTCAAATTCTCCTTAGGTTATGAAAGAAGTTTGTTTCTGTCCTGGTTTAATTATCTTTCTTGGTCCAGATGCCTTCATTGAGCTGCATCTGCAAAATATTTCTTGGATGAGGTATGACTAAATCCTTCCTGTGTTATGCCTCCTGTGGCCAAGACCCAGGCAGGCTGAACACCCTCACTGCTCTTCTGGAGGTACGACTTGGGAGTGCTCAGCACCCTAAAATGTTTGAGAGGCAATTTTGCTTATCTCAGTGGTGCAAAATTTCACAAGAGAAGAAACTGCTTGGGGACCACTCCTCAAAACACAAATATACTTATATGCATGGATCCTTAATATTTTGTGGGGTTAGACAAGAAAGGACAGGATATCAATGTTTATTGCAGTAAGGGATGAGCAAGGGAATGTGAATGCTGGCTAAAGCACCTGAGACGACTTTGTAGGGCCCAGCTGGAGGGATCATGGTTTTAGGGTGGCCAAAACCTTCTCCACAGAGGGACAACCACAGAGAGCAGCAACTAGAAAGAGTAGAGCCTTTACTAAACACAATCAAAGGACTCCCTAAGGCATGCTACCTCCTAGAACGGAATATTTCTGACTGATCTCAATTTTCCAGAGAACAAAAAATTAAGATCCTTCAGAAGGCAAGACAAAGAATCATCACGGATCACAAACAACAACAAAAACTTCAGAACTGTCTTGGCAGAGAGCCTCCCAAGGTCATCTCCCTCTGATTCTGAGTCACCATTTTGTGTGACTCTAGGGTCTATGATTTCCATTGAACAGATGGATGCACACAGTCCATATTTTAATGCCAGGAGACAACTACTCTTCCTCCATAACAGTCTTTTTACTCTGGAGAAAAGGCAGGGGGGGAGGTCAGAGGACAGGGCAGGAATATTTTATTGTTATTTTTAATAGAAGGAATCACTCTGACATGAAAATATTAAGAATAAGGTATACACATTTTCCAAATTGTACCAGGACAAACTCTAACATTTTATTTTGGTATTTCCTGATCAGCCACATAGAAGTAGCTATATTTTCTTTCTTCTTATTCTGTGCTGAGTACACTGACCTGAGTGTGTACATTTTTCTAACTCTACATACAATGGAGGAAGTGATGGTAGGAATGTTGGCAACACTCATATTTTTAAGGCCGGAACAAGTGATCTATCTGTGAAATTAAGTCACAACTCAATTGGACAAATACTAAGGGGAAATGTTCATTGGTAAGAGGCAGTACATTGGCAATTGGACAGGAAAAATTTGAGCAAAACAAACAGAACTTGACCAGAATTGAAATTTTCATTAAAAAATTATCAATAGTCATGTCATACCACAACATATCCCTCCATGGTGGGTCAACCAATAGTGCATTTGATGTCTCTCACACTCGTATTTTCAGAGTTCTTTTCCTTTTTCAAGCCACTCTTGTTTGCAGTGATTGGTTCATTTGTTTTCTCTTAAATTTCAGGGAGAAATTCTGTAATCTACTCTGTCTTTGTAAGACCAAACCAACCAGCAGGAAGAAACTCTTAATACATACAGACATAATAAGATGTACTTTGCTTAATAACAATGGCTGTTCATTTAATGTAGACTTATATATGTATAATCATGGAATTTACTGCATCTTTAATTGTCACAGACATCAAAGACTTCAGAACTCAGAAGGAACTTTTGTCTCCAGAGTCTCCAGATATCTGTGTAGCTGGGATCTGTCTGGATTATACACAAGTGAACTTGAAATGAGGAGGTAAACCTTACAAATTCAGTAAGTCAGACAAGCATTATGATTGGAGCTTTTTTGAATTATCTTACACAGAACCAACTGTCATCTGATCATTTGCTGATGGATGTATTTGTCTCCATGTCCATAACTTTCTTTTCTTTTTCCAAAATGCATCCTTACAGAAAAACTTGCTTCTTCTCATAATACTTTTGAATGGAGTCTGCTATAGCTGGGACGGCATTATATAGTTAACCCAGATGGTCTGAATAATACAGAATGATTCAAACCACTCTAATTGCATAGGATTTTGTTGAAGAAGTTGTTCTGTAGGAGAAAAAAAAAATGCCAACTCATTCCATTACATTTTTTTTCCTTTCAGAAAAAGACTTACTAAAATTTGGGACAAGAGTTTAGAAAGCAGCTAGTAAATGTGGGTGCAGAGCAATACCTCAGAGAATTCACTCTCCTGGATGCACCCTGGCTGAGCGGACTTTTGAAATCATGGCTTAAAATGATCAGACAGTGGTTTTTAATTGTGGTTTATGTGCAACAACACAATAAGCAGCTATCTGCTATGTCTACCCTGTTCTATGTTAAACATATTTAAGGCTAAAAATTACTCCTTTTTCACAAGAAAAAGAGGGAAAACAGTTATTTCTTGCAAAAGATTCCTTTTTTTTTTTTTTTTTTTTTTTTTTTTTTTTTTTTTTTAACTAAAGATTTCAATTTTGAAATATCTGGTGTACTGATATTTCAGACTTCATTTCCCATGGGAAACCAATGGATTCCATAATTCATTGCAGCAGCTCAGCAAGAGGTGAAAATTATATGCAGTGTAATCTGTTTGGGGAGAATCAGACAGCAAGAACAATGGTGGGATAAAAATCCAAAATATAATTCTCATGAGCACTGTGGAAGTATTTTTCAAATAAAAGTGTTCAGTTTTCAATTTTTAGTAAAAAGACAACATATTCTAAAAAACAGCTGCCTACTTCAAACCAGTCTGGTTAACCCTTGTGTACTTGCGACAGCAGATACAGACACTGGTTCATTTATCTGTGTAATGTCTGCACATAGTAATGTGGCCTTTTTTGTTTTTCAGTGTTGTGGCAGATTATGGAACTTAAAAAACTTTTATCTTCTTAGCCAATGCAGGAGGTAGTAGAAAAGTCATAAACCCACAAAATCCTCTAACCTAACACTACTGTTGGTAGCTGAATGGTACTAAACAGAGGTCATCATTAAGGTCTATCTGATTTTACTTTCCACTTACAACATATTCCGTAGATCAGTCATGGACTGTGAGACTCCATGGCCCTGTCCACAGAAGGAAGGATGACTCCACACTTAGCGCATTAGACCTGAGTTTGAGAGATTTGGCTGCAGTTTCCAGTTCTCCTACAGAATCTTGGGCATATTATTTGATCTGTTGGTTGCCATCTCCCATCTGGGAATACAATAATACTTCTTTCACGGCCCCTGTGGTTTATTCACTTAAGAAACACTTAGGGGCAGGAAGTGCCTTACAGTGAGTGTCTGTGTGCAGGGCTCAGCACTGCAGAAATCCAACCCTGCCGGAGGAACCACGGCGAGACCACAACAGCAACCATAACCCACTCCCAGGGATATAAATACACACCCAGCTTGGCTGGAGTGTGTGCTTGGCCCATAGTGGAGGGCAGGCCCACCAGCCAAACCAGCATATGTAGTGTCTTTGAGGAATTCCCAGACTGCCATAGCTGTGAGATGAGTCATGCTCCATTTTAGCCTTTTGCAGCAGTTCCTGGAGCAGCAGCAGGGTGATGCTACCTGTCACCTCCAGGCTTGTGAAGCCTTGCTGCCTACTGTCTTCACCTGCTATTCAGAGAGCACTTGACTGACAGGAGCTGAGCAGTGTTTCACCCTGTGGGGTTCGTGACAGCCACAGTGTCTGTCAACACATTCTATCACTCTCTGCTTATGCAGACAATTTTTTTCCTTTTTCCTTCCTCTCTCTATCTCTCTTCTATTTTTTTTTTTTCCTGATGTATTCATCACTAGGCTGCAGACACCTAGTTAATCCATTTAGAACCTATCAGCTCTGTTCATCGGCTCATAAACCCATTACCTCCGAGGCGCTGTGCTCAGGGACACAGGTGCCAGACCAGTGCACAAAACCCAATTGAGTTATGTAGCAGGCAGCAAGGCCCTCGGATTCATGATTCTGCCTGCATGGGGAATTGCAAGCGTTATGTGGCAGCAGCCACTTTATTAAATATCGATTTAAATCACAGCCTTTAATCAAATCTGATAGAAGACCTTTCTCACCTCCTGTCTCTCCCCCCCCCATGTCTTCTCGATGCTCCCCCCTCTCCCCCAGCCCTCCCCAGTCCTCTCCTGTCTCACACGGGTCTGCCTGATGACAGCCAAGCTCAGGAATGAATAGTTAGCGAGTAGTTCAACAGCAAACCCTTATCAACAGTAATGAGGCATTTGCGATAATCGAGTGATGAAATGTAAATGGGCAGTAATGAGCGCAATTACATCCGCTGGGGAACCATCAAAGCTGCTTCTTTCCTCGCAGATAGATGAGCTCTCTCACTGTCGCTGCCCATTGCAGCCTCCGCTCAGAGCAGGCAAGGATGCGGTGGGGAGGGAAGTGGCGCTGGGAAGAGCAGGATCTGGCCGTGCCTTGATGGAGGAGGTAGAAGCTGTCCTGCTGTCCAGGTGGAAGCCGGGCTCCCTCTGTGCTTATTCCACCTTTGATGGTTAGCCTTCTCCTCGTTCTCCCCTACCCTCCCTCCTCCCTCTCCTCCCTCCCGGTCCTTAGGGATGATTTGATTTGCTGCAATGTTTGAAAACTGCCTCATTGTGCTAACAAGATTAACTCGAGCCTATGTCTGTTTGATACACTGGAAATGTGCAGGGTGACTCAGACTGGCTTTCAGCTGGAAAGAGCCAAGAAATGGGATGGTTGCCAGGGAACAGGCCCGACGGCAGATTATGTCATCCTCGCCGGCAAGGGACCAGTGGGGAAGAACACCGAACTGTTCAGGAAAGGGGGAAACTCGGCGTTTCCGTAATCCAGCTGGGAAACGTGAACAGATCCCAGAAACTGCTCACCCAGAAATAAACACATCAAACTGTGTAATCTGGCCCAGTTACTTAGTTTATCCTGGGTAATTTGTGCCACTAAATACTGCTGGAGAAAAGGCAAAGACCCAGGGTTAAAAAGTTGGGTTGCAAAGAAACTCATGTGGAAAATACTCTTGTGGCAGCTGTGTGTTCACCAAACAGCTCTTGACTCTTTATTTCCTGGCTCTCACGGGGTTTAACTGTGGCATATAACCTAATTGTCAGTGTCCTTATTTCCCTGTTTCTCACATTATCAATGGGGAATTATCACAGGAGTTTGTTTAAGAAATAATCAGCTAAGGAAGGCTTATCAGTCGTGACTTCTTCAAAGTCACAGCAAAGCTTCTGGTGTGCCTAAGCTCCGATAGGACGGCCAAAGTTATGTTTCTGTTACTTCCTTGCATTAAAATCCTCTTTAATTATGCATTCATTGTATCCTGTGAAGAATTCCTATGCAGAGAAATCTCCTCCCTGTGGATCACGCTCTTGAAAGCCAGGCGTAGTGCAGATGGTCTATGAAGAGCACGCTGCAGGACTTTTGACCCTTGGCAGATCTGCAGAGAAGGGTGGGTGTCACATTCAGCACGGCCAGAAGCACCCCAGCCCACTGGGGGTGCAGAAAGGGGCCACTGGCAGAGCCGGAGGCAGGGAAGAGGAGTTCACCAGTGACTGCGAACTGAATTTACACACTGCAAAGATGTGGGTCTCGTTTACAATAACACCATTTCACAAACTGGCAGGCTGTGTGCTTTTTGTTTTAAAAGCATACACATTTTGCATAAGTTAAATGGCTGCAAAGTCTCTGTGATGACTAGAAAGTCTCACAAAGCTAAATAGTAAAGCGTGCAGCGGAACAAATTAATACTGGTGGATAGGGAGTAATGAAATAGGAAAGGGCGAATCTTTGGATTGTAATAGGAAGGATCTGAATGAACACAAGGTTTGTGAACAGAGAATACAAGCCAGAGAGCAACAGACTTGGGGGCATAAAAAAAGCTTGAAAGGAGACTGACTGGTAATATTCACTAAATGTGTTCAAACAAAGTTAGATTAAGGCTAAACATTCTGAAGGCTACAAGAATGAAACAGTTTTCAAATACAACTGAGTTTTTCCTCTCAGCTCTCAGAACTGGAATGTTCTCACACATGTAATTTGATGGCAATGAATTCCATCAGTTACCACTTGTGCCATACAATACGGCCTCAAATCGAGCCAGGGGACACTTAGATTGGATATTACGAAAAAAAATCTGCAAGGAAAGGGTTGTTAAGCATTGGAAAAGGCTTCCCAGGGAAGTGCTTGAGTCACCAGCCCTGGTGATATTTAAAAGATGTGTGGATGTGGCACTGAGGGATGTGGTTTAGTGGTGACTTGGCAGTGCAGGGTGAACGGTTGGGTTCCATGATCTTAGAGATCCTTTCCAACCTAAAGGATTCTATGATTCTAGGAAATATTCCCTCTCTTCACACTTTAATCTGCTGCCTTCTAATTCTGGACAACACTCTCCACTGTCTGTGTCAGAAGTGGCTCCACATGACCAAACACTGCAGAAACCACATGAGCAATCCAAATCCTGGCAAATGAAATGCATCAACTCATCTGGGGACTAACTACAGTTAGTACAGTTGCTGCATCTGGAATGACTGATGCATAGGTTTAGGAAAGATCTCACAGATGATGCAGCCTGGTTTAGTAGATCAACCACCCACCTGTTCTCAAGCCAACAAGCAGCTCAACCCTGGACATTCAGAGGGATCAGGATGGTCATCCCTGCTGGCTGCCACAGAAGATCCTCATGATGTCCTAATGAGTTACTTAATATTATAGACTTCTATCACCCCCAGTGGTTTTAACTGCACTATTTTTGATGCACACCGCATTTAGAAATGCGCTGGGATCCTTTATTTGTTAGAGATGCAATAGCTGTTAAATTGTATTAGTTATTGACCTTAGCAGCAATAAACTGTAGCAGGAGTAGTCCATGGTAAATACTGCTAAATCATAATCAGCTGGCATAATGCTAGTATCTGTGACCACTTGTAACATGCTCTGTAAAGTGCATTTGATCACAGTATGTAAAGGCGTAAGAGTATACAGTTTTGGAATGGACTGGATTTAAAAACATATTCAACCAATTTATCATTTAACTTACAGCTTCACAAAAGCTATTAAACAACACGGTGAGCCTGGAGGCCACACATATGCTACAGCCCTGGAAATGCAAAGAAGTTCATTTGAATCCCTTAATAATGACCTTGACCTATCGAACAAGGTGTACTTATTGTCAACAATTCATCTCACTCTTGACCCTGGCAAAATGCCTAACCTTTAAATACTTCTGGTGGGGGAGGAAAGGCTTGGGGTGGTTTTTTTTCTCTTTCCCCTGGTGAAATGGGCCAATTTTTTTCCCTGTTTAGCAAAATCTGGAACACAGATCATTAGAATGCTTTTGGCAGCTAATTTGAACATCAGTGACTCAACTTTGAGAAGGAAGCCTTTTTCTGCCCTAAAGAATCTCAGAGAGTTTTCAGACTACAGTAATTGAAAAATCCCTAAACACTCACTCACAGAGGAGATACACATTACTGCAGGAACAGTCTACAAATTGTAAAGTATTCAATTTACATTCTCAGTACCTCAGGGCAGTTGTGAAGAATTTATATCTTCAGAAACCTTTGAACTAACAAAAGATAACATTTCACAGCAAAGTCTACTTGCATAAAAGTTTTTTAACTCCCTTCATTCTTATTCTGAAGGAAGTGTCTTTTGCACTTCTGGAACCACCGCTCAACACAGGTATCTGAGATGTTAAAAAGGAGATGGAAATGGAAATAGAGGTGTTAAAAAAATTTAATGGACATGCATCTCATTTAGAACAGGAGTTCATTATTCACCAGTCCACACATGATGTATTCTTGCTCTGAACTTGATGTCTTTTTAAATGATACTTCGGTTTGATCAATGTGCAAAGATTCTTAGTTATATTAAGGCCCTTTATGCAAAGGGCTTTATAATGTGCAGGTAACAGGCACAGCTATACCCTGGGTGAGGGCAAGCTACACCTCAATGAGAGCAAGAGGACATCTTTTTGTCCCTGTGAGTATCAACTGGGGCAGTGTATAGTGCCACATCTAACACAGAACCCTGGCTATATCGCCCACTGGGTCTTCATCTGCTTGCAGACATTGCATTTAAAAACAAATACTGATGATCCTTCAGTAAGACTAAAGGGAGAGTTTTTTCTCATTAGGAAGTGTTTTGATTTTTCTTTTTTTTAGTAGGGCCACTACCTATATTACACCTCTTGGATCTCTATCAGCAAACCAGCATTTTTTGAGTTTCTATTCCATGCAAAAACTGGTGTATGAATTTAGGTACCTCAAAGTACCTCAAAGGCTTCATGGAATACCTTTAGGCACAGCTTTAATGTTCTGCTCAAGCCACACGGAAGTGAGGGTTAATGTCCAGCTGACACTTGAGTCAAGAAGATAAAGAAGACAGAGACTCATAAGGGACTCACAAGAGACTCCTAAGTCATAAGGGTTCAAGCTCACAGAATCAGGCCCTCTTTATGTATAGAAAATTGGTAATAGATACAGGCATTGCTTTTTCTTCCTAGGAAATGATCTTTCTCTTCCTCTGCCTCTTTTCTTGATCAAAGAACACTCAACATAATTACCAATCTAATGACATCCTTTTGCTTGACTTTTTTTCCTAATTTCTAATGAAAAAAAAGAGAAGAGAGGAAGGACAGAAAAAAATTTGCTTCAAGCCAACCTTAAATCTGTGATTACCATATTCATGTCCAACACTAAGCATTATGTGGAAACATTAATGAAAGTTTTAAAATGCAATCATTGGTTAAAGTTTTTTTCCCCTTCTCTATAAAGAAATTGATAAATGTTTCTATTAACTAATAACCCAGGAATCAACAGTCTTATAAAACTGGTTTATTCAGCCCAGAAAATTAGGCAATCCATCATGACTGATTTGCTCACATTTTCCCCTGCAAATAAGTGAGATGAAAACTTTAAAACCAATAAGATAATGCACTTAACAAATTCAGCTGAGAGAGATGGATAAACTAAGATGCCACTGGCATCAGTTAAAGAAAATCTGTCGTGTTTCCAATTATTTGAGCAGATTTTGTATCCCAATTTGCTGCCAGACTGCCTGCATCCCCCACTCCCCTCTTTCAAACCAAATCATCTGATCTTAAATCAGAACAAGCTCATCATATCACACTATGGAAGGCCAACAGGGGATAAATGACACCAGATGTTATATGAGTTTTCTTTTAGGCTTTCATTTCAGACTTACTGCATTCCCCATGCTGCTTTTTACTTGTCAAAAACTAAAATGTGCTTTGATAGATAACAACCCTATTTTCTTCACTGCCTGAGCTTAGAGAATACCATTAAGTATTGATATTGATGGTGCTTAACTAGGGAATGCAACCTGGGACCACAGAAAGCAGGATCCTGGGATCCTGAGATATCTTTTGGTCCCAGAGATACATTTTCCGTGGGTCCCAGGGTTTTTCTGCTGTTGCTGCTGGGGGTGGTGTTGGGATACACGCTGTGTGATTTTACAGCACAAAATGTGAGCATTCAGACAGACAGGAAGAGCAAGGAGGGGCAGGCAGACTCAGAAACATAACTCTTAGGCCCATCTGCTGCGGCTGTCTGAGCTGCTGAGGGAGTCGCTATCATACCAAAAGAATAACAATGAACTTCTGAAACTGAACTGAGGCCCGCTGGTGCAAAATCCAAGGCACATCATTTTAATTTGCTTTGCTTATGGTCTTCCAGAGCCATTGTGTGCCCAGACCAGTAGTGAAAAAGACTGGGAAATGGCAGAAGCAAAGAACAGGGAGGGGGGAATGAGGCATGCAGAGATGACACACATGGCTGCAGGGCACATGGTACCCAACCAGCCCAGGTCTGAGCAAAGCTTCTCTGTAGGGGAGAAACCTGATGATTCTACCAAGGTGTAGGCATTTTAAAATCCAGCTTGGCTGTGCAATGTACTAAGTTCCTAGGCTGTGTTTCCAGGCTTAAATGGCTGGCTAGCACTGCAAAGAACCTGATTTAAAGAAAATGTGAACCTTCTTGGTAAAGGACAAAGAAATAAATTAATGTATGTCAGTCTCAATTGTAAATGAAAAAGCTATTTCTTTCAGTGGAGTCATAAATTGTTGTCTTTAGGTACTTTTATAAAGCTACACCAACCTTTCACAATTGCCATGGTAATTTTCTTAAGAAAATCCCTAAATACTGAATGCATTTTAACTCTCAAACCCACAGTGACAGGTGACATCACATCATAGTGGTGTTTCCCATGAAGATGACACAGATCTCTTCCAGCTGGCCAGGTGTGTATGTTTGTATGGAGGCGCTACCACATCTTCAAACACTTCAGTCTATTGCCTGGGAGTAGCCCATGGGTGTGAGAGGTGACAGCTTAACCCCATTCCAATACACCTTGCAGGTGCAGTGAGAGAGAATATTCATGTGTACTCTGACTGCAGCTGGGGATAAGCAGCTTGCTCCACACTGTGCTGAAGTCAACAGGGTTAAGCGTCGAGAGCAAGGGAAGAGATAAGGGTACACAGTCAGCACTCATGACAGCAGCAGAAGCTTTCCTTTACAGGTCAGAAATGCTCAGTCACAGATTCTGAAGCAGAATTCAACTCCATTTAAACATGAGAAAAACTTTCACCCCTCACTTCTTTCTGCTGCGCTGGTGCTCTGCTGCTGCCTGTACATTTCTGCCATGCTGAGTCCACCTACTCCCGTTAATAGCATCACCTTTGCAACTCATGCAAAATATGCCTGGTGAACAAAATACACCAGTAAGCCAGCAGCTGTCAGAAACCATGGCTTATAGCATTAAACAGCATCAGTTTGGTTTGGCTGACACTCTGCAATAGCTACCTACCACAGCACCACTTGATATCAAGAATGAGCTCGCCTCTGCTCCCACCCCAGCAAACATTTACAGGAAAATAGGATTCCACACCAACTGATTTTTGCAAAGTGATAATGCAGAACACTCAGGGAATGGGGAGGAGGCCTGGGAGCAGATATATCAATATGTTTAGGCACATCAGTCTAGAGATCAGTACCCTCTGGAGCCCGCTTTCATTCAGAGACCAAGGCGAAATACAGTGTGAAGAAAGGGGACAACAGCAACTCCTAAGTCTGTTGTGACAACAAAAGAAACATCCCTGGATACCTCACAGTGACAACTTTGTTGTGCCAGACTTGACTTACCTTAGCCATTTGTACCACTCTAAGACATCTAGTGGTAAGCAGCAGCTCGAGCTTTTTTTAACCTTTTTCTATCTTTATGCTCCCCTCCTAGAATTTTATAGTTTGAACATGAGCATCGTATCAGTAGTTTGTCCAGCTTCTTAAGTGTATTTTATGTCTTTCATAGAAAACTAGCAGAATAGGGTAGAAGGTGACAAGTTGATTGCTAAACAAGAAACAATTATCAGTGGAAGTAATTTGAGCAAAATGATGACAAAATCCATCATCTCTTCAAAGTATTGCCCCCCCAAAAGATGGTGGAATAATGTTTCAATCTTTTCTAAACTTCTGATTGTTATAAACACAGGTAGCAGATGAAAGGAAAGATCTCCCATCCACCCATGCTCTCTCAGTGTTAATGTATCATCTTTCCAAGCATCTGCTCACATGCTTTGTGGAAGAGGGACAAATTGCTGCTTTTGGATCCACGGTTACAAGACAAAATGGCTGTGACTCAGCAATCCCCCAGTATCATCAGGAAGGGTCAACCCTACCGCCACCAGAAATATAAAACCTGTGGCTCCCTAGCAGCCAAGTTAAGCGTGGTTCAGAATGGGCTGTGGTGGGGAGACACACAAGAGATGCCACATCTCCTTCCCCTCTGTGTCAGAACACAACAAAATAGGCTTGGGAATGGATTGTCCCACACAGAGGCACTTGGTGATTTAGGTCAACTTGAGCTGGCTCTCTTGGCACCTCTGGACAGCCTTCCTGTAAGAGCTTTCTCTGTGTATGAATTCCTCTGGTGGAAATTTTTGCCTAAGATGAAGATTTTATGTGAAATTGGAATAAAATACCTGTGAAAAGTGTTTTTGGAGCTTCTTTCTGTGAGCAGCTCATTCCACAAACCAGGAAAAGAAATTGACTTTCATAACCTTGAAATCAAAGTGGTTTGAACTGCAGAAGCAAATGCTGACAACAGACTGCTCTCAACCAAAATCCAGGCTGAATATTGCAAGCAGAAATTAGGCAGTCAACACTTTGGCATGACAAATCAATTTAAGAAAATCAACACTCTGCTGACATATAAATCATGAAAGAAGAGCAAAATTAATCAGATCAATGGCTTACTTCACTGTATGATATTCAGTACAGTTAAATCCCACCTACTCCTTGCTCAGGCCACCAAAACAGTGAAATCTCCATGTTGTGTCACTGGCCCGCCTGCCTGTGGGAGCAAGCTCCTAATTGAGTTATTGCATACACTGTGCTCTTTCTGCAGTTATTTCCTTTTACATTTTCTCTGACCTAAGACATGCCGTTTTCTGGACTGAAGATAAAAGAAACAACACTGAAATACCCCCATCGGTAACGCTCTTAAAATAAAAGTCTGAGAATTAACAACAGCCTCACAGGTTTCTTTGGAGATCACAGCAGCAACTCCAAATTTCCCGGCATACAATTGTGTGAATGTTTGCCTTCTCGTATCTTTCCAGTTGAGAATGAGGCAGCCAAGTAACGGGATTTGAATGCATATTGGCTTGCTGCCTCTGCTGTTTTGATTTGCAGACTGGCCAAGCAGAACGCAATTAGTGGTTATTGACACCTTTACAGGAAGCACTCATAAGGGAAATGGGAAATTGAAAATGTCCTTTAAAAGATGGAAGCAAAATACTGTATCAAAGCTTGCTGGTAAATAAGACGAGCCCAGAAAAGTGCTCAGTCAGAATATTTGTATTTCTGTATCATTTAGGAAAATCCTATTATGGCTTTAGCCACAGAGACATCCCTGGTGTGCAAGATAGAGGCAGTTCATAAAATACATAGCATTTTCAGCTTGAAAATAGGGCAACCTATTGCTTTCTGTAGATGGCTATGTTACACCCCAGTTCCCATCAATAGAACATAATCTCATTGCAGCAGGCAATACTCAATATCAATGAAACACTGGTATTGTAGGCATTTGCAGACTGCCAGTACCTAAAGGACAGAAAGACTTTGTGTTTTTACAAGGGCCAATATCTCTGGAACACATTTACGAAACAAGGCAGCACACCAAGGAGGCAAATGAGTTATATGTGTGTGTCCACAGAGCTGTCTGCAGGCGTTTGTTTGCTCTTTCTCCCCTCTCTTTCTCTCTCTCTTCTGGTACTTTGCACCATCCCTACCTTACATTCTCTAAGTTTCACTAGCAATGTCAGTTACGCAATTAGTCCCCTGCCAATTAATGCCAAATTAGATGCCTGCTGTCAGCATTCCCTAGCTCTGACAGAGTGCATGGTAATAATCTGTAACCAGGATAATGCTCTAAGGAGTCTGCATTGTTCTCTGGATGGGGGGATAAAAAAGCAAGGAAAGCTAAAGAGAAAGAAAAAGTATGTTGCACGTTCACTTATGCCATCAGCAGTCGGTGCAAAAATAAAATAAGTTTTGTTGTGCAGTTATCCCAATGATTAAAATATAATAGGCTAATGAGATTACAAAGCTGATTGTGAACAAGACCAATTGTGTTAATTGGAGGCTCCTGAATGGCAATTTGAGCTGCTGCCGCTGCTGAGTTTTGAAATATAATCAGTTTTACTAATTTTATCTGATTTCTTAATGAAGCTTGCCTTGAGCAATTGTTCTATGTGTTCTTTAGCAAACAGCGTGTGTCATAACTGCTGACATTAATCTTGATTACTTTAGTTAAAATAAATAGTTATACTTGGGCGGCTTTCAGAAAATACATCAGAGCAAATGTAATGTTAGGAAAAGATGAAGTTTTACTTATATTTGGTGTTTTTCCTATATTGTATTTGCAGAGTCCCAACTGTGAAACATCTTTCCTATGTGACTAATCTCTTTCAGACACCCTTATCTTTCACCCACCCTTCAGAAAGCATTTTTGACTTCCACAGAAGAGGGATAAAGACAGTGTTATTACTACAGAAAAATATTTACTATGAGAGGGGGAAAAAATCACCAACAAAACCCATCTCAGAAAAAAAAAAAAAAAAAAAAAAAAAAAAAAAAAAAAAAAAAAAAAAAGGCAAAAAGCTTTTTCATGCATGAATCTCAAAGTTGGCACACACGTTCTCGTCACCTCATGGTCCAGCTGCCAGTACTAGCACTTGAGCCTTATAGAAATGCTCTCTCTCATGTAACTTATTTATTTTTATGGAGGATTAATATACTAAGAATGGCTCTTTGGAGCTTTCACGGTGAATTTGATGGGATGCTATACCACACTACTGCTTACAAAGGGACACATAAACATTAACAAAAATAAACAGTAGAGAAAGGGAAATGGAAATATAAGTGCAGTCTGAATTAATGGTAAACATAGCTAGAGACTGTTCATATTTCAGAACCCCTATTATATTATGGCCTTGCCTTCAGAGGGATAATCCTTTTGTAATTAAGAAAATGGCTAACTAGTCTGATAGGTATTATACATCTTTTTGTGCCAGTATGTTTATATGACAACATAATTTGCATGTACTTATTACTGGACTATAAAATCTGTGGATTTTATATGTAGTTACATTGATTAGGTTCTTGGATGATAAATAGAAACCATTTGGGGAAAGATGATATAGGATATACTGAATTTTTTTTTTCACCCCCTCTGTATGGCCAGCACCAGTTTGTTAAATTAAAAGTGTTTAGTCTGGCCTGGATAGTAATCTATGTCCAATTCAGATTTAAATATGCATAATAAACAATCTTGCTTTTAATCCATTTGCATGTAGCAATCTCTTCAGTCATGAGTTTTAGAAAGAATTTAGGTGTTTTTTTCTCTAAGATATGTTTTCTGGAACAGGGGAAGGTCATGGCCAGCACTGCAAGGATGGAAAGCAGCTTCAACACAGCACTGCCAAGGACCACTCTGAGTACCAAACAGCAGCAGCATTTTCTTCTCACAGACATGATGGTTGAAAGCCTAGATTTCCTATTTAAACAATGCTTCCGCAGTATTTAAAGTCACTTCTGCTTTAAGCACCACAGTTAGAAAAGATGTCATCTTTTTATGGATGGCTTTGATTTTTATAGAGAAGCTGACACCTGACATACAGTGTTTTCACTCCCTGCCCCTCAAAGGACTGCCTTTTATTTAAAACTACTTCCTGTCCTGCTTAATAATAGAGCAAAAATTTTGAGAAGAAAAAAAAAATCTTCAGCAAACCATAAGATGTTTCCAGAATGGCCTTTCCTTGAAATAACTGCAATTTGTAATCATGACTCATAACCATGGTTCAGACCCTCACCCAAAAGGCAGTGTCCCCATCAACCCAGGTCCCCCAAACACCAAACAATCTTTTCCAGACATGATTTAAGTCTTCGGTGAGTAGGCTCATGGCTTCTTTAGAAGGCCTGCTTTACTTGATGAGTACAAAGTCTATGTGAATTTGAATTTGTGTATTCTCAATTCTGCTTAATAAATATGAAAATTTATATTTAATGAGAATCTACTTTTACCCCTCTCTCCCTTCCTTAATGAGAGCTAATTGAATAGAACAATCTTCATTTGGCAGCACACATCACGAGGGCTTGTCTATACTTAGAAATTTACTGAGATAACTAATCTGAAATGGTTGAGAAATATCCCTACAGCTTTTCTGCCCAAATAACTGTTTCAGAGCAATTATTTCAAATGAGCTATTTTTGTAAATTTCAAGTGTATACAAGTCTCCAATCTAATATCTAGCTGGCATTACATGCCCAACTAGTTTTTATGGATCAACCTATTTGATCTGGTAAGTCACACTGCAGGAAAAAAAAAAAAAAAAAAAAGTAACTTTGGGTCTGATTTGCCTTTATGCTAATGCATGACACAATAAAAAAGAGCATTACTGCCAGTGATAATTTAACTATATGTGACCTGGATATTGATTCTACAGTATCAGGGGCAAATTCTAGCTCTATATACTTTTAAAGGTACCATAGAGGCTACTTTTTATTAAAATCTTTCACCTTTTTGTTTCTGATTATGACCCAATAATTATTTATTTCTCAAGTGTTTTCCCTGCAATTCAGGGACAGCTAAGCTGCTGTAACTGTGAGAGGCACATCAGCGTGTGCTAAGCCCTATTTTAGGTACTTGTTGTGCTCTGTCTGAGAGTGGCTACGAAGTTTCGAAGCTCACCAGCGTTTCTTTGGGGTCTGGCAGCACACCAAAACGGCAGACTCTGCTAAAGCAGCCTGAATTCGGCAGACGTGGATTGATCCTTTCTTGTTCTGTGTGGGAACCATTTCCCTCAGCATGACCACTGCTTTAATCTTGTATTTTAAACATAAACAGAATGGCAGATTTTACAGTATAATCTGCTAGGCACAGCAGCCTTTTAGAAGAATGAATCATTAACCTAGAAACTATGTTTAAGTAAAAAGGACAGACAACAAGAAAGGGGGAGAGAGGGAGAGGGAGAGAGATTGGTTTTGTTCGTGATTTAACATACAACTGTGATCCACTCGCCTCTAAAAAGCATTGCTGGAGAAGAAATAAACCTCACTGTAAGCAGGGCAGGAAAAGGTGTCAATACAAAAGAGCTTGAGGAACATGCGGAGAGAGGGGGAGGAAAAATGATTTTTAAAATTTTCTCTCCTGCTGCATTTTGAAATGTAGCACATAATTTTATGGTAGTAATGTTCTTGTTTCCATGCTGGTGTAAAGAGACAGAAGAGAAGACATGTTGAGAAAGGCAATGTCTCTCATTAGAGCAACTAATATAAGTGGGAAAAATGAGGAAGCAAAATATTTTGGTTTTCCTTGTATTCGAGTCAAGCTGTTCAATAAAAACTTTCATTCCAGTACAACACCAAGTCATTTCTGTTTAGAGGACAACTGAACTGCACCTAAAACTGACTATTAAACAGTTTGCAGAGGGTGGCTATCTAAGACACTTTCTCATTAATACCACTCTCCATCTTGCATCAGGTTGAATAGATTAAATGCAGTTTGCACCATTGTTCAAGATTATTTTGCACTGTGATGTTGTTAGTGTATGCAAGAATCAGAACCTTTGCTCTTCAACCACTCCTGAAGGTGGCTTAGAGACTAAAATGTGAAACTGATGCTACTCATTTGTTGTCTCCTTTAATAAATTTTCCTCTCATTTATGAGTATAAACATGTGTGTAAATGTACTGACATCACAGATGCATAGGTGGACCAGGAGAATCTATTTTAACATTGCTATAAGTTATGTATGTTTGCTCATCATGCGTACACACAAAGCTTTTCTCCTCCTTGATTACAACAAGAAAGGTGTCAGATTGACCTATTATTTTCTTTAACATTTTGTTTGCATATTACATTTTTAAATTAGACCTCTTAAGAAGAAAGCATGGAAAAAAGGAGGCCTTTCAACTTGTGGTTGGGGTATTTTCCAGCATATTATTTCAATCCTTTGTGCTATTTGAACTTGTGCTGCCCAATTGTTCACTGCACTTGGTATTCCCAAATACACTTGCAGCCTATGTGAACAGCAGGTTTTTTCTGCCATTTCCTGGGAATTGTTTTATACACCTGAGTCACCAGAAATGACTGAGCTAGATCAAAGCAGGGCAACAGTGAGGTCATCTGCTTGGGTGGCTGCTCTCATATGTCCTAATATAATTTGATGATGCAGTAAAAAAAAACATGTTACTGTGACAGGATACATCAAAAGGAAGAGAAATATGTTTTCAGAGAGATGATGTCACCAGAAAAGCTTAGGCATGGCCCAGTACATGTATATATGTGGAGCTACCTGAAGAAGTGTCCATGGCAATCTATAAATGACATCCTGCTGACCTGCCTGTGATGGAAGACCATCATCAGATGGATTTTCTATTTGCTTGGGAGAATGAGCAATATCTCCTTTTTTATTATTTTTCATTCAAACAAAGACATTTGTAAACAAAAAGCAAACTCAGACCAGATGGGATCTTACTTATCATAATGCAAAGACCAAATTGTAATTTAATCCTTCCAAACTAATTTACTGTGTCAGGCACCTCTTTTGTTGCTGATGGTAGGAGCTGAAGAATTTGTGGGTTTACCACCTCACCCCAGAACACAGACTGGCCTATCTGCCAATTCTTATAACTTCTTTCACAAGCATAAAAATGAAGCCACAGATCAATCATATTTTGGGTGTTAGAAGTCTTTCACAGAAGACATGCATGCCTTCACTTTCCTATCCTCCTTCAAGGCATCTTTACATTTTAGAAAAAAATGGTGGCATCATGATCCCTTCCTCTAGTTCCTCAGAATTACTTTTATAAATGCTGCAACACCTGCACTTCTGAGATGCTTTGCTAACCTTTTCCTTTTTATCCCTAATTTCTCAAATGGATCTGATGAAAACAGACAGTTGTTATTTTTTCAGGCAATACTTACCTAAATTATGTCATATAGTCTATATTTAGATTTTTCTTTCAGAAGAAAATATTGTCTCAGTCTGTGTATACATATAGATAAGATGTCTTGGTATTTAGATTATTTTTTTCTATAGCTAGCACTTATATCTTTTCACATTGTTTTTATACCTAATTTTCTTCTTACTACAATTTTAACACATTTTTCATGCATGACTGTGGCTTCCTCTGTAAGCTTTTAACATATAAAGGAAGCTTAATTTACAACAAATAAGAGTTAGCCAATTTCACAAAACAAAAGGGAAAAAATCCCTTAAAGATTAAGGTGGGCCCAAGGTCTAACATCTGCCTATAAATGCAGTCTAGCACTTACACAGACACATAGTTTTAACTGCAGAAGAGCCCCACTGAAATCTAGGACAGGAGAACTGTATTTAGAACAGTTTTTAGGCATTGTTGTGACCAGCTGGGGTTGTAACAAGTTTGGCGTTCAAGCACAACATAAGGGTAGAGTGATTTTATTCCTGATGCCTTCTCTCACTTGGATGAACTCTGGTCAAAGCACAATACTGCAGCAGGAGGACGCTGTGAGACACCTTGCTGGGCACCATGCTTGGGACCTGGGTGCAGCCAACATCAGTCAGATTGCTTTCTTACCTTCCTTTTCCTCCAGAGTTAAACCAAAACTCACAGAGTCAGGAAATCATCAACATATTTGGAGCTTGGGAGCAGAACGTCTGACTCATTTATGATGCTTGCCTGGTTTGTGATTTAGAGCACAAGAGATGCACCCAGATAGATTTTTCAAGGACATGCCAGGCATGAAGGGTTGCCATGCTTCAACCTTCCTCATGGCATTATATGAAAGTCTGTATAATTCCTTGAAGAAAAAAATACACAGTGGTCACAAGAGTTTGCTTCAGCAGCTGAAACCTGCTTGCTGTCCTTTAAACATTTGGAGGAGGGTAACTATCTGCATGAGGTATGGAAAGTTCACAAGCTGTAGATAATGATAAACAGTAGATAGATAGATAATGCATAGATAATACATAGATAATACATAGATAAACAGTGGGGACAGATGGATACAGAGATTAATCCAAAAGTGTGATCTGATGGCAAAGTGAAAGGCAAGTTTCACTTGTTTTCTATAGACTGCAGAACCCAAAGTTGTCCTTTATCTTTCCTCCAGAAGAACTTGTGATCTTTCAGAAAAGTAATGAAAAATTAACAGTTCTTTCTCTCAACATCCTGTAATCCTAAGGTACCTGTCACCTCAATGCTGCACAGATTTACTTGATCCCTGTGTTTTTAAAAAGCTTATGATTTTTACTGTTGCTCAACTCTTCCAGTTAGTTTGCAGGGCCAGCTGGATTATTTACCTTGTGGAACAACAGAGTTGCTAATTTAATTCCACTCCAAACTTTTGCCATATACACATACACCAATATGCATAGATGGGAGGACACCTTTTTACATCTCAGATCTCATACCAAATGTAATAACTGATCCGTTTTCCTGACATGAAAAAGCTAAATCCATGTATTTCCTGTCTGATTCGTTCTGTGCCATTTCTCTTGATTTAAAGAAAGTTTGGAACTAATGCAAATACCTTTTGATAAATAGAGTAATGATCTATTTTCAGACTACGACTTTCATATCTTCAAACTTCATACTTGAGAAAGAAACTTATTTTTTTATTAGTTTGGTTTATGTGTTTTCCCCATGTTTTTGTCTCTGCAATGCCATGACAGTTGCAAGCAGTGCTAGTCACACACTGAAGTTTAAAAAAAAATTCAAATCACTAATAATTTGAAATCATTGGTAAAGAAATAAAAAATACAGTCAGCAATTTTTTTACTTCAGTTTAGAATTTTTGATGGCAGAAATTTTGTTTTCAGGAATTATAAAAGTTTTTATCTTGATTTCAATGTATTCAATTAGTTCTTCTTAATGAATAATTCAATCAGTATTAGAAACCAGTCGGAAGCTTTAAAAAAAATCTTGGTTTTGTCTTCAGGTTATAATGCATACAGTAGATATGAAATTAAGTGAAAACAATATCTAGTTAAGGAAACATAATTTTCCCTTCTACATATCCATTGATTTAAAGACAGATTTATTTACTTAGTGAGAGCTATTTTAGTGTTTGGGGTTTTTTTCCTTCAACTGTGAAGATGTTGTGAGATGTTTATAAATATTTTCTAACACAAATACCAAAACAAAAATAGTACTCACCTAATGAAAAGGATTTCTACCACATATTCTAACAAAAAGGACTTATCTAGGACTTACTGTAATCAAATGGACTTTTACACACCATATTCTAACATTCTGAAAAGAAAAAAGAATGAAGTTAAATTATATTAAACTAAAAACCTGGCTAATTGAATGGGCAAAGATATAAAAAATCTTCCTGATCAGCAACAAATACACAAAATCAGCAGCTTACTTAGTAGGATGCATTTAGTCACATATTTGACAGCTTACCAACCAATCAAAAAAAGGGAAAGCTTTCTAAAGGGCACAAAAAGGACAAATGCAAACAAAAGCAGAAGATAACTTAAACCAAGTTAACCTCTGAGAAGATTTAAATCATGATTAAAACAAACTATTTAAATCCTTACGAATTAAATCAGATGACTGAAAGCTTTGGGTTTGTAAACTTTTCACACGTGTCACAATGAGACCTTGCCATAGCCTGCAATACCAGTGATGGTTAATCACAACTGCTCTCACTTTGGAGCTCTCTCCTTGGTAATCAAGCTTGACAGGCACCCCTGTCAGCCACACGGTTTAGCTCTGGGCCACAGCTGGATTCCACCCCTAGCGTTTAAGGAATGTGCAATCCCAGGGGTTTTCAAGCTGTGACCCACTTTAGGGTGACAGGTGACACAAGGCTGGGAGCAGCACTGCTACCATGGCTGGTGGTACCCAGAAAGATCCCTGCCCCTGCTGAGCCCTAAAATCACTGTCAGGTGACAGCGACCAGCCCCCAGTACCCAGAGCAGAGAAATGAGACAAAATAATTTTCTCCTTTTCTCCTCCTAAGGGTCTGTAGTGACCAGGCTTACAAAGATGATCATGATCTTCAGATTCAAAGCTCCTGGCTGGACCTTTCATGCTCCTTGCAATGAGGAGATCCTTGTCCATTCCTGCCCAGGATTTCTTCATATTAGGAAGGCAGCAAGTATCACATAAACAGGATCCACCAGTTGGACCATAGCTAACCAATATTTACACTTTTTCAAATATTTGTCTCAAAGGGAGCTGCTACAAAGGCTGCATCAAGGGAACGTGGAGGTAATGGCATCCCCAGATTATGTGTCTTTCTTTCTCTTCTGTTTCAAGCCAGCCACTCTGCTGCAGGTTGACTTTCTCTAGCAAAGAGTGAGACCTACCTGTAATAAAGTTAACCATGGGGTAGTCCTGGTGGAGATATGGAGGCAATTTCTTAGATGCTCTAGATGTGTAACCTGCAATGTTGTGATAATGAGCTATCCAGAATTTCCTTTTTACTGTAAACCCACCACTTTTAATTCATTGCCTGTTTTGTTGGGCTTGAAAACTGAGTAAGAACACAGTCCAGATCTCACAAAAGCCTCCAGTCAAGGGGCAGGTTCAATAGCTGACTATACAATAGAAGAAGTCTCTCTGGTTTTATTTCTGGTAGATGAAGTCACTTTTTGAAAAATGGAATCTATAAAACTGCAGGGCATGATACAACGATAATAAATGCATAGAAGCTTTCATATTTATTAATTGCACATATTATAAGATAGAAACCAGCCAAAGTAGTTTTCTAAATTGGGATCAAGATTTTTTAAAGCAGCAGTTCTTTCAGCTACAGATCCTCATACAAAACCCTCCAGCAAAGTTTCTGAACATGGAGAGACTGAAAACTGTGTGAGTATTTGAGAGAAGGTAACAAGACTATCATGTGAAGTGCATAGCTGCTTTTTTATTTACAGTGAAATTACAGTGTTCATATAGACAAAGATGGACATTTAAAAAAAAAAAAAGAAAGGTAAAAAAGGTAAGAAGTGACACTTCTAAAGTCTTTTCCCAAACCAGTCAATAAAGAACAACTTCTAGAGATCACTTCCTCAGAAATATGTGCAAGCTTCCATTTGCTGTTCTGAAACATGAACAACAAATGGCACAAAACTGCTCTTATTCCTAGCTTAGAAAGTAGAAACTGAGGCAGTGAAAGTTTATGTAACTTCTTTAGAACTGCCAAAGGACTTGGGACTTCTGTCCTTGCTCTCAAGATCGTCCATTAATTTTCCAGAAGTGGGAGATGTTACTGTGATGACTAAATTGTTTCCCTTAGAGTGAAAGGCAAGTCTTCTCCCACACAATTTTCTTGATATTGTTTGTTAAATTCCTTCTTGTGGCTGTCAACAGGGCATTTAAAACCAGAAATATATAAAGGAAAAGCTATGCCACATGTCAGACATAAAAAGCAACTGTTCTTAAGGTTCATGCAAATATTAAAATGTACCTCCTACAGTTAACCTAGTGTTATTCATGGTTTCTGTTACACTGCCTAGAGGTGTTTCATTGTTTCCTACAAAAAGGATGTTTGAATTTTTTCTTTTACATTTATCCCAGTAATTAGTCATGACTGACATTTTGAGATATGTGGGGCGAGATACCCCAATTCATTTTCAATTGATGGTCCTTGAATTAGGCTCAGTGCTAAAAGAAAACATTTCTTTGCCCCCCTCCCCTGTATTTTTAAATGAATGTCATCCAAATGGCATTGCCACTCAAATCTTACAGCGAAATTCCTCACATGCTGATAGTGCAATGTGGGAATCTCTGAAACTGTCCCCCGTAGGTTCGAATTCAGCCCCTGAAGGTTCACTTGAGTTTAATTTCACTAATCACACAGGGACAGTTATTTTTTGCTGTTGCTCAGCTTCCCTTTCACTTGCGAGCACGCACACACACACACACACACACACTCACTCACGCTGCATCCCTCCCTTTCTGTTGCACTTAAGTCCAGATTCGCTGTGACCATCCCCGCTCACAAGCGGAGAGCGGCACAGCACCACGGTGCCTAGAGAACATAGGTGGGTCCTTTGCTTCAAGCCAATTTATTCACATTTGCAATGGTAGGATTTATTTTTATCCTGCATTTCTGAGTTTGTTTAGCTGATTTCAGAAATTGCCACAGAAGTGGGGGCAGAGATCGTCTTCAAGGTTGTTGTCATCCGGAATTTTATGTCCTTCATTTTCTTTCACTTTGTATGCCTGTCACATCGGCTTAACTGTGAGTAGCGTACTAGCCAGTACCTCTGGCATACTGTATATTAATAGAATATTGATATAGCCCAAATACTGTTGTGGGATTCATCATTTGGTAAATCCTCTGCCGTCTGCAGTTTTACAGAGCTGTTTAATTAGCAATTTTACAGCCTTCTATTCTCTCATTAAATTAATTAATAATTAAGTTCAAATATAGGCATCTTTAATGTCATAATTATATTTCAGTTTTATGGTCACCAGAGTTTAGCTCATTAGGCAAGGTAGTCATAAACCACAGCTCTATTTAGGGGCTGAGGCACTGATACTCAGGTAGTTTGCTTCTGTGTGGTATTTTTTATCCTTCTCACTTTCTCCTCTTCTCCCCTGTCTCCCCCTCTCCCCCCTGATTCTCCTGTTCCCCTCCCTCTCATTGCTCTCTGCTAACATTGGCTTTTTTTTTTCCTGTGGCAGCCCTTTCTCATTCATATGTCATGTGAAAAAAATCCCTGTCACACACTCTCACAGCCCTCCCCTCCCTGTTACTTTCTCTGTGATGCTGTGCAGCAATGCTGGCCTGCTGTGGGTCCTGCTTCCTTGCAAGCCCTAGGGACCATCACCTCCAGTGCTGGGCACCCAGCAGTAGCAAATTTTGTGTAGCATCCTACCAGGGACATTGTATTCCTTTTTGACTGTGAGATTTACCAAGGCACGGGATGTAGTAATGACATTTCACACAGTATGATACGTTGTGAGTTGTTTTATATGTAGTGGATTTATTTCAGTCATTATCACTGATTAAACCAGCTTAGTTGAAAAGGCAAAGCAGAACTTGGCTTTGAAATTGTTCTTATTTAATTTTGTTTGTGCTCACATAACCCAGGACAGCACTAATTATCTCTTTAGTGTAGCTCATATTTCTAATGTAATTCATATGTAAATTGTAATTTCAATCATATGGGAATGTTTGTGTTCCTTGCATATTCTCAGTAAAGAGCACAAACAGTGAATTAAAACTGTTTGGAAATGAAAACTTTATGTTGCCTGTTTTGAACTGTCTTTGATTTCTTTTGGCTTGCTGCTTCTCTAATGAATCACGATTCAATTGGATGGCTAAGGCCAGTGCATTTAGTCTCCTCTCTCTGTATTTATGCAGCTTGCTCACTGGCCTGCTTTTCCTTCTGAATTTGGAAGTTTGGAGGGAGCTATCGGCCTGCTCACTATCTTTGAGGAAAAAAATCATAATATGGCTATTATTATTAATAAATAATATTTTTTATCACTAGAGAAGCTATGAGCAAGGCATGCCATTATTTGTGCTACTTTGCTACTCAAACAGAGCTGCACCAGAATTTTCTTTCTGGTAGCATAACTGAATGATATTAGGTTAAAATGTTAATCCCAACCCAAACTTCCCATCTAATAATCTTAACATTTTTTTGTTTTTCAGTGCAATATGTGCAATATTATTGACCTCTCTAAAAGCCACTGTTGTCCAAAATGAAGTGGTATTTTGACAGGGCACGTAAAAATTTATTTGTGTGAGTAGAGCATGGGACAGTTAAAGTTGTTCCCAAACTTCTGAAGTGTTCAGGACAGGTGTGCTTGCTGGATGCTGAGGTACACTCTAGCACCAAACACCAAGAATGAAGGTGGGTGCCAGGAGGGTGAGTGTGAAAGCCTAAAGAGTCATGGGTAGCAGGTGCAACTGTGCTACCAGCTCCTGTGGAAGAGAAGACGCAAAAGACCTGAAGGAAACAGGAATGGTAAAAACTCAATTGGAAGAACAATTAGACCTAAAGAGTTTTCAAGTTGGTGAATGATGATGCCAGCTACACCTTTCTTTGCCAGAACTGCCCTTTACGTTTGCTAGGCAAAACTGAACTCACTAGATTAGGGAGATAATGAATGCCTGTTTCTCATCCTGCCAGCACAGATCTTTGCCAGGTCCATGCCAAACATAGTTGTCTGAGCTGTACAGACAGACAGATGTACCAGGCCCAATGTCATGGCTTTGCCCCAGCAAACTGTGACCTGACCTGCCACTGGCCACACAAGAGTGTGTTTGCCCCAGGTTTGGTGCAGGGGACTCATGATGGTCCTAGAAGCGTCTTCCCATGGACAACCGCACCTTCTCCCATGGAAAGCTGCTCAGGCTGATATGCAAAGCCTTCAAAGAGGAAAAATCCTGAACTCCCTGCCAGCCTCTCTGTTGTTCAAGGGTATTGGTGTGGCCAGAAGAGAGGTAAGGCTTTGAGCACACGTATTTACGTGTTAGTCCCTGCCGCTGTAATGCTGAGCTCTTGGACAGGTGACCCTGCTCACCAGTGGGAAATATTGCATGTGCCAAGAAAGAGGCAGAAGGGTCACACCAGTGAGCAGGCACACCTGTTTTGTAACTCCCAATCTCCCCGCTGAGAAAAATGCTCCCTAATTTACAGTAATCATCTTTCTCAGGCTTTGGGAACTCCTTCCAGATAAGCTCAGCCTGTCCAGGTGCAGGGTCAGGGTGCTGTGTAGCACAGCTGAGCAGACCGTGGGCAAGGCAAGCAAGAGGAACCACTGGTCTGGTTTGGCTGTGACCACAGAGCCCTCCAAGAGGCAGGTGCCCTCCAGGGAGGGACACTGCCACATTTAGGGCACACATTTAAAGCTCATGTGCGCACACACACACACACACACACACACACACACACACACACACACACACACTCCCGCTCTGTGACGACACCGGAGCTGTCCGAAACTATTTTCAATAATTGATTTGCTGTTTAATTGAACATCATGACTGACTAACATAGCTCATTACTTTACTCATTAGTTAATTATCGAAGAAAGTAGGACAAGTCAATAAAATGAAAGGCTGTAAATTCCAATACTAATTAGCACCATTTCCTCAGAGACATATTTAAGGGCAGATTGGCTACCCGAATGTCCCTGGACCTTGTAGATGAAGGGAAAGGGTAGACTTACCATAAATCTAGATTACCGGCAAGCAGGGCTCCTCAGCCGTAAGTAGTCAAGTACACAAGTGCTGAGCTACCACCAGGCACCCTATTTGAACTAGAATATTGGAACACAAGCAGCAGAGAAATTCCTATTTTTAAAAGAAAAGAGGGGGATGGGGGTGGTGAGGGAGGGAGTGCTCACACACCAGAGAGGATCCAGATTTAAAATAAATTATGCAAACTGAACTACTTCTGCACAGCACATTTCCTTTCCTAAGCTCTCTTTCCTGGTCTCTTTACAAGCATACACTTATCCTCTTTTTTCTGGCATCCAAATCCTACTTAAAACATCAGAATATCCCTTCAGAAGTGGACATGTTTTTAATTTGAGGATTCTAATTTATATCTCTTATTTGTGGGGGTTTTTTTGGTTTGTTTTTTTTTAATAAACTATTTCAGTAATGGAAATTATATTCTCTTGTTATTGCTTTCTATTATATTATCTTTGTATTATCTGTCTTCTCTATTATCTCAAAATTATTTTTTTGTATTCTTTTTAATTTAAACCAAGTCTTATATACCATCTGAGGCAGAATTTAATGGGTCCAGCAGGGCCTTAAATGAGCTAAAAAGGGATTTAAAACAAAGAAAGGCTCAAAGAAGTCTGGGAGAAAAGAAGACTAAGAGAATTCATGTATATGGATGCATGTTTGCATGCACGGCGTGTAATTTATACATGCATGAGCACAAATATATACACACGTATATGTGTTACACTTAAATATTAAGTATATACATGTATATTAAAAATGCAGGTACATACAGACAGCTGCATACATGCACATTGAAATACGCCTGTATAGTGTTCTTATTGCTCAGTGTGGGGAAATTATCAAACTGCTTGACTTCTGAAGTTTAAAAGCCTCCAGGTATTTCTGTCTTCCTTTTGAAAATCAATACAAGAGGGCTCAAACTATGGAAAGGGTCTATTGATAAAATGGTACACTGTTCAACAGCTTGTCAAAAATTTTATAAACAATTGAGGGTTCAAGACAAATATATTTCCTTAATTTCTTTTATTTGGAGTCACATCCTCTATTCCTTCCTCTCAGCAAATATCCACTTGTGAAAAATTAATTTCCAGTTAGGTGAATGGAAATGGAGATCAAAAGCATTACCTGAGCTCAACTTATGGGAAAAAATCACCCTAAGAATAGCTCTCAGTCTAGAGCTTTAAATATTTAGCATTTCTAAAAATACATTAATGGATTAATGTAAAAAAGGCTAACAAATGTCTGTTACTTGACTTACTATATTTTGTACCTGCGGTTCTGATTATTAAGCCACAAGTTCTGATTTATTTTCAAGTGTTTTAAAAAGTATCTTGTCAAAGTGTTGCAAATATTGCATGGATTCTTTAATCAGCACTTTTAAGAATTTCACTTCTGGTGCTAATAAAGCAAGACTGAAATTTAAATTTAGGGAAGAAGGGGGAAATGTGGTTGTATTGCTTAACAGAAAGGTCCTTAAAGAAATAATGCAAGGAAAATTCTCTATTTGGGTAAAATAAATTTTTTAAAAAGTTGTATTTTATTATCCATGTTTGGGAGCAGATATTCATTTGGGGCATTCTCTTTGCATTAGTGAAGGAATAAGAAAAACACCACCATGAAAAGACTGACTTGTGAAGAAACAAAGAGGAAAAGATTTCCCCACTTCATTAAGCATAGGCTACAGCAGAAGGTATATTCAGCATACACAAGCACTGCAGACTTGCTAGGAGTTGGAAATTATCAAGGACAACATTCAGAAAAGCAGGAGCTCTGATCTCTCTCTTGTTTCCAAACCGTGCCAAGCACTCTTTGATCCTGATAATTTCTCTTTTTTTAATGGTTCTGGTTGGATCGTGCTGGATCACTGGTTATGCTTGAACACCTTGGCTACAGGGCCTTGGGAAGGGTTTCCAAACTGAGCAGCCAGCATGCTCAGCCTGCAAGAGCTCAATACGTGTGATAGGTATGGGAATGGGGAGAAGGCTGTCAGAAGACCCCACCTCAAGATTTAACGCATGCTTTGGAAGCACAGTGGCTCTAAATGTACACACATATGCAATTTTTACATGTCACACTGTTATTTGTCACACATAATATAATCTACACACATAATATAAGGTAATCCTCATTTGCATTTTTAACTTCTTTTTTTCATCTGTTCTCAAACGCTCCAAAATAGGAGGCAGAATTTGCTTATTGAGTGCAATACCTGGCATACTCTGAGCCAGCTGATGCAGAATGTGCAGCCTGGCAGTGTTCTGGTGAATTTGCAGAGGTCCTCTTTCTGAGATGGGGCCCCCAGGCCCCTGCAGCCTTTAATCAGCTGAAACTGGAGTGAAGCTGTCAGCTCCTGCTTGTATTCTGTCAGCTTCAGTACCACTTAGAGCATCCCTGACAAACGTGCAGTGCACATTTAACAGTCAATCTGTGGGCAAGCTTTTGATTTTACAGAAAACTTTCTAAGGTTCCACTCTCTAGGAGCGAAAACTTGCTGAGTTATAAGGGAGGAAAATGGAGAAAAGCATCTTTCAATCAAACTCCTGTTTTATGGAAAAAGCCAGCTGTTATCTTTTCTTTAGCAGGATGATGGATTGGCTTAGTTCAGGGTGATGTCCCATTTGGTGCAAGACAGAGCAAGGGTTATCATGTGATGGTGACACCTCTCCTGCTCTGTCAGTCACATAGCTAGCCTTCCCAGGGAACTGCAGCAGCCTTCTATTGTGAGGATTATTGTCATATAAATTATTCACACTGAAATATTTGTTCAGCTCTAGTGTCTTTATAAGTTTCCCACTAAGAATTCAAATTTGAAGATATTTTCCAACTGCAAAAACCTCCCCAAACACCCTTCTCCAAGTTGCCTACCTCTGGTGTTGCTTCAACAACATGCAAGTGTAAAGTGTCACTGTCTGGGATGGGTGGCGTCAAGCAAAGCTGTTTCTATATCTTTTAAAATACCAAAAGTATATTTCAAAATAAAGCAATGTTCAGGACAAAACAACAATCCTTTTTATGTACAAATTATTTGAACACTTTTCCCTTATCCCTTTCCTTTCTGATGCCTGGTGATTTTTTTTTTTTTTTTTTTTTTTTTTTTTTTTTTTTTTTTTTGAGTGGTTTATGGGCTAAACCTATTATTTGCTGATTAAAGGACCCTCCTTCTCCTCTTGGGAGGAGATTATTATTTCTTCACAGAGCTCATTCTTACAATATCCCTGCTGTAAATGCAGCTGAATCTTTCCTAATGATGGTAAAAATAAGGCCATGGCACATCTGAGCAATCTGGAAGGGTACAGAGAGAAGGAGGACTATCACCGCAGGGCCTGACCAGAATTGAGAGACTCGGGACACAGTTCTGGGTTCAGCAGAGCAGGGCAGAAAGACCACGTTTTATTTACAAAAACCTGGTTTTATGCATTTCCTATGAGGCCCATGGATTGGAGGATGGAATTCCCACCTCCTCACCACACTGGTCAAGCCAACTGTCAATCACCTTTCTCCTCCCACCTAGAAATATGTAAACGATGAAAGACCGCAAAACATGGCCAGTGTTTACATTCACGAGCGTGAGAGACTACACGTCTCTCCTTCAACATGAACGCTCGGCAAACCAGGAAAAAACCTCATGGCAACAGAGGACAGACACAATTTCTTCACAAGTCAGATCAGTCCCTAGCCTTCAGTTTCCCCACAATTCCCATGGTGATGTCATTGCAAGAGGGAAATTATTGTAACATTGCAACGCTGAGCTCCAACAACCCCACTTGATCCCCGGGGACTCTGCCATTTGCTGCCCCACAATACGGAAAATTTCCTGAATATGCTCCTTCCCTCACCCCATTATGAACATAATCTTCCCAAGCAGAGGACAGAAACTTCTTTGAGGACACTCCAAGAGTCCTTAGAAGACACTTCTGGATACTTTCAATGCCATTCTTGTAAAATGAGAATGAAAGCACTCCTGGTCTCCTAAAGGCACCATATGAAGATTATGGCAACCTCATTCAGAGAGAAATTAGGAAATTAATTCTAAATTAATTAGAAGTTAAATTAAGCACTGGATTAATTAATATGTATGTGGCACCAATATGTAACTATTTATTACTACTAGTATAGGTGTTGTTGGTGTCACTTTTACTATTTTTTTTTAATTACTGTAGCACTTAGAAGCCTTCACTACAGAAAAGACCACTGTTGTACCAGCAAAACAGAATGGTCCCCTCTCCAAAGGGTGACAGACTGTACTTACAGGAACAGTTCTGGTCCTACCAATACAGAGAGTTGCCTAGTGAAATCTGGAAGGTTATTTAAAGGAAAAAAAAATCATTAATTCATATTGTTTTCCGTGGAAGTTAGGTGCCTAACATGCATTAAAACCCAGGCCACTATTAGGCAACTGTAGGTGGTGAAAAAGAACGTACACATACACTGGCAGATTTAATAAACTGAAACAGAAGGCACAGCTTTAGGGAAAAAAACAGCAGTAACAAAGTTTTGCTGACTTCAGTGAAGGAACATTTCCAGTCACCTTTAAAAAGAGAAAAAGTTTCACCCATAGTCAGCCTACCCATTTTGCCAAAAAGAGTCAGAGTAAAGCCACCCATCTCTATTACACATTAAGTAAGAGGCAGACAAATGAGGAAATAAAAAAATGTTTATGCATATATATATATATATATGAAGAATCCTTCTTTCCTGCAGCTGACACTCATCAAATTGTCACTGCCTCTCCCAGTCAATTCTCTCCTTCAATTAACCAATAAGTCAATTTGTTCCTTCTCCATCAGAAAAATCCCCTGCTCAGCAAAAAATGCATCATTTCACTATCAGATCAATTCATCCTTCCTTTTCGCTGCTCAGTCGATAATCTCTGCATTTCCCGAACAACAAACAGGTCACTGGAAAGAAACCTGCCTAGGAAGTTTCTCTCCTGTTATTTGGCATGCTACTTACATATGGTTGGCTTGCCAGGCCCTTCCTGAGCATATGAAAACAGCAAAAAAGTCAAATCAATAATGTAGAGGATTGGATTTTAAGACAACAGAAAGATTTGAACTGAGCTTATGTGTCCAATAACAGTGCAGGTCTCTGGGTAATCAGTGGAATTATATGTTAATCCAGAGGTGCATGAAAAATTTCACAATATAAAAATCAAATTAAAATTAAGGATGTGATGAAAAACTGCACCATTTTTAGGCAACAAAAAACTTTTACAAACCATTCTATCCTGCTGAACTGCTCAAATTGAATTTGATAAAGGTAATAAGAAGTGCCCTAACCCAAAGCTCTAGGTATCCAGAGATTGCAAATAGAGACAGCTATGCAGAAAGAACAATTGGCTTCAAATAAAGAATGGCTGTAAACCAGGCACTTTTCATCTGCTTCACCAGAAACCATCAATAAAGTTCAATACATTCAAGATGTCTTTACAAATCCAAAATGTAAGGAAATATGGCATTAGAAAAACACAAGTTCTCTGAGAGGTTGCATCTTCAGTACAAAGCACATACATGAGCACAAGCCCACCCTGAGTGAAACACAAATACCATATACCTAGACAAAATCACACTGCTCAGCAGATTATGGCATGAAGTGAAAACTATGAGACATTTAGATTATATAAAATTAAGCAATCAGCCAAACTGGCTTGCAGCACAGAAAGGACAAGGAGCTTACAGTCCCCAGAACTTCTGGCAAAGTGCAACAAGCACTCTGTCTGATGGTCAGGGAATAAGTTTTGTAAGATTATATTTTGGAGGGTTTTCTCCAACATTTAGAAATATAATTTAAAATATGTACTGCTAAAAGAAGTGGGTCTTCACTGTATGTTTTTTTAAGTTCTGCTGAGTGTTTTTTAACTTTGAGTTTGTGGTTTTTCTTTCTACTTCAATTGTTTGATCTCTATAACAATGAGGCAGGACATGAAATTTGTTTTATCCTTCCAACTGTGTATGGAAGCAAAGTGGAAGTTGCAGCTTTTTCTCCGTGATCTATTAAGATCTGTGGATATTTTCATAACTAGAAGACTATTTGTGTATTTATGCATAAAGTCCATTAAATACCAAAGAGTTACCATTCTCATTCAATAGCTTTCTTAACCTGTTTTGCCATTAACTGATAAATTAATCTTGGGCAAAAATTTCTAGCTGAATGTTTTATTTAGGGAAGAATATGAATTTGGGGCAAGACAAACTATTCATAAACTCGTGCTGAATTTTGTTAGTAGGTCACCTGAAACAAAAAAGGAAGAAAATCACAGAAGTCAAACTGCCCCTTCCCCCTCATTTTAAACAATGATTCCAGTTATTGCCTCAAAGTGGTTATTTTCCATTCTAGGGAAAACCAGGTCTCAATTTAACCCACTTTAATACTTTCTGAGCAGCTGTGACTTGTCCACACCAAAATTTCCCTAAAAGCACCCAGGGAGCTGCGGTGTCCTTTGGGAGCCCTGATGTTTTTTGATTGTCTTGCAGTGGGAACATCATTTGTGTCAAAGAGCTCCAGGTGCAAAGGCTCCTCCCTGCAAGGATGTTGTGTCTTCATTTACACACTGACAGTACCTTTGCAATGAGGTGGGAGACCCCACAGCACCTCCAGTCAAAGTCTTTGGAGGACAGGGAGAACCTTGTTGCTCTCTACAGCTACCCAAAAGGAGGTTGTAGCAAGGTGGGGGCTGGTCTCTTCTCTCAGGTAACAAGTGACACCATGAGGGGAAATGGCCACAATCTGCACCAAGGAAGGCTCAGATTGGATATTACGGACTTTTTTTCTGTGAAGGGGTGGTCAGGCATGGAAACAGGCTGCCCAGAGAAGTGGTGGTATCGCCAGCCTTGGAAGTGTTCAAAAGATGTGTGGACGAGGCACTCAAAGATATGGTTTAGCAGTGAACACGGTGGTGCTGGCCTAACATTAGGCTTGGTAACCTTTTCCAATTTAGCAATTCTATGATTCTGGAAAAGAGATGGAGACTACTGTTGCAAAAGATGCTATGAAACACACAAACATGAGAAGCCTCTTCAGCTGAGAAACTAGAATAAGATATAGCTTCTTTGAGACAAAAATAGCTTCACTTTTGAGACCACTTAAGTCTACAGTATAGCAACTGTCTCATGGATCAGGCACAATGAGTTCTGATGAATGGGGTGACATCAGACTGGTGACCTGTCACCAGTGGGGTTTCATAGGGCTTCAACCTCGGCCCTGTGCTCTTCAACATCTTCATAAATGACTTGGATGCAGGACTGGAGGGCACACTGAACAAATGATACAGATGATACAAAACTGGGAGGAGCTATTGAACTCCCTCAAAGGCAGAGATGAGAGACTTTGACAAATTAGCCATGGGCAATCCCCAACGCTATGAAGTTCAACAAGGGCAAGTGCTGTTTTCTGCACTTGAGATGGGACAGCCCTGGATGTACAGACAGACTGGGGAATGAGAGGTTGGAAAGAAGCCCCATGGAAAGGCACCTGGGGGTCCTGGTCAGTGGCAAGTTGAACACGAGTCAGCAGTGCCCTGGCAGCCAGGAGGGTGAAGTGTGCCCTGGGTACATCAGGCACAGCACGGCCAGGCAGGCAAGGGAGGGAATTGTCCTGCTCTGCTCTGAGCTGGGGCAGCCTCACCTCCAGTGCTGGGGGCAGGTTTGGGCACCACAGTATAAAAAAGAGAGGAAGCTCTTAGAGGGCATCCAAAGGAGGGCCACATCAATGAAGAGCCTTGAGGCAAAGCCATATGAGGAGCAGCTGAGGTCACTTGATCTGTTCAGCCTGGAGGACACTGAGGAGAGACCTCATTGCAGGCCACAACTTCCTTGTGAGGGGAAGAGGAGGAGTAGGCACTGATCTCTTCTCTGTGGTGACCAGTGGCAGGACCCAAGGGAATGGTATGAAGTTGTGTCAGGGAAGGGTTAGGTTGGATGTTAGGAAAAGATTCTCCCCCCCAGAGGGTGGCTGGGCACCGGAACAGGCTCCCTAGGGAAGTGCTTACAGCACCATGCCTGACAGAGTTCAAGAAGGCTTTGGACAATGCTCTCGGTCACATGGTGTGACTCTTAGAGATGGTGCCATACAAGGCCAGGAGCTGGATTTGATGATCCTTGTGGATCCCTCATAGCTTAGCATATTCTATAATTCAGTGATTCAGTAAGAAATGGGACTGCTAGACACCCTGAAATCCATGACATATACACACATTTCACATTATACAGTTCATACTGTGAACATGCACACATTGAGTCTCATTTGAGGCTGGGATAATATAGGTGTGAATTCATTTTGGGTCACAGCTGATTATATGTACCTTAAAACTCCAGCATAGGGAAATAATCTCTCCTTGAGCTGCCCAGAGTTAGATAAATACAGTTTTCACAGTGTTACCCCATGGCTGTAAGAGCTGCATGGTGAGGAGGGAGGGGGGGAAACAATTTGTGCAAAAGATTATGGAGGGGAGAGAAGATCGAGGGACACAGATTGTTCCTGCCACACTCTTTGTGATCACCCAGTGGCTGTCCCTTAGCTTGGGAGGAGACGGAGACATGAGATGATACAAGGCCTCTTTTTGACCAAGCAGTTTACTTGCACATTGTGTGGTAGCAGGGAACAATGCCCGTACATGACTTGACCAGAAAGACATTTTAACACGGCTGGCCTTGAAATGACTGTTTTTGTTATCCACAGGACTTACCCGAATCTTGACTCCCTTCTCCTCCATCCCCGCCCCTTGCAGCCCGCAGTAGCCGGGAAGGGGCCAGCCTGCCCCGGCCCCGCGGAGGAGGCGGCAGAAGGCCGCCCGTATTTACCTCAGCGGCTTCCCCGTGTAATCTGGGCCATCCTGTGGCTAATCGGCGGCGCGGAGGAGCCCCCCACGCCGCAACTCACAATGCCAACCTATTCATAGTTCACACAATAGGGTATTTAAGTCATCCCATGCCTTGCCAAGGCGATTGCACTCCCTTTGTTCTGATGTTTTCGGCAGGGGTCTCCAGCCCTAGCCCCCCTTTCACAGCAGCATATGTCCCAACTCTTGCCTGCTGCAGCTGGGCAAGGGTGCTTGTTTTTGTTTTGTTCTTCAAAGCCAACGAATCGATTATGGCGGTGTGAAATGTGGGTTAAAACAGCGCCCACATGTATGCATACATTAGCCATTTGCTACATTGCAGCTTCACAGCAAGGTGACCGAGGAGGCAACAGCGCTCACGCTCTTCCGTTTTGAATGGGCAACTGTTAAGCATAAAAGGAAATAATAAATAAAAGTCTGACTGAACATATTGTTTGAAAAATGGCTCATCGTGCTATATCAAAGAGAAATTAAAAGTACCTCTATCCCAATGTACTGCAAGTGTAAAGAAAGATCAAATCCGTCTTGCGAAAGAAAATTACAGGGTCCGCATATATGGATATAGAATATTAAATTCAGACCATATTTCTGCAGTACAGATATTCACCTTTATGTGTTGCCTATCTCACATTTGGCATCTAGTGGGCTCAGCCTAACAAATTTTAGGATCTGATCTCACCTTTGAACAAAATGCCCAGAGTAAACTCCCGCAGTTCAGGATTTACCTCTCATAAGGATGTGTTGACATGTGGATAGAAATTGGCAAGGAGATACTGCCTTCACCTCCTAGGCTGGACCAGCAGCTCTCTTCCACCCCTGGCTCACAATGGCAAAAAGTCAGTTCTCTCCATAAACTCTTCTGCACCTTGTACAGTACGGGTCTAGTGACTCCATTTCTCTCCCAAGGTGTAAGGAAATGACACATCAGGGCAACTGCCTTAAAATTAGTACTACAAACTTAGGTTAAGGTCTGGAACAGAAATTGTTCTTTGTTTTTATGAATAACCCTAAATGTATTATAAAGTCTTTTAGGTAATTAAAAATAAATGTTATACGACATGCTAGAAGATGTCATTCATTCCTGGTTCAAGTTCATGTTACTTCATGGATGTGCTACTGCTGCTGAAGCTCATCAGCCATGTCTTTTCTCATAAATGCCTGAGCCATATTCCTTGTGTTCAACATGGGGAAGTTCACAACGATGTCTTCAATTGATTATAATAAATTTTCATTTTTTACCCTAAAATTCAAGAAAAAACCAGTTTTGAGCCATTATTCCACACAAAGCTAAGCTTTCTATGAAGAGGTAATTATTTAACACGCGCAATATTTTGCAGACTTATGAATAGTACTGTATGGTGTAAAGAACACAATAGGAAAAATTTATACAGCATGGTCAGCTAGTTTTTTGAGTGCTTCACTGTGAAGTTAGAAACCAAATTTCCAAAAGGAAATTCAAAATCTTGAGGGAAACAGAGAGGACAACACAGACATATTTAAAATTTCATTTTGATTATCAAGGTTACAATGTCTTGTTTAAAAATACTACTTTCTAATGTCAGAATTTTGAAACCACTTGATTTCTCCCCCCCCTCCCCCAACACACATATCACAAAATAACTAAAACAAATGAAGTTTCTCAAGACTAAATTTTCAAGGCATAATCTGGCACTAGAATGTGCAGCAGCAAACTATCTGTACATCTCCCACTAAAGTCAGGCAGACTTTGTTCAAATTGCTAGCAATAGAATTTGTACCACTTGAAAATGACCCTAATACAGCTAAATTTGCAGATGGTTACCTCCCCCTGCACCCAAACAGCAGGCACACAGCTACAGCCATATAAATGTGTTAATCCCAGCACGATGTATTCCCACATCTCCCTGTACCAAATCACTCTAAAGGTTTTCAACATACAAGTTAATTAGCTACAACGAAGAAGCAGAGTAACATCTAATGAAGACTGAGGCTTAAAATACCATAAATGGCCTGTTGTACCCTTTTCCCCATCTTTAATCTCAACATATTCTTTTGAAATGGGTTACAGATATAGTTCAAGTATAATTTAACAAGACACAGGTGGCATTCAGTGAACAGGATTATTTTGATTATATGTTAAACATTATGGTCATTTTAAAATATGTATTTTCAACAACATCTACTAGAACACTGCTTCTGTATTAGCACCTCAAAATGCTATTACCATACATTATCTATCTATCTAGCTGTCTTTCTGTCTGTCTATTTGTAATGCTGAGAAAGAAGGTGATATCATTTTTATACACTCTAATTACATACATTGTTTCTCATTTTTTAAAACAATCAGTGCATGGAAAAGCAGCTATGTACATTCTACACACACAAAAAATTAAATCTCTGTAAAACTAATTGCATAAAATTATACAAGCACAAATGTTTGCAACACACAATTTGCAGAGATAAGTTAAAAAAGAAAATACAAACATGAGCGTAAACTTAATTACCTAAGAAATGTCTGCTACTTTCAGAAAACACCAAGATACGTGTTTCAAATTTAACTAAGGAATTAAAAACCCTAATTAATTAAATTAAGGTCCTGATCCTGAGTAGAAGTGGAGTCAATGAGAGTTTATCCATGTGAATCTCATAGCTGGAGTGGGACTGAACACTCCCTTTTGCTGTCTATCAAGGGTGAAACTCATCTTGTAATCCCACCACTTCATTAGCACCTTCCCAGCACATTACCTTTGCCCTAATCCTTCTGTCATTTTGGGGATTCAGGGTCATTAGAGCATTGAAGGGTCGATGTTATTGTCATGGAGGTGTGAATTGATCACTGAGATGACAACTGGTAACAAGTATACTTTATTAGTCTGCTACTTTGCCTCTTAATTGCTACTGATTAGCCTGTCTGTTAAAAAGGAAATTTGGTCTCCTTCTGCCATTGCCAAAGATTACACTGCCCCTAAAGGAGCCCATTAAGCTGTAGTATATTTGCCCTACTCAATGAAGCTATTTATGTGAGTAAATACAACAAAGTAGGGCCTGGGCCCTTAAACTCAAGCATTATATTTTATTTAGCTTTTGATTGAGAGAAATGTTAAAAAAAAAAGAAAGTCAAGTGTTTCTGATTGCTTCTTTACCTTTCCAAAATCACGAATAGGATCTTTTTTCCCAAAAGTCCTATTTCAGATGCGGCTGTGCTTACTATTTGCATAGATTTCCCAGAGGAAGAGCTGGCTCTCCAAACATCATATTGCATTTAAACTACACATTAAGAGAAAACAGCAACAACAAAAAAACCCATACCAACGAACCAAACACAAAAATCCGACCACAATGTTGCATCTTGCCAGATTTCACATGCTTCAAGTCTTAATTTTTTGAATTACACTTATTATTTAGTTTTACAGAACTCGCTGTTTAAAAAGGGGTTAAAAAAAAAAGAAGAAGAAGCCTTTTCAGCCTAGATAGATTGGATAGTAGACAAATGTTAATACAATGTAAATGTACTATCATGCTTGCTTGATACTAACAATCTTTGGATTGGTGATTTTGTTTCAAATCTGGGTAAACATTTCTATAAGAGATCATGCTCAGCAGCAAGGGAAAATGAATACAGAACTCTAAAAATTCTCTGTTCTCCTTTTCAACATTGATTAAAAAATAACAAGGACAGCAAAAAGAAACCTACTTCCAGATCTTCTATTCCTATTCGAAAACCCACATAAAGAGTGGTAGCCGTATTACACTCCCTTCCAAACCCAAGTGCTAAACCTAACTGGCAAAAAAATGAGGACTTTAACAAATGTCTAATCTTTGATTTTGTACCAGAGACATTATAATATTACTCTAGATGCTCAGGATGAATATTTGACCTTCCTCAGACATCTGGCATGTTCCAGATTATTTAACAGGATCACTATTTTACATCCTGACACATCTCCTATGAAGAAAAATTGCTACATAAAACTCAGATTGGCTCTTTGACTTTAATTGTGGTCAAAAGAAAAATTCAAACAGCTTGTGAAATAATATGATCCCTCCCATCCACTTCTAACCATGCCTACATAGAACTTTCGCAAAAGCACTTGGTTTGCCAGTTAAAAAAATGCGTGAAGAAGATGGAAACTTTAATTAATTTTTGTTTGATTTCACAAGAGAAAAATAACAAATACCTACAGTATTAGTTATCTAAGAGTAGTTTTACATGTATGGTCCTGTGAAAAAAACAGTTCTTTCATTTTACCTCCACAAGTTCACACAAAGCAGGTCTGCTCCTGACTAGAATGTTGTTTGGTCTCTGGTCCCACTGTCTTCCTCAAAAAGAGAACCTGATCTTTATATTTGGATGGAACTCCCTATAGACCCCATTTTAAACTGTAGCTACTTTAACTTCACTAGTTTGGGTTTGAAACTCTTTTAATTTAATTAAGGCACAGCTCATAAGTGGTTAACATAATTTCAATCTGAGTGACTAACCTTAGATTTCATTAACCAGTACCTGAACAGCTTGTTTACCTAAATCAAATTGGCCTGTGTGGAAATAATCCCCACACCAACTGCAAGACCTTTGGAGTTGATGAGCAAGATGTTTGGGAGACAGAACATATCTTTGAAGTAAATGGGAGAAAGTGAGCACTGTCAAGTCACTCCTGAAACCAAAGTTAATGCTTGCTTTACACCGCCTGCTCTAGCAAACGTAGCCTTAGGGAATACCTGTCATCTGGCAGTGTTTCTGGAACAATCACACCTGGACATCCATGCCTGAAGATGGGTACTAGGAAAAAGCTGACACAGTAAAGGCACTGAGACAGACGGGTGCAGTGAGATGCTACTGAGATCTTTCCTGACCATCACCACACTGATTACACAAAATTTTGTTCCCACAGAACATAATGACCTTCCTGCAATAGAAAACCAGCCCCTCCTGGAAAGACAGTGGCTGAATAACCATAATCTGCTCATTATGATTTAGGTAAATCATAAGGTCATGTAGGGGTTTTTTGTTAAAAAAAAAATAAATCAGGTCAGTGATCCCTGTATGTCTGAACAGCTTTTCCAGGCATTTGAAATCTTTCAATTTTACATTAGAAAACATGGATTCCCTGTAGGACAGGCTTTAAGCTTTAGAAGAATTAAGTGTCAGACAGCAATTTCTGTGGTTGAGCCACTCCATGCTGTTGAGCTCTTTGCCCCAGAACTCCTAACTCCAGATCAGAAATATCTTGTCCTCTTGTGGAAATTTCCACTCTATTGAAATGTAAAAGTACACAAATATATATATATATATATATATTCCAAGTCAATACAAAAAATTACAGAAATATCTTTAAGGAAATTTCTATCAAGAAGGTAGACCTTAGACCTTAAATGATATGGGAAAACACCAGCCCAGAAAAAAAAAGATGCTGAACTCCCCAAAGAGGGGAATCTAAGTGTACTGCAGTGGCTAACTGTGCTAACTTGATTGCCCAGACAGGATGGCATTGTGCAGAAGCAAATAAGTGACATTAACTCTGCATCTGGTAATGAGAAAAGTGCTACTGGAATATACTTTGCCATGCACATGTAAAAAATAAGTCAAATAATTGGAAAAAATTGGAAGAAACACACAAATAAAGGACTGTAAAATAAGACCAAAATGAGAGAGGACTGTAAATTTCTCCAGAGAATAGATCTAGTATCAAAAGGGAAATTAGGACCTCCTGGCTAAAAGCTGGGAATAGTTGTACTTCGAGCTGAAAGAGAGCATATATTTTTCAGGAGGGTATACATTCCTTTGCAATGACTGAACAGAGACTGTTCAATAACAGCTGATCCACTGTCACAGGCAGAGCTGACCAATTTTCTGAGAGACTTGCTTCTTCAAGCAGAGCATCAGCAGATGATAATGCACCACAGCCTCTGTGGCAGAGGCCATATCTGATGACAGCAGTGATCAGATCCAGACTTGGCATCTCTGTATGAAATGCCCTTAACACTACTCATTTACTTCCACTGCTGGAATAATTCTGGGGCTTCTTCCCTCCCATATTCTTGGCTCCCCAGCCCATTGTTCCAGTGTATAACAACCAGGCACAATGCAGCTACTATATATCCAAGGCCTTGTCACATATAGCCCCACTATATGAGCCTAAGGGTGCCACAGCACATGTTCACAAAGAAATTAAGGTAGACTTTTCCTTAAAAATATGATAGTATTATGCATTGGTGTTAGCAGGACTTGCAGTCCAAGAGATAGCTGTTTGGATAGGTAAAACACATGAAATCCTGGTCAGATTGATAGATTAACTAAGAGCTCTGGCATTTGGATTAAAGCAGTATAGAAATGAATCTTATATTTGACATTTAAAACACTTTCAAAGGGAACCTTTTCCACTGCCTGCACTTTCTTAAATCACAGCAGAAAGAACTGCCATGGCAGAACAGTGTGAGAAATTACCATCCAACTGCTTCTCTGTTTTCCCACGTTATGACTGAAGACATTAGTCCCTGAATCATTTTACATCCAGGCATTATGTGCAACAACACTGTGTGTAATAAACAGACAATGCAACAGAAAGAAAATTTGAAAATTCATTTCTCCTTTGTTTTGGACAACATTTAGAATATAAATGTGGGTTATGGCAGCTCCAGTTGAAAGAGAAAAAAAAGAAAAAAAAGAAAAAAAAGAAAGGCTGCTTTCAAGGGCCATGACTAAAAACTTTAGATTTATATAGTCTGACTCCCATTTCCTGCACGACCTTGGCAAAGTCACTTATTGTAACATTTTCAGAAATGGATGCTATTTCCTCAGGCTTTCATTCTACTTCTCATCTCCAGAGTATATGACTGTTTTGCATGTACAACCAATAGCAAAAGTAAAAGTCTCAAGGGACTTTATGGATTCTCTGGATCTTGATCCTTTCAGGGCTTCAGAGCTGTTTGATGTAACACACATATAGCATGATTTGTTAGCTGTTCCAGGACTTCTCTGACAAAACTTTGGGTTTATGGACTGCCAAAGTTTTCAAAGCCCAGTTTGAGACAGCTAAGTCATCCAGATTAAGTCAGTAAGAGACATAAAAGTTCCAAAATATCAGACCTTTTCCCAACTAGTTTCTTCCCATCACATGACATAAAACATTTAATGATGGAAGGACACAAAACTGAAAAGTTGGTGTTTCATTTCTCCCTTATTTCCCAGCTCTCAAATTGGGATACTAGCTCTTTTTGAATGGTTGAAGAAGGAGATAACCACTGAACAAGCTGAAGAACTTCATACTTGGAAGAAATAAAGTGATATGTTTTATGCATATGCTTTGTATATGAAGATTTGTAGATTTGCTTTGTAAATTTGCTATCAGTTTGCATTGATTTGTAAGAAACGTCCTCTCAAACCCAGATATTAAGGTTAAATTAGCAACTGCAATATCCTGCAGTGTCAAAAAAATAGCACAAAAAAATACATATTTTAGGTCTGAAAGAATTTATCCAGATAGGAAGAACTATATCAGACTATAAATTCAAACAGACCAAAGTTCTGCTAATCTGCTAAATTTCCTGCTGTAGGAAATTTAAGTATGGTGCATATGTCCTCTTTATTGTCACCAATCTCTCTCTTCCTCATGGTCAAGCTTAGGTAGGATATCAACCTTCACAATCATAAGAAATAACATTTTGGTGAATATTTAGACAAGTCTGGCAGAATGTGGGAGGTTGAAGTGCTCTAGTAGACCTTGCAAAAACACCAGTCTTTCTGTTGATGTTCATCCCACCGAGTTTAGAAATTCTCTTATTCTTTTCTCAGGACAATTTCAGTAATGCCACTTAGGGTTCTCACTGAAATTTTCCATGGATGAGCTCTACATTTTATTGTGCCCATAGGAAATATCCTTTCTCATTGCCATGGCTTGAACTTTTATTTCCTTTCTTTGTTTCAGTTGTGCACATCAAGTATTTGTTAGCTAACATTTCTTCCCTGCTTTTTCTTTCTTTTTAGAAGGAATATATGTAAGTATGTCATCACTGAAATGTTGTATGTAGTTCTTGTAAGATGTTCTATTAAGTCAAAAGTATGCCGAGGTGAAAATAACCCTTGCTTTACATGTCAGATCATAAAAACATCTTAGCTTTTGTGAACATTCTGTTCATAAGGTTTTCTCATAGAAGCTGAAAATGGTACCAAACTTGTGATGAACCTATTCATTAGTTCCTTTGAACATCTCTAGCAACCAGCAACAGGACAGGGGATTGTCTGCCATTCTTATGAGAAAAACTCCACAGGGACAGTAATCAGCAAAGAAAATACAGTATTCACATTTGTTTTAGTAGTTAAACCAAAAAGAACTGGAGTGAAAGTTGTCCATACAGTTGACTATAATATTGCACACCTGTAGTGAAATACTGGCAAATAACTGCATCAGTCACTGTGCTTGCACTGATTGCCTTTCACACTAGAAAAATCCAGTTGTACCAAGGTTAACCAATAAGTGTAATTAAAGCAGATTAATAAACCATTATGCAGGTATGAAATACATAAAATTTAAATATTGAAGGGGGATAAAAACAACACCTGGAGAACAGTAGAAACCTACAAAATCAAGCTGTGAATAGGATCAAAAGAACTACCTGTGACATTCACTAATGATTCCCTCAAAATATCATGAAAGATATCACTGTTTGTAAAAAAAAAAATTAAAAAGATACTCGGTTCCAATAGCTTCCTTAACTGCAATCTTCTAATATTTTGGAAACAAAGAAACTGCAGTACACTAAATATTCGAGATAAATGTGAACACAAACTTTCCAACACTTCAGTAAATACTTGAAAGACAGTATTACTCTGGTATCTGTAAATCAGAGCACTTCAAATTAACCTCACGTTCATTATAAAGCTTGCTGATTTTATGTCTTTGTTATCATTCTGATACAAGCCTGAGAACAAAAGTGCTTAACAATTCCAGTCAAATAGGATCAGGGCATTAGTTCTTGTTTGGATGCAAGAGCAACATAAATCATCTGTTCCAGGCTAACAATTTAAAGAGTGCAGAGCACATTATGTTAAATAAAGTATTAACACTGAGTTAAGAACACCTATTAAGGGACTTTGAGAGTTCTGGCTCACATTACCTTACACCATTTTTTAAAATAACCTTATTCCAGCTTTCTAATCCCATAATTATTCCGTAACAGTTTTGTCAGAAAACTCCAGTTTCCAACCATATGTAGATGTAAGACATCATGTGAACTCCTTCAGTTAAATTCTTATTATTATTAGCTTGACCCACATTAATGACTTTTAGATTTATATATATACGCAATGACTTTGTAATTGCAAAATGATTAAATAAAGTGTACTTGGTAATCTAAATTTCTGTGTTTTTTGAAACAAACTGCTGAAATAGGGAAGAAAAAAATCAATATTTTTGCATATATGCGTCCACATGAATGCACACACATTAGTACGTACTTGTGTGTGCCCTCACTCAGTAATTCAGCAGAGTGACTTCTTCCCGATCACTTTCAAAGTCTGTAGATCAGCTATTGTCATGACCTTGGTTTCCTTCCCAAGATGTTTTCTTTTGGCCTATTCCTAATCTCAGTGGATGTACCAGACGCACTGTTGTGCAGACACACATATTGGATGCTGGCACAGAATTCTGTGAGAGCTTTAGATGCTGAGGGTGTAAGAATTCCTTAGCAGTAAGGCTGATGTGATAGCAGGAGGGAATGGTGGGTGATGCATTCATGAACTTATGCATTGGCTTGGCTTGTGTATCAGGTCAGACAGGCCATACCCATTCTCATTCGGAGCAGGAGAGACACTGTTACCCTAATTGCCTTGCTCCAAGATTTTTTTTCACAGCCTCCTTTAACAGAGTTTTGTTTTCCTCCGTGACACCTGTGATCTCTGAGTCAAAGAGGCAGGATTGTGCATGTATGGCATATCTAGAGGGCACATGGCAACTGTATTTGTTTATATAAATGTTTATCTACAGAGAAAGAGCTCTGTGATATTACAGATAATTGACATTTAGCTGGAAATCAGAGAAAGAGAGGAAATTTTTCCAGTTGCAAAATGTTCAGATGGTCTAAATTCAGTAGTATGGAACAAACCTAACCAAAATAACTTTGTGTTACAGTAGCCATCAGAGATGGCAAATAATGAAGAACTTTATGAAATAATGAACTTTAAAAGGGACATGTCTTACTGTCTGTACTTTCTGTCCCTTCAGTACAAGAAAGACAAACTGGAGAAGGTCTTGCTGAAGAGACTCTCCTATCTGGATGGGCCAAAGATTGGAGCTCTACAGAAGACTTGGACTGGATGACCTCCTAAATTCCTTCCAGACATCATTATTTTATTACTTTGATAGTCTTTCCAGTACACCTCTTTATTAGACGATATTTGAAATATAACTGTAATAATGATAAAGAGGAAAAAGGTCTCAGGGATATTTCTAGTCTGTTCCATTTCCACCTTTTCATTGGCCAGGTTTTCCATCTGACATAACTCCATAAAGCTGTAAGCCAGCTAAGAATGTAGCACCCAACCCTATTGGATTTAAGTACATTTGTCACAGAAATTGATTGGAACAATTAGCTGAATAAATAGATATAACATATCTTTTAGTGCCATAAAAGTGGCAAGACTGCAGGTAAATCATATGAATAATTACAACCAGGAGTCCAGGTTTTCCAATCATTTTCCATATATACTTTGAATTGCAAGGCCTTCTGGTTACTAATTTACATCTTTTTGTAGAGAAATTAAAGAAAAGATTTGCAGTGATGGTCAAGCTGTGAGGTACCAACGAATTAACAACAAAAATAAACATGACACTTTTAAGAAACATTGAATTTTGCTTCATCTTTGATACATCTCACAAGTATTAATGTGAACACAGTGTCAAGAGAATGAATTTTTATGTCTGCAGCTGAGATTAATTCATTCATGAAATGAAAACACTGTTGTGAAAGAAAGAAACCTTTCTTCAGGCAGAAGTGAAAGTAGTTTATAAAACCTTGCTCAGTCAGAGAAAATAAGAAAACTGCATGATTGAGATGACTGTTCTGATAGACTGTATGAACTATTTAATTTTCAAAGGAACTTTCCAATCAGAGAATCTGTGGGAAAATCAAATATGAACACTGTTTATATGACATGTAATTGAAGTCTTCTCATTTAACACTTTAGACATAAAATTCCATTTTAGGGAAAAAAGCTCAAGTCTTTTGGAACAGTCCATTGTCAATTAAAACAAAAGCTAAAATGGTCAAGAAAAATAAATGGAACAAATACAATGTGAAATTTCTACCCTTTTTAGTTCATAGCTGAGTCAGCTTTAGAGCTGGGAAGATCCTGAAAATGTCTGGATATACTTTTAAATTCATGTAAAGAAATCGTTTTTGTGGAAATTTATCTGACTTCCCAGTCAGCTCTACATTTCACAGAAATGTTTAAGTTTCTACAAAGTAGAAATCCTACAAAGTAAAATTTGCATTGAAGAGGCTAATTATTACTGAGGAAAAGAGGACTACATTTTCTGAAAACAATAACTTGTTGTTATACACAGATTATCCATCTAAATATTTTACCAAAGGAGTTCTGTCTCTTAACATCCTGTAATAATTTAATTTTTGATTTTTGATTTTTGACCTCAACATTTTCTTCTTTATATACATATAAGTGTGTGTGTATATATATCTGTGCCCACTATTTATATAAACTAGAGGAACAAATCTGAGACAAACTCCAAAAGATAGGAAAATTTGGTATTACTATTTTGACTGACCTTTTCTTTCTTGCATTTTAGCTTCTTTTATTTCTAATTAGCACAATTATTTCCCAGTTCATAATTATTTTTGACCTTGAATTTTCTAACAGTTTTGGTAAGGCCTGAATTGTAAAAGTCATGACTCTATGAACATGAGGCAGCATGTCCTCTTGTACAGGGTGTTGTCAAACAGAAGGTTTGGGGAACATCAGGGTAGGGCTTTTGACCCTTTCCTCTTTCAGCTGAAAATTACTGTTATGAAACATAGTTCAGCTTTGAAGAGTCCAAGGGAGAACATGCATATTTTAATTTCAGAGCTCAGTCCCAGCCTGGCCAAGAAATCCAGAAGTGAGCCCCATCACTGCTGGTTTTGGTCCCTCTGAACAGGATCTTCCCCTAGCTGTGAGCAAGTGCATCCATAGCGCAAGTAAGAGACAAAAAAGGAGTTTTGCATTTGTCTGGTCATTATTACACTAGACTATGAACTAATGTTACAGATTCAAAATGCTTTCAGATACCCAGTTTATATAAACATGCAAAGTTTGGTGGAGTACCTAAGGATTGTCAGCCTGGAAAAATAGTGAGGATTCACTCACTGGATTACTAGCTCCAGCTTCCACCCACATTCACATCAGGCCCTCAGCTTCTGGATTAAACTAGAGAAAGTTGCCAAGAACAACATACAAGGGATAGCTAGATGTTTTCCAGCCTGAGGAAAAATCTAGTTCAGATGGGTACACTCTGAAATTTGGACCACATGCAGATCTCAGTTTTTGTTTTCTGGTCTCTGCCTGCATGAAACACATGAAGAATTCAGATTCTTACTTACATTTGCCAAAACAATGCTTATCTTGAATCAAAGACGAACAATTTAAAATAAATATTGCTGAATCTTGGTCTAAAAAAAACCCAAACAAGTAAAATATGGTAAGACTAACCATAAAGCAGGATAGAGTTACTTGAGCAGTGTAACATTAACAATGCTAAGCACAAAGATTATGGAGCTCCTTTAGCTTCCAGAACTTATTCATTAGACCCATATATTCTCTTTATTTTCATATGCCAAACACTAGTCCTTGGAGACAGGGAACTTCTTTTTTTGTATAGACTTCTGTAGACTTGGAGTTCCTCTTCTCAGCGGTATCCCACATGTTAATGTGAGAGACCAAAACATTGATACGTCATGGAGCCCTCAGGGGGTGAACAAAGATGTCCTTCCCAGACCTTCAAGTCACTACAGATTTGACTATGGCACAGAGATAACAACACTGCAATTAACTTCCCTTTAGCTATATGGAGTTGAAAATGCTGTTAAAAAAAAAAAAAAAAAAAGGGAGATAAATAGGGAGGAATGGAGAAGAAAGTAACAGCCTTTTTTCTGCTGAGAGAGGAATTTTCAACACATTTGCATTTCTGTGCATCAACAGACACATCCGTGCTAGTGTCCTTTGTCAAATAATGTCACATAATTTGCTCAGTTTGGGTTGCTTGCTAACACAGGAAGAGAAGGAGCTGAGGCCTTTCTGAGAGTGTGTTCATAAAAGGTGTTTATTCTGTATATTACATCAGTTTTCCACTGGGGATGTTTTTGTTCTCAGCATTCCTCTCCCTGAACCAATTTGGAATCAATGCCTGATCTTCTGCCTCTCTTGCAGCTTGCCTTCAGAGTGTTCTCCTTAAGGAAATTATGCATGGAAATTCCTTTTTAGGAGCTTTCACTGAAACCACAAGTCTGTATCTGAAATATATACTACTGAAAAATTTTGCCCAAAGCTTTGTCTTGGCTATATAAAGAAATTATAGGTGTGGACCAATTTTTGAATTAGCATGAAAACTGCTTTTATGTGCATATGAGAAAGGCCTTTTGAAACATCTTGCCAAAGGCTTTTTTGTCTTCTGGTTGTTATAAGAAAACATGGTTGCCCAAAAGAAAAAACCTGATCATGGTTCCACCTTAATCAGATTCATGATCGTGTCCTAATGCAATTTGTCCTAATCCATTTCTAAGGGAGACAACCATTTATGATTTGGAAAGACGTGTGGGAATAAATGGGGCTATATGGAAATCCCCTGAGTCCTTTATTTACTATATTTTACCAGTTCATAAAAAAAACTAATTACATTTTAGAGAAGAAGGCATTATAAATGCGATGTATATTCTAATGCAAAACCCCTCTACCCGGGTGTCCTACAATCAAACTGTGCTCAGTTTGCAGTCTCACAGTGCATTTTATATCTCTGTGGCTGGTTTTAGAATAATGATGCCATGCTTAACACATTATAATACTGATCACACATTTCAGCACACAGCTGAAAGTGGTGCTACTCTTGTTTTGTTTGGGGAAAGAATGCCTTCTGCTTAGTGTGGCAGCAAATTGCCATTGCAGAAAAAGAGATAATTACTTGACATCCATGGAATAAATCAATATTTGTGCAAATATCTGTACATTCAGCCATGCACAAACCCCTATATATTTACTTAATTTTAATGATATGCTTCGGAGAAGGAAGAGAGAGTGCAGTGTATTCAGGAATATGTTTACACATATCTACCCCAACCCATGCACATCAGGATGTGAAGGGTGGGATGGGAAAGGGTACAAGAAAACACTGAAGATAAGATTTGGCTTTGTACATATGAGTTATCCCATTGGAATTGTGTGAATAAAGTTAACCATAACTGTTTTGAGAAATGGGGTCCTAAAATAATACAGAGGAGTTCCAAATGCAAAATGGTCTAGGTTTATTTGCACTGAAATTCTTTCATGTACTATTTCCCTTCATACACACACATTAAAATATTATAAATGTTATTGTTAAGAAAAATTTTGCTATAAACATTACTGACTATAATAAATTCTATAAACCTGGAGCAGGTCAGCAGTGTAAATAATCAGAGTCTTTCTATTTACCCATTTGTAATAAATAGGAGATCACGTAACTCATGAAATTATAATTATCCAACATTTCATCATTTGTTTTTTACTTGAAAACTTTGGGAAAGAATGTTTTTCTTTTGCACGCTCGCATCTGTGGGTGATCATTTGTTCTTTAGCTAGTGAAAACTGAGGTCCTAATTCAAAACTTATCATCTGCCATAACCTTTTTATCGGGTGACTGTTTTCAGGTACTGGAAAAGTTGTGCTGATGAAGAAACTATGGTTTTCCATGGACCCAATAAAGGACTTTTGTTGTTTGTTTGCCTGATGAAAAATAGCCCTCCATTGAAGTTAAAGTTTCATTTTATACGGGACTGCAAGATAGAAAAAATTGACTCAGATCCAACCTGGAGCTAAACTTAAATAGTGGAAAGAATAGCAAAGGAAAATTCCATTACTTGTTCAAAACACATTGATCTTATTTTGTGCAGCTATGATGCTAAATAAGACAAAAGGGAATAAAATAAACTGAAAAGCTGACAAAAATTAAAAAAACTTTTTGAATCCCAAAATATCAAAGCAATATTTCAATATCAAATTATTTTTAAGATTTTCTGAATAAAAGCCATATTGGAAAGAGTTCTAATTTTTATAAATCAGCATATTGAAAAGCAAATTTTCCTCAATATGTCTAAAAAATAGAAAATTAAGTCCTTTTTCATAAGACAGAATGTTAAGTTCTCCTTTTCTACTTTTAAACACACAGAAGGGAAATATATCCCCTTGATCTTCTAATGATTCTCTATGCAGTGCGCCATAAGACTGAAAAAATTTGAGAGACCCCTTGAAACCTTCTAGTTACTGTCAGTATGAATTTTGGCATTCAGAAAACTTCATGCCTCAGCAGTATCAGCAGTCAGAGACTCAAGAAAAACTTCGTGTGTGAAAAAGGTGCATGATAAGACCAACTTTACTGGTAGAACAAAAGGACTAAGGTGTGATGCCTCCTGATGCATAAGCAGAGTTTGAAGTAATTCATAACAACTGTGTGAAGTTTAGTTTCTAAGAAAACACAGTCTCGAACACTTTTACAGTTGAATAGAAAAGAAGACATCATAGATTTTTGTTTCAGTACTGCACCAGTAACTCTGCAAACTGAAATCCTAATTAACGTATGAACTAAACATTGCAGCAACTAAATCTATCTCCTTTCAAATTACCACATACACAAAGTAGAAAGTGCTCTCCTTGGATTTTTGTTGCTGTTATCACCTTGGTTTGTAGTGGGACTTCATTTTTTTCTTTTCTACATTGGACCTTGCTTTTATTTGAAGAATCATTTCTCCCCATGTATTTGGCTTCAGCGTTTGGCGTATGTTTCTTACTTACATAGCACACCACATGTGGGCCTGGACACCATCCTTGCTCTAGACAATAACACCGGGCAAACTTTGTACTCACATGACAAAAAGTAACTTTTTAATGTTGAAGAATATTACAGCTAGTACAGAATTGGTGTGTTCTGAGCTGACAGGCAATGAGTATTCAAAAGCAACAAATCTAATCTGAGAGAAAAATAAACTGGAGAAATTTTGGAAAGTAAGTTTGTCAAAAAACAGACATTCACCGCTTTATGAAACATTGCCTTCTTTACACTTGATACCAAAAAAGGCCCAGGTAACCAAAAAGCATTTTTTCTTATATTTATTTTTAATATATAATTATTTATATTTAATATATAATTATATATATATATTTAATATATAATTTTAGATTTATTAAATCTGAAAGTTGCAGACATAGTTTTTGCAAGCTCAGCATGCTCAACAAGTAACTTTGAGTACCTCTAACAAGACAAGACTGATTTTCCTATTGGGAAGATTAATTTCTCATTGCTGTTGTTGTATAAGTACAGGCCTGTTTTCCTTTGTAATAAATAAAGCTGAAGTCAACACATGTAACCACGGGTATAATACTTGCATGTTGTGAAACTTGCCCTGACTCAAATCTGTTTAATGGTTTTCCACTGAAAATTCAACATCTGCCAACACCACACAAATCTTGATAACTGATGTCATCATGAACCCATTAAGCCTCGGTTTTTAACATGTTAGGAAAACAAAGGCTTTATGGAAGACTGCTAACAGAGGGCTAAATCCTGGAGCCCTTATTCAACAGTAGGAATTGTTCTTTAAGTAAGGTGTGAGTAAGAACATCTTAAGCCTGGCAGAATGTAAGCAAGCTCTTGTTCCACATTAAATTTAATTAACCAAGCCATTCATGAAAATGACACCGTAAGATATGAAACCTGTCGCTGCAAATCACCTTTCCTCACTGAGGCTGATTTGGGAATGCATGTCCTGCCACACCAGCTACTAGCTTTGATGTGTCACAGCTGTGATACTGCAGCAAGGAAAAGCCATTTAAACAGAGGGGGAGCTTTGGAGAGGTTAGGCACTTTCCCCTAAGGATCTAAAACTTCTCAACAGAGGCCATCCAGAGATACATGCTGAATAAAACTGTGTTCATTCTAAAACCTCATCATACGCCTGCTGGATCCCTGTAGCAGCAGCTGAGGGAAAAGCTGTGTAGTGTTGAAAGAGTAAGGAACATCTATCCAGATAAAGGAGGAATCTCAAGCTGTCCATACACCTGTAAAACTGATAGTGCCTATCTAGCAGTTTGTTTCCTGTGCGCAGAGGTGGTTAATCAAAGTTACAGCATAAGACCTGTGGGGGAGGGAAGTCATTTAATTAATGCGCCAGATACCCTTGCCAAAGCTTTCACCAAGATTAGGTTCAGATTGTAAAGAAATCTCCTAGAGAAGGATAATTCTCCACACCTGTGGGCACTTTTATTAGCTGCCTGCACAGAATAGAAAACCTTATGTTAAAGCATTTTGTCTCTGCTCTACCAAAGTGACCCCACATGCTTTTATCTGGACATAACCATAAGCAGATCTTAAAGCAGGCTACAGACGAGTTTGCTAATGGGCAAGTGTTCTGTGGCAAATCGACTTGGACAAAGTAACCTGTGGATGGAAGCAATCATATAAAGCTGTTCAAAAGCAGGACACCGTCAAAACAAGGGAAGGTTTGGGTGCACCCAGAGGAGGGAGGGAGAGAGATCACTTGCAACTTTAACACATCCAGAGGAGGCATCCACCTAACATGGCATTATTCTAGATCCAGGTCCAGACCACCAGGGAGAACCTTGGCTTTATTAAGAGGAATAGAAAAATTCCTGCAAAATCTTTTTCTCCTGACAAAATTTCAGCATTGTTTTTTGTTTGTTTGTTTTGGAGTTTCTGGTTTGTGTTGTTTGTCTGTTGTTGCTTTGGGGGATTTTCTTTCTTTCTTTCTTCTTTTTTTTCTAGAGGCAGTTGATTCTACAACATCTCAGAACAAGGTTCAAAAGTTGAATGCATAGCCACAATGCTTCTAAGGAAACAAAACCTCAGTAAACACCTGATGTATTTAAACACATATTACAATAAATCTAGGAAATTATTATGTTTTGGTAGTGCATAATGTAACTCCTCATTGAAAGAAATTCTAATGAATTTAAGATATGTTTTTTCTGTATTTGGTTGTGAAATAATTTCTTTTTATCTGAAAGGAACAATTATAGCTGTCTGGTGGAGACTTACGAAATTGTTATTCACTCTTGATCCAGCGATATGTATTTTCAGCACATATAAACACACAGACACATGCACAGACATGTGCAACACAATTTCTGCAATGATTTGTGGCAGCAAAACATGAATTCTCAAATGCTCATTGTTCCACACACTTAAAACAGTCTCTCTTTAATCTGTTTGATCCATTTAAATTTTGTTTCTCTGTGGTTCAAAACACTTCTATCTTTTTTCTAGATAGAAGAACAGCAAGAGGGTTCTGATTTCCATTCTTTTAGTGCTAACAAAATGAAAGTACTGGGAATTATATTTAAAAAAAAAATCTGTTACTTCAGAAAAAATACTGAAAATCTTTAGATTTTTCAAGAAATAGTCTTGAAGCATTGTCCTGAGCTTTGGTGGTTGCATTACTGCTCTGGTTGCATTTTCTCTTTTCTGTCTCAGCTGCACCAGAATCCTTTAAAATAAAATGTTAAGGACAATTCACAGCCCTAATTTCAGGTCAGATGCACCCCTCTTCACTCAGGTTAACCAGTACCTCATTTTACAAGAGCCTAAGTCACTTAAATGAGTGATTATCATAATAATGAGTAAAAGACCAGGTATATCAGAAAACTGAAGTGACACTAAACTTTAACTCATTCCTCCTTACGTTATTTTTCCTAGCCGACATCACAAAAACAGTGAATCGCCCCAAGTATCGATTGCCCTTTACCTGAGGTGGGGTAATTTATGGCACTTAAACACTTTCTGTGCAGGCAGTGTTGCATGCTATAAAGTGCTGCATGAAGTTAGAAGTGCAGAATTGTGACAGAGCCCTGCCACTTGCAGACATTTGCAAAGGAGTTGCAGAATCACATGCTTATGTCATAATCCTAAAATTCAGGAAGAAAGACTCCCACAGTGTCTGAGGGTATTTGCCACTGATCTAACAGCTCACAGGACGAAGCAATTCCTGGGCAAATAAAATATATTAGTTCAGAGATTATACTGATTTTAACTTTCAGGAAGATGAATATAGTCTTAATTTCAACTAACTGTGCACACTTTAAACACTATAAATCTCTATTATTAGCTTTTACAAAGCAGATAATGAAAAAAAAATCAAGTGCAGTGGGATATTCCTGAAAGTGTTCATGCTTGTCCAGGAAGGTAAAACTGCTGCTAGGGGTCTGAGCCACAAGGAAAAAAGCATTCACAGCACTCTCCACAATCCAAATTCAAGATGATGGCTTTCTTCTGCCATTTTTACAACCCACAATCATTTTAAATCTATCCCTAGGATTTTACTTTGAAAACAATTCTATGTATGTATCTGAAAAAGTATAAATATTGATCACCTTTTTAAAGACTGAAGGTAATAACTAACACACCATTTTCAGTACAATGAATATCAAAGACAGCTGTGCAGATATCTGTTAGCATTGCTGTACAGGTTAACCATTCATCTTATTACAAACAATGGAGTACAAAATTATGTGGAGAGCTGTAAAATCTAACACACTTTGGTGTTCTGTGGAATTTGCTCGGGCCCCAGCCCTGAAGAGTACATTCATCAGAGTTTTACACCTGACTAGTTTCACCAGTTGAGAGAACGTTACTCATGCGTATCATGTTAAATGTGAAAATAAGTGCCTGCAGGATCTTAAGGAGCAACACAGGCACTGAAAAGACAACATAATCTTGATGGGAAAAAATCACAGAAATGGTCCCCCATGAAAATAAAAAGACAAAAAAACCCAAAAAAACACCAAAACTGAACCTGCCATAATAGCTTCATCAGTGCAAGTTTGGCAAACAGAACCCTGGAGGCTGACTGTAGTTTTTCCACTGTAAGCCTGACCTGTACCTCATTAACCTACCACTAAAACAGTATTCACCTCATATTCAGTTATTCGAAGAACTCAAAGGAAAAGAAAATTGGAGTGAATTTTTATTCTACTTCTGTGGAAAAAGGGCAAGCCATGCCATATGTGCAAAATTTTGTAAACACTACAATTGACTAAAAAAGAAATCATGAATGACTTATTGAATGTGTTCATACAGCAGTTGGTTTAAATATTTTTTTTTGTCCACATTAGCAACATTGGACTGTAACTCTACTTACATATTTCATTGTTCTCACATCAATGTAAACCAATCCTCCTGAAGACAAAGACTGTAAAATTCAAGAGCAATGATAAAACTTCATTTCCCTGGGTACTCACCACCTGCCTCATTGCTAACTAACATTTCAGGGTATGTCTACAAACCCCACAATTATACCAAAATCACTTTTAGATCTTTCCTAGAACCTGAGTTCATTAATGGCTGTTAGTATAGGAAGTCTTAATGGGAGCCATTTCACAAAATACTAACATTGCTTTCTATTTCATGGGATTGTGCAGAATTCAAGACAGCCTTAAACTTAGCCCATGGTGGTTGTTTTTGCATGGGTTTATCAGAGTCTGTCTAATTGAAGACAGTTCTGTAAATAAAACATCAGCCTTTTTTTATTCTTCCTGTTATTACCCTCATTAAGATAGGATAAGAGCACAGAAAGGTCACAGTCTGTGAAAAATTGTGAAGCATTAGATCAGACCCCTTACCTGGGAATAAAACCAGTACTTCCCAAGTTCCTTCAGGAAACTCAGGTGCGTGGCTCACTGGGAAATATCCAAGCAACTGGACAAAGAACTTCACTCCAGCTTCCCAAACAAGTATTTATCATTTAATGAAGAATTTAAGGGTGATTTCTTTCCTCTAGTCTTTGTATAAACATTCTAACTAAGGCACTGCAACTTCTAAATAAGGGAGCATAAGTCTCTGCAACTTTGGAAATAAAAGTTTATTTTTATTTTCCCTGATATGATGCAGTTTGTCCTATCTTAAATCTCCTTATCTCATCCTTCCAAGGTCCTTGAGTTTTCAGGTTGCCCTTTGACAGTACCAAAAGGCACCTCTAAGTTACCAATACACACAGACTAACCATCCTATTACCTTTCCCCTGCTCTGAAAATTGTCTAGACAATACATCACCACTACACTCAAAGATTTCTAACCTCTACTTTGCTGGTTTTTGTTTAACTTCAGACAAGAGAAGACCCTGCTTGCCTTAAAGCCTGACTGGTTTCTTCCAGCCTTAGTAGCTGATGTAAAGAAAGGAAATGCTTCTTCTTACAATCCTGGAAAGCACTCTGACAGCAAGTCATTTTGGAGACTGGAAAGACAGTGGATTTTTCTAGGAGGAATGTTTCTTCAGCTTTTATTTCTGCACTCCAAACAGATGCAATAAATTCTGCACAAACACAGATATGTATAACCCTTACAAGTGACTAGATTTCACAATCGATAGCAAAAATGCAACCTATTGTGATTTGTGTTTTTAAGCTGCATAGCAGAGGCTGATCAGCACTGAATTCACAGGCTGGAGGCAAACTCCTTACACAGGCAAATTACAGGGCTGGATGGACATCAAGAGCACTCTCTTCATTTCTGCAGGATTTTCGCTACTGCCTGGTCCAGTTGTATAAAATGGGACCTTCAAATGGAGGGCAGGACTAATCCCCTTCCAAGTTACATGTGCCTAATTTCAAAGCTTTATGCCTGAGTGCTGTTCACATTCAGATGGACACTGCGTGTTGGTCGCTCTTCATATTCACACACTGTTATTGCTTTGGTTCAGTTTACAAAGCAGTTTATAAAAAAGATAGTTTGAGCTGCTGTATTCCTGTTTCCTCCAGTAAGGTGTAGTCAGGCAGACAATATAAACAGTATATTTTCTTTTTGCCTTTCCTCTTCTAAGGAATGATGGTTTATAATGGGTTAAAAATCTGCTGCTAAGCACTGGCCATTTTAAGGTGTATTCTTCTCCCCTGCTGATTTGCCCTCTGACCTTCTGGGGGCCGGGGTGGCTGCAGACTTCATTTTTACTCTATTTCCTGGCCTCTCTCCTGGCTGTGCACTCAATGCTTCCACAGCAGATTAATGACAGCTAATAATATCTGATATATCTGGACATTGCCACATAATGAGTTGCAGTCCCACTGGGTGCCCAAAGTGTCACTACTAACAAATTCACCAGAGCAGCACATAATTAGCATGTAAAGGGAGTGATCATGCAGTAAATCTGGAGGGGAAGATGGATAGCCCATGAGGAAAAACTATAAGGGAAAACTACTATTCTTAACACTCATTGGTAAATGTATGTTTCTTGCCATGAATATTTTCTTGATAACAAACTGTGGACAGGTTACCTTTACAGTAACATTATTCCTTCCACGGCTGATAGGCAGAATTTCATTATGCCACCGCTAATGTTACAATATTTCTGCAAAATGTCACCATATGTAAATTAGAAGAGGTTAGGGTTTCCATCTTAGTTTTCTTCCAAGATGCACTGTCCCTTTCTGCTATGGCCTAATTCCCCTTTCTACTGGTTTACAGACATGCTAACATTGACCCAACCTTGCAAAATAAAATTGGCACTGTAGTATCTTCCTTCTCCAACAGCTAAATAAGAAGCATGAAACTCCACTCATGATGGAGCAAAGACGGGAGAATAGAGAAGAACTTACGTGATGAGCTTTTGTCCAAAGTATAACCTTTCCTGACACATCAGAATCTACCCAATAAAATAAAATGGGATGCATGGACAGTGTGAGTTTCCTGACCTGATCCAAACATGAGTCTCTATCTTGTGTCCCTCTGGCTGACCATCACTCCCTAAGTGTTGCCTGCAGTTTGGATGTGGGAAAAGAGGCTTTCCCAGGAGGAGGAGGTTGACAAGGAGCAGATGAGCTGTCCTGATGGGCTGCATTCAGCCTGAAGACCCCTAAATGAGACAGCTCTGCTCTAGTTAAAGTCAGTCATTTGTCCTCATTAGAAACCATTGCTCAGCAGTGTTAAAGACTTCATTTTCCTTTCAAGTTGTGTCATTTACAGGCCTTTTTCCTCTTTGACATCTGTGTGGGAACACATGCATTTATATCTCTAGCTCCGAGGTTTATTTGAGTAATTGACCAAAACCTGGTTAATTCCAAGTGTGAGAGTTTGGGGTTTTTAATTATTCTTTTGCTGAGCAGAGAGGCCTTTGGCCCTGAAGGTTTCAGACTTTAAATTCTTCTCATTCATAAGGCCCTTCTGTCATTTGAGAGGAAAAAAAGTTAACAAGGAAGGCTCACTTAAAAAAAAAGCAAAACAAACTGAAATCCAAATAAGCAAACAAAAGATTCTTCCTATAATGCAAATATTTTACCGTGATAAGCAATTACACAAAGATGTGAAAAATGCATGTTAGTTTAGTTATATAAATTTATGTAAATTTGTTTAGATTTATACAGCTATAGAAATGTATAAGATCTTTATAAACAACTACATAATTTATAATTTTAATGAGTTATATAGTAAGACATAATTATAATACATTATCCAAAGATTACAGTTATATAAAATTATATAGCTAAATAAAACCATAGTTTAGCTTAGTTTCATCTCCTTTCTGCAGAGAGAGTGCTTGGCTAGGAAAGCCTTGTGATCCTCTGGCTGAGGAAGCATCAGCTGACAGGACAAAATTTATATGCCAGGCAGGATTGCACAGAGCTCAGGTACCAGCAGCTGTTTGTGGTGCTGGTGAGCACTGTGGATACACCTTGACACTTCTTTTAAGAGTGTGAATGACTGCCCAGCAGAGCAGGGATGCACCCTGGAAAGAGCAGTGGCTTCTCCGCCCCAGAGCTGAAATCCTGTTTCTGTCCTTAGCTAAGTGCTTATGAGCCCCACAGATCAGCTCATAAGCTCCAAAAATTTCTGTGGGTTATATCTTTGTGGGGTTTCACACTGGTTTGTGTTCTGCTAAAGAATCCATATTTGGAGTCACATAACTTTAATTTTTAGACTCTTTTTTAAAAAAGAAGATATACAAACTGGGTGTATAAACCCTGGCGACTTAAAAACTGCACAGATAATTAAAAGCAAGCATTAAAAAAAAATCTAGGAAGCTTTCCTACTAAGGAAGACAATTTAATTGGATTTTGGAAGGAAAGAAAAAAGAAAAATTAAAAATCTTTGAACTTTTCCTGACAAATAACATCTTTAATTTTGAATCCCTTGTTCTATTTCCTCTGCCTCTGCAATCCATATGGTAACTTAGAACAATTATTCAAGATTATTCATATATATATATATATATTCAATTATTCATACCTTTTCACATAATGTCTTTGAATACCAAAAGATATAAATTAATAAAAACAAATAAAAAAACCCCAACAACAACAAAAAACCCCCAAAAAACCCAAAACAAAACAACAAACAAACAAACAAAAAAAACCCCACACCAAAACCAAGAAAACACCACCAAATAAAACCACAAAATAAAACAACGCTTCCATTGTTTATCTTGTTTTTAATAAAAGAATGAAACTCACAGCCTATCCAACTCCCACAGGGGCCTTTTTTTTATGCAATCTTAATGATAATTAACTGACAGTGATTGATGGCTAGTACTGAAGTAATAGTAGATACAACTGCCCAATTCCATCCAATTCGCTTTTCTATTTTTTACGAGTCCTTGTTTATTTCTGAATAATATCAAATGAATTATTTGGCCAATTATAATTTCACATTTAAAGTTCATCAGAAATGCATTTGCCCAATTGTTCTGTCACTTTGCTGACTGAGGTTTCATATAGTCAGATTTCATTCTGTGTCAGGTTTGAGGAGGGCAACAACTTTTGCCTTGGAAATACATGAAAATATTCAAATACATTTCCATATATTTTGTACGCGAAAGTATTTCTGTTGGAAAATGGGCCTTGCCACACTGAGGCCATACAGAATTTCTGAATGTGTCCACGTGGAATTATGTTGAAGGGAACATGAGTCTTTTTTAGCTTCATTTCACAATATTGTTGTTAGCATTGTAGTCACCTCTAGGGGTATTTTTTATATGCACAGAATGTTTTTTTACAAAATCACCTTTGCTGAGAAACTCCCAGAGTCTCACATCTAACTTTGGTCTTGTTGAAACTCACAACCTCTCATACGTTGTGTAGAATGACTGCATGAAATTACTGCAATTTGTTCTTTGTTCTTTAAATCTATTGTTTTAAATAATTGTTGCCATTATGCTGGTTGTGTCAGCCTAAAATTTTGTATATATAAAAACTATTTTAAAAAGTTTTTGCAGAGGTTTCTTGCTTTGGACCAGGAAAATGGTTCAATTTGAAAAGTGTATGTTACACAAAAGACTTCATGTTTAAATTTCTTCATCTGACAGGTGAATTCTCTCTAGCATTTTATCACTTCTTGCATTTAAATGATATTATTTAAACTGCTTTTTTGAAAGACTATTTCTTTTATTGGTTGAAAGAAAAATAAGTTCTTTTTAGACATGCAGCGTTCCCTTAACAACTTCACTGCCCTTTCAGTGTGTCATTACATATAACAAAATGTACACACAATGCATCCCTTGGGAGTTGAAGCTTATCACGGTGCAGTACTTTCAAAGTGAGTGTTTTATACCATTTGGCACCCTGAGGAAATGTGAGGTGACACCACTGATCTCTCAGGAGAGACTTGCTGCTGTTGCTGATGAAGAAATTAGTCAATAACTATATTTTGTAAATTCTAGCAGCCTTTTTTTCTTTCTTTCTTTCCTCTAAGACATCAGCTGTGGTAAAACTGCATCTGCCTGGGCCTCAAGGCATGTTCAGTTCTCGCCTACCTTTATGCCCTCCTTGATGAGAGCAACAAATCAAGTTCAAGCATCCTGTACTGAGGGATCCTTGGCTAGCCAGACACTGCTAAGCCCTGACTACTAGGTAAGACTTCCATGGAGGTCTATCAACAAGTCTCAATCATCCATACAGGTTATTGCTCAGGGACAAGGGACACCTCTTTCTGCCCAGGGGCTGCCTGCTGTCACTGAACCATTCTTTTCCAATACAATCAGTGATCATTTGACACTCCCAGACTTCCAGGATTACGGCAAATAAACCTTCCCCAATGCATTTTTCAGACAATAGAGAAGATAGGCAATACATAAATACCCCCTTGTTTTTGAGGAATGCTTTCCTTAAGAATAAGCTGGGAAGTGTTAGTCCATGCACAAGAAAAAATATCCCTGCCTCACGTGGAAATGGCATAATCCTGCTGCTTCTGAGAAAACTACAAATGGAAAAAAAATTATTGCAAGAAAACTGAAGGCATTTTGTTGGGCTTTTTTTCTCCATTCAGCTGAAGGAACAAAGGAGCAACAACAAATGATTTTGTGCCAAAAGAAGCCTTTCTTTCAAGCGACCTGAAGTTAAATGTTTCCTTGTCCCACATTGCAAACAAAGTAAGGAACACAGAATTATAGAATGCTTTCAGTTGGAAGGGACCTTAAAGATCATTCAACTTTTTTTTTACATGGTTAGAAGCAGCATAAATAGGAAAGACGGAGGAGCTTCACTCCGCTTCCCCCAGTTTAAAATATTAGAGCAATTCTGACATCTCTGAGCAAATGGGTGACTTAAGTTCAAAACCCATCAGGAAAAGGTGGAAAAAGAACCAAGCTCTTCCAAGTCTTAACCTCTGTGTTGCTGAAAAGCTTGAGAGGCTAGGGCAGCTACATAATCTGCATTGTAAATTTTTAGTCTTAATTTCTTTCATCAGAGAAAATTACTCATGAATATGACACAAATCAGTGCTTTTCAACAGGCTTTTTTCTATTTTTTTGTACACTCACCTATCATACCTATATAAGTAACACCAGAAATATATAGTAATGAAGGCAATCATCCAGTGATAAATAATTTTTTGTCTGACTCAATGTTGAGTTTCTTCACAACAAGCAAGAATTATAAAATGCATCCAAGACTTATGGAGAGAATGATATGTTCATATTCCATGGTACTTTATGTATGACAAATAACACCTGAGATCATTTTTAGATCTAGTGCCACAGGGTAAAAGACACCTGTAATTTTATGCTGGTGGGCCATCATAAAACAGAATAACATTAGACTGACCTTCCAGATCCCTTTCTGAACTATCTGTTGATCTCACCAAAGCATGGGTAAAGATTTATAAACTTCTGTCAATGGGACCACCTTCATGTTTTGATACTTTTACAGCTTCAAGAGAAGACAGTTATCAAGGTACTTCTTAGTGAGATATGGAGTTTACAAAAGGCTTCATGGGTTTCAGGACAGAATCAAATTTACCTATACAAGTAGTTGCTTTGCTGCAAAACCCAGAGAGACCATCTTGTACTTCAGAATCATGACCGTTCTCTTCATTGCCTAAATCAGGCTTTAGCTTTTCTGTTTGACTCCTAGGTCCACAGAGCAAGGAAAGATGAAAGAGAGGGACTTAATCTCATTGTGTCTTGCCTGTGGTTAATTTAGAGGAATACCTTTGAAAGGAGATAGCAGGCAGCAAACCACACTGGAAACAGCGGCATTGATTGTGCTAAAGAGCAATGTGAAGGGAGAGCAGTAAGTTAGATATTCCTGCAGCTAGTT